>NC_057939.1:54651249-54997083 GCF_018555375.3 Anguilla rostrata | reverse complement strand
TGTTCAGCGTGAATTTAATTCTTGTGCCACTTGTTGAGAAGCGCTTTTAATTTGCCTGTTGTTTCCTTGTTTTGGTTCTGTGCTTTCCTGTCCCTCAAGGCCCTTTCCTGTCATCTTTTCATTCCAAATGTATTCAGACTAGAATTTGCCGTTCGGTGTCGGCCATTTGTTTGTTTTTATGCAATTAGTGGGAATATCTCTGCCCTTAAATGACTCTCTCTCCTTCTCTCTCTCTGTTTCTCTCTCTCTCTCTCCCTCTCCCCCTCTTCCAGGGAATGCCAGAACATACTAAGCGAGAGCCAGGACCTCGGTAGCAGTAGCGAGACCTTCAGACAGTTTGAGGGGGGAGTGAAACTGGGAATCGGATCCTTCAATCTGGTGAGGCTTCGCCATCAAAGCATTAAGCACTAAGACATCAGGAAACCCCAGCGTTGACTGTGCAATGGCCAGCACCAATCTGTGGCTGGGTTTCCCAGAAAACACTCCGCCATTTTTATCTGTTAATTGTTTGAATCAATCTGGAGCAAGAAGATGAGGGTTGTACTTGCACAGTGTGTCCCCCCCCCCTCCCCCCGTAGTTATCAGTGATTGGATAGAGGTGCATCGCAGTGTGAAGTCTTTCTGCAGTTCCTTCTCTCTCTGTGAGAGTCTGTTCTTTGTTTTTCAGATGCTGTCGCTCTTGCCTGGCAGGATACTGCGCTTGCTTGAATTTATCGGCTTTTCAGGGAACAGAGTGAGTTCCTGTCGCTCCTCATCCCATAATGAGCCATTATGCTGTCATTATGCTCCAATCTGAACAAGAGCTCCCCCTGCTGGTCCCTTTAACAATAACAACCACAGTATCCCATCTTACAGTATCCTATCCCATCGTCGTAAACAGGTGGTGACTCAAAGATGATAAACTGTACTTTCTGGATTAAAAGAGACACACATATTCAGAAGGACATAATTGTGGGGGAAAATGTGAATATACTGGTGATTTGGTGAAGCCGGGCAGCGTGGGAACTGGCCAGAGTCGCGAGATACCGGGAGGGCCTGAGGGTCTGTCCAATCAGAGGAGGGAGGTGGGGAAACGCGGGCTGCCCTGGGCTCCAGAGGGGAGCGATGGAGAGGGATGTCGAGCACTGTTACTGCAGTGTGCCAGATTTTTACCGTTTTGGTTCAGACCCCTCCTGCGCTGGCTCAGAACGGCCCAGCTGTGTGCGGGGCACTATCTGTGGTTACTGTTACCGTGGCGTCAGCCTCCCCTCTGCCTCCTCAGGAATTCGGCCTCTCCCAGCTTCGGGAAGGAGCTGCCAGTCACAGCCTCCGTGCCATCCTGTGTGTTCTGACCCTGCTGCTGTACCACACCTACGTCTGCCTCATCCTGGGTAAGACAGGGCTGCATCTGACACAGCTGACTATGCTCCTGTAACACACCTGAGTCTGATTCATCCTGGGTAAGACACAGCTGACCCTGCTGCTGTACCACACCTACGTCTGCCTCATCCTGGGTAAGACAGGGCTGCATCTGACACAGCTGACTATGCTCCTGTAACACACCTGAGTCTGATTCATCCTGGGTAAGACACAGCTGTCTCTGCTCCTGTAACACACCTGAGTCTGATTCATCCTGGGTAAGACACCGCTGTCTCTGCTCCTGTGACACACCTGAGTCTGATTCATCCTGGGTAAGACACAGCTGTCTCTGCTCCTGTGACACACCTGAGTCTGATTCATCCTGGGTAAGACACAGCTGTCTCTGCTCCTGTAACACACCTGAGTCTGATTCATCCTGGGTAAGACACAGCTGTCTCTGCTCCTGTAACACACCTGAGTCTGATTCATCCTGGGTAAGACACAGCTGTCTCTGCTCCTGTAGCACACCTGAGTCTGATTCATCCTGGGTAAGACACAGCTGACTCACACTGTTTGTGCTGACTCAAGGTACTGGGGAGGGAAATCTGGTAGAAGCTGAGGCCCTCCTGGAGCCCTACCTGGACAAATTCCCAAAGGTGAGTAAGGAATCCACAATGCCAGTGCATACAACCATTCCACTCTACTCTAGGAATTGCAATCCGTTTGCATTTAAAATGAATTTCCTCTACATTGTCAGGAAACCCACTAGATTCTGCTGTATAATGTCATGAAAGACCCATCGATCAAGGCCATTCCACACGTGTGTATGCCCTGTATCAGTAAATGAAATGAAAATAAATACACCAGGGCCCTCTTTGTGTTGTGCTGTGCTATTTATGATGTCTAATTTACGTTGCACTTTCTTTGCTTTTTTTAAAGGGATCAATCATCTTGTTTTACGCAGCCAGGATCGCGGTGCTCAGAGGAAGCTTTGAGAAGGTGGGTTCTGCTTCTTCAGCGCAGGCTGGGTCACTGCTGTCTGTCTCCCTGTGTGCACAGGCCTGGTCACTGTGCTGTCTGTCTCCCTGTGTGCATAGGCCCAGGTGAAGTTCCAGGAGTGCATTGCCGCGCAGCAGGAGTGGAAGCAGATCCATCACCTGTGCTACTGGGAGCTGATGTGGTCCCACTCCTTCCAGCAGGACTGGCTGCAGGCCTACCGCTACGCGGACCTCCTGTGCAAGGAGAGCCGCTGGTCTAAGGTACAGCCTGGCGTCCAATACCTGCGGCTGTGCGTCTTCACCATGTTCTCCTTTTGCTGTGTTTAAGCCCTTTAAGGGGTGAGATCACAATTATGTGATTAGAATATACTGAACTGAACATTCTAAAGCTGATGTCACAATCACTGCTGGTGACTAGAACATGGAAGACTAAAAAACTTTCTAAAAAAAGGGGGCTCTTCAATCTTTTCAGAGTTTTAGGTATTTAACCTTTTTTTTCGGATTTTAAATGTTTGCAGGCTATCTACGTGTACCAGAAAGCGGCCATTTTGAGCATGCTTCCCGAGGAGGAGGCTAAGAAAGCGGGGGAAAACGTGGTGGAGTTATTCAGGTTAGTGGACAGCATGCCACCCCTAATTTATCACCTTGGGTCAAGAATAGAGCAGAAAGCCGGTGCCTCTCAGACAGCAGAGCGTATATAATAATGATGGGACGTGGCTGCAGGCAGGTGGAGGGCCTGAAGCAGAGGCTGGCTGGGAAGTCCATCCCAACGGAGAAGTTTGCGGTGAGGAAGTCGCGGCGGTACTCCTCCAGCTCGCCGGTGAAGCTGGTGATCCCGGCGCTGGTGAGTGAGGAGCTCTGTCTGTCTGTCTGTCTGTCTGTCTGTCTGCCTGTCTGCCTGTCTGTCTGCCTGTCTGCCTGTCTGCCTGTCTGTCTGTCTGCCTGCTGTCTGCTCTGTCTGCCTGTCTGTCTGTCTGTCTGCCTGCCTGTCTGCCTGCCTGTCTGTCTGCCTGTCTGTCTGTCTGTCTGCCTGTCTGCCTGTCTGCTGCCTGTCGTCCCGCATTGTGAGGCCTCGGGGGGGGGGGGGGGGGGGGGCTCATATCGCCCTGTATATTTGGGGGCAACATTAGCTCAGGAGGTCGAGCGGTCTTCTGGCACCAAGACTCCCCATCGCTCCCAATGAGCTGATTTGCGCTTGCATGGCTGCCTTGATCACCCGCTGTGTGTGTGTGTGCGTGTGTGTGTGTGTGCGTGTGTGTGTGTGTGTGTGTGTGTGTGTGTGTGTGCGCGTGTGTGTGTGAATGGGTGAATGAGAAGCATTCATTGTAAAGCGCTTTGTGCCGTAGTTGCTAGAAAATGCACTATATAGATATGTATTCAGAGCACTGAAGCTTAACGAGACAAATGTTAGCTGGCAAAGTGATTTTACAAGGCTATCTGATGTCAGAGTGGGCTCAAGTTAGATGATTTTCTTTGTGTGTCTGTGTGTGTGTCCTCCCCCTCACAGGAGATGATGTACGTGTGGAACGGCTTCACCATCGTGGGGAAGAGAGCCGATTTGACAGAGGGGCTGCTCGTCACCATTGAGAAGGCAGAGCAACAGCTGAGCAACGACCCCAGTGAGTGACAGCAGCGAGCGGTGGGTCGCGCCTCCGACAGAGCTAGGCGTGCTCACCCAGGGCGGCTAACACAGAGGTGGCTCAACATGAGGGGCGTGGCTCCACACAGTGGGTGGCTCACACAAGGGGCGTCACCCGATGGTGTGCACAAGAGGCGGCTCACACAGTGGTGGGCTTACACAGCGGCTACCACGATGGGTGTGGTTTACCATAGGCCACACACGATGGTGGGGCTCACCCGATGGTGTGGCTTGCACGCCGTTTAAACACTGCATCGCTCTCCCTCTGCGCACCCCCCCGGTTGAGGCCTGACCCCTGACCCCTGCCTTTTCTTTCATCTCCCCTCCGCTCAGATCCCACCGAGTACCAGCCGGACGATCAGTGCCTTGTGCAGATGCTGAAGGGCCTGTGTCTGAAACACCTGGGGCGGCTGCTGCAGGCAGAGCTGTGCTTCACCCAGGTGCTCTCCAGGTACCCCAACAACCCCCCTCCCCCCCCCCCACAGCAGTATATAACATTTCACTTGAAAACAACAAGGCATTTAATAACTTTTAGTGTAAGAGAATTTTCGATGTGCTGTGTTTTAAAAGCAGAATTTTCAGGAAATATTTTCACCAACTACAGATGCTCGCATTTTCTCTGTTTTTGTAGTGAAAGGAGAATAAGATACGACCATTACTTGGTGCCGTTCACCCTCTATGAACTTGGGCTCCTGTACAAACAGCAAGGAGATGTTGCCAAGGCAACCAGGTTCATTGAGAATGCTAAGTAAGTCCCTTTTCACATTATACAGTACGCATGCGCCACTCCTAGGACAGCAGTCCAAACATTGAGCCTGTTAAACGTCTAATATCTCATTGTGTGAGACTTTCACCAGATGAGGCTGCAGGGTTAGGGGACAGTTTTAGGGACAGTTTTGGGGACGGAGATCTGAAGGGATGGAGTGGGGAAACGATTCATAGCATCCGAAAAATAGATTTTTGTTCAGAAAATGTAGTAATTAAAATTATTTTATTGCAATTGTTTTTGGATTCTAGTTTAATCCATATGTTGCTCAGACCAGAAATTAATTGGGAGACACTTGAAGCTAAATACAGACTTTATTTTCATTCCACTTCCTTCTTGCTCTACAGACTGAATTACAAAGACTACTCCATGGAGTCCAGGTTACACTTCCGAATCCACGCTGCTCTCAGTAGCCTGAAAAGCTCCCCGGTCTCTACACCTTAACTCCACCTGCTTAACCACACCTGCTGTGTGCTGCCTTCTGAGGCAAAAGGGTGACCTCTCCAGCGCACCTCTGTCCTAAATCCACTCCATCAGTTACTTTGAAGCTTTATATTTTTTTGCAAAAAAAAAAATAGACGGTAAAAATATACATATTTATTTTTCTTTAAGCGGACTGAAGGAGGAGAAGCTGAGCAGAATGAAGAAGCTATCCCTGAAATTTGCAGCACATTTTATTACCCTGCTCTACAGGCCTCTCCTTCTGGTTTTTACCACAAAACAAACAACTCACAGTTTCAGCAAGACGGTTCGTCAATGCTGAGAGCACACACTGGTGCAATGATAATATTGAACACTAGTAGGATATTTCCAAGGTGAAAATTTCTGTTGTAAGAGATATACAGCTGTGCTGAAGGGTAAAATTTAAACAGGATGTATATCTCTACGTATATGACATTTTCTGAAATATTTATTGATGGAAAATGCTCCATTCTAGTGTGAACATTAAGTACTGTAACACTTATGGAATAGGTTTGCCTTTCAACTATTTAAACAATTTTCATAGTCTTGTATACACAGTGGCTTACGCCAGGGACGCACAATATTTGAGTTTGGAGATGATGTACCAGATAAGAAACTCTTCTTAGTCAAACGTAGATGGTCACAGAGAATTTATTTATCTGCAAACCCAGCAGTCATCTGCTACAGGCCTGGCGTCTCCTCAGGCCAGCAGCAGGCTGGTCTGCGGGTCTCAGTATCGTTTAGGATAGTTCAGCGTATCCGCATGTAAACAGGACCTACGGAGTCCACGTGTCTGGGGTTAGAATCGTACCATTAAATGTGTGAAGACTGTGTGGAGAAAAACAAACTCCAAGCAGGTGAGGCCACATTTCCTCCTGCTCCTCTTAAGAAAACCAAAGAATGAAGTACACAGAAAGATTGTCGATTGAGCTTTTCTTCCAGTTCCAGTGAGTATGTGAATGATTTTGGGGGAAGAAAGGAAAGGGCATTGCTGGTATTTGCACATTTGACTGTTTCTGATCATTTTAATGTGTAATATTCATGTTTCATAGCAGAAGACTGCATCTGTGTTGCTTTACCAAGGGTGTGGACCTGCAACCCGGGAAACGAAGACCTTAGTCAGTTCACAGGCCACAGACTGTTTCCACTAGTTTGATATTCTTACCCGGTGATCATTTAATACATTACCCAATTTAACAGTTTCCACTTATGAGTAGTTTATTCAGTCCATGCCCACTTGAACAGATAAGTGCTTAGTATGGTACCAGATAGGAGCAAATACAAAACTGGCGCCATTTTGTCCCTGTTGATTACATGTAAATGCAGTCTATGTGAATGTATTGTGCTGTCTTTGAACCTGACCAAATGTGTCTGTCTGTATGTTTGTCAGTACGCTCTGTTTTGCAGTGTGTGGGTACATTGAGATTTCACCTTTCACGCTGTTGTCGCGCTTTTACAGAATAGCGTTTGACGGTGTCTTTGAAGAACTGTCAGGAAAAGTGCAATAATCACAAAATTTGATGAATATTTGATAAACTTTAGTGCTTTTCTCGCATCAGATATTTTATGCTGTGGTTTGTTATAGTGCAGACATCACAGACGGTAACAACAATACCATCTTAGCAGCTATTTCCAGTAATATTTAACTTTTGAAGAGCAATAATAGTTGGATAGTAGTAATTGGTTCAGTGTTCCTGTACAGTGCATTTTGTCCATCACACATAATAATAAGATTTGCTTTCATTCAGGTTTGAAGGACATGCTTTAAACACAAAGTAGAAGAAATTATTCTGGTGATTTCACATTGATCTAGCACTACAGTAACATCCCCAGCACTTAGAGTATGCATACCTGTATTTTGTTAATAATGCAATAAAGTCCCATAAAAATATTAAATGTTAAATAAAAAATTAATAAATAACATTTAAAAATGCATCACCATTTAAGTTAAAGGCAAAGTGCATTGCCTGGGGTTTGAATACTACGCTCCACAGTACAGAACTTGAACTCTTTAAGACATTTCTGAAAAATATGAACTATATGGTAAATATGAACTTTATCAATTAACCTTCTTACCAAACTGACACATTTCACAATTCAGTAAAAAATAAAGATTTAAATTCAATCAAATCAGTTTGAGAGTAATGTATACTCTTACGAGTATACTTTACTCTTAAAGAGTTTAAGAGTAATGTGTCATTCTAAGCCATGACATAACTGCTGCTGTCCATATATTATTTAATATTCTCATCCTCACTGTGCTATGTAGAAATAACTCTATTTATATTTGTACTCCATAATATCATGAAAGGACTGAAATATCCTATTGACATAAAAAAAATAGGATTAATAAAGATTAGATTTTCTGTGGAGAACATTAAATCATTTTTAAAAATGATTTATAGTAGAGCGTGTTGCTGTATTTCCAAGATGGCTTGTATTTGTTCAGACCTCAACTCTCTCAAATCTTTGTTCTTTGTATATCCTGCCAAAGTATTGTTAATGAAACTTTGCAGATAGCCATTTTATAGCACAAAGTTATGTCACATGTCCTTTGTTTCATTGGTCTATTATTTTTATCCACTGAAAATGATGAAATCACTCCGTACCTTATGAGCAGATATTAATTTGATTATGGAAAGGCAAATCACTCCACGGCTTGTGATGATGAGTCTTACTTCATGGATATAGCCTACAGATCCTAATTATGATCAACCTCCAAGGTGGTAACTAAGTAGACTTTGTATACACTGGTTATCAAATGGCATAGGTTAATAATTCATGACATTCTTCCCTATGGTTTGGTATATAAAGAATATGTATATGGGTGTCATGAATAGGACTACTGCTTTGATGTGTTTGTACTGTACTGTGCAGAACTCTGGAGTAGTTAACTGCCTAATACCGCCATTTTGAGGATGCCCGGAACGTGTGGAGACAAAAGTACCGGTCCCAGCAATTAGCCTGATTCATTCCTGTTTTTATTTGCTGTTCTTTTCATCTTGAAGTTAGGTACTTTCTGTTTTTCTTTGCACGTGTTACTGTTTTAATTACTTAAGTTGCCTGTTGTCTGAAAATCAAATTTTTAACTGTTATGGAAGAAATAACAGTCTGCTCAACTTGTGTATTTCGCCTGCTGTGCAGAGTAGAATTCAGCTTCAGGATCCTGAAAAATAAAGCCATGGGTTTGAGTTACCAAAATCATGAGTTTGCTTTGTTATTGCTTCCTTGCTCAGAAGGGATATGCTAAGACATACACGGTAAAGGCATTGCCCACATTCTGGGTTTATTTATTTGTGTTTATTTATATTTTAATTATTCCAGTTTTAGTGCATGTGTCCAAAGTCCAAAGCAACTTGTACAGCAAGGTTGTGGCTCCAGAAGTTGTACGTTGAATTTTTTTTTTTTTTTTGGTTGTTTCACAGTGCATTGTTTTTATGTCAATTAAACTTGCTCTGAAGAAGGTCTTTTTGACCGAAAGCTCAGCTAATTAAACTAGATTTGGAATATACTCAGTGTGCCAAGTTCTTCCTTTATTAATGTCAATTAAACTTAAAAGCGTATTTCAAACATAAATGGTGCACAAATTAATGAATGACCCTTATACAATAAATATTAAGTAAAGTATTTAAAAACTGTTAAATTTCTATTTGTAGCCTATGTATCATTCTGGTCAAAAAGGTTTCAATGGCCTCTACACTGCAGTATAAGGATCTTTCACACCTCACCCCTTCGGCTATCTCCATCATCGCAAGTAAACTTGCACGGAGGATCGTTCCGCATTCAAAATTCACCAGAAAAATGTATTTTCATGCCAGAGCACATTACAAAGTTGTCATTCAGTTCAGTGATACACAAATACACAACATATGAGGACTGATACCATATCACATGCAAATGGTTATTGATGCAGCCGTGTCTTCCTTTAACCCTCCTATTATGTTTGGGGTCAATTTGACCGCATTCAATGTTTACTGTCTCTAAAAATAACTTTATGGGGAAAACATGGCAAACATGAAATTAACTGAAAAAAATATTTTCAATGTCCTGTACACATGTTGTGCGCATCTGTGTTGTTGGGGTAATTTGACCCCAATCTCTATTGTTATATAAAACCATCATTTTTATCTTGTTTTTGTTGTGTTGTCTGAGGGTACTTTCACATTAATTTGTGTGTGTGTATGTGAGAGAGAGCATGCGTGTGTGTGTGTGTGTGCGTGTGCATGTGTGTGAGGAGAAATGTCCGAGATCTTGATCATTCTGAACTGGGGGCGGGGGCAACTTATAATAAGGCTGCACACACAGCCCTCTAAACCATTTCTCTTTGCATTTGTGCCTCAACTAAAGATTTTGAAAATGACCTCCAGACAGAGGCGTGTATTTTCTGCCACTGAGGTTCTGTCACAGATCTTGGAGGGTTAAAGTGATTTAGATGAGGATATGTCTGAGACTGAGGATAATGTTGAGGAGGACCCTGACTATGTGGCATCCTCCTCTGATGATGAGAATGACGCCTTTGAGATACCACATTCTGACCCTCCTTTTGTTTCTCAACCACCAATAAACCGTCCTGTCATCTCTCAACCACCAAGAAACCTTCCTGTGGCCTTTCAACCACCAATAAACTCTCCTGTCATCTCTCAACCACCAAGAACTGACATGTTCACTTCCAAAAATGGAGAACTACTATGGTCCGGATCCCCAGTTGAAAGACAGGGTAGATTTAGTGCTGCTAATGTCATCAAAATGGTTCCAGGCCCCACCAGATATGCTAGGAGTCATGTACAAGACATAAAGTCTGCATTTGAACTCTTCATAGCACCATCAATGCAAAAGGATATTCTTGAAATGACAAACTTAGAGGGGAGGCGTGTGTATGGTGACAATTGGAAAGAGCTGGATGTGATCCACTAGCAATCCTATATTGGGTTGCTTATTTTGGCAGGAGTGTACAAGTCAAAAGGTGAAGCAACCGCAAGCCTTTGGAATGTTCACATTGGTAGGGCCATTTTTCCAGCCACAATGTCTCTGGAGGCATTTCATGTTTTCTCCCACATTATACACTTTGATGACAGGGAAACAAGGCAGGGTCGACAGGAGCGTGACAAACTTGCACCAATCTTGTCTGAATGAAGAACTGATACCCACGGGTACCTAGTTGAGCTGGTATGTTCATTTTTTATCAAAACTCAATTCTGGTGATTCATTTACTTTTTATTGGTGTTTCTTCATTATTGAATAACTGTCATATATTACTTATTGATGTTCTGAAGTGTTTTCTGAACCTAAACATTTGAAATGTTTGACATTGACCCCAAACATAAAATGTTACTATGCTTGATAATAAAAGGTGTGTTTCTTTCCAAATGTTATTTTTCTTTTTTAATGAGCACTTAATACCAACATAAAGCCCTGCAAACACCAAAACATAGTTTGTTTTCCATTTTAGGTCAATGAATGGGATTGTACAGTCATTTGCATATTTCGTAATAGTCATACAAAATCAATACTTGATGTATAAGAGGAGGATGGGGAGAGTCGTGTTTTATTTACTGGGCTATTAAGATGGTCAGTAGAAAGGCCTGAAGTAGCTGAGAGAGAAACTTTGGTAACACTTTAACTACTGTAACTATTATTTTTTGCAGGTTTATATTGCTGGGGTCAAATTGACCCCAAACGTAAAAGTTCTTAGTTAATTTGAACATAATAGGAGGGTTAAGGCTGCAGTAGGATCTACGAGAGTGCAGGGCACTGTAGGTGAGATTTGTTTGCTTTGTAAGATCGATACATTTATGATATGTTACACAAAATGCCACACCATCACAGCCAGCAGACTTGCTATAGGGTACTGGGTCCAATAGAGTACATCGCATTTTGAGGTTAAATAAGTCCGCAACAGTTCTGAGGCAGAAATCGGTTGTTAACATGCGACCATAGACTGTACAAAAAATTCGATACTAAATATGCGACAACACCAGGTACACAGTATACAGTCTATGGTACAAGGGCTAGCTATGGAAGCCGATTCGTCACAAAATCGGAAAAGTGTAAAAACACATGTATTACTGCACAAAGTAATTACCGCCATTAAAAAGATTAATTATTCAAATTTACACAGCTAACTTTACTATTAATATTTTTTTCCAAATCAACTACTAACGAAAGTGCCTCGTGCAATCACTGGCGAAGGACTGTGTGTTTGCATTCGATGCAGTCGGCTCAGATTAATGTTAAGGTTTGGGGGGGTAAGGAAAAGCAATGGAAGGGAACAGGGACGAAGCAGAAAAATGTATCAAAATAGCAACGGACGCACTCGCAGCAGGGGATAAAGATAAGGCAGTGAAATTTCTTAATAAAGCGGAAAAACTGTATCCGACGAATAAAGCGAGAGGTAAGCCAGCTATGCTAGCTAGTGAGCTAGCGCTGTTAACCAAAACGGCTGTAAGCATTAGCTTACGACGTGTAGCTTTGTGGTTAGCCAGATAGTTAACCGATGCGTGTTTATTTACACAAGGCATCGGGAAGAAATATTGTAGCACGCTATCAGCAAAGTGGGGATAGTGCTAAATGAACTGCATGTTATTGTCTCACTGTAGCTAGCTGGTTGACTAGCTTACCTCGCTAGCTAACTAGATGTGTGGTAAGAATATTATTAGTCTAGTCTAGCTAGTAGTAATAGACTTGTTGGCTAGCTGTCTGACTGGCTATTAGCATGTGGGCCAATTTTTATCATATGTGTACAACTAAACTAAATTAATTAACCATCTAGACTGATGGGTAGATAGCGTGTTGACAAGGAAATTACCGTCACTATTTGTCAAATGAGTAACATATCCGTTTTGCTAACGTACTGACATGTCAAGATTTTGCTGTTATGCTACTAGCTAGTTTGCCTGCGTTAGCTAACGGTGCCTCCTAACTGCCATTGTAGCTAAAGCCTAATCAAGCGGAATAAACGCTGTTCAGCCGGGGCTGTATTTTTGGTCTGTTTGTTTATTTATTTATTGCATGGCGTGCTGGTCTAAGCTTCAAATGTTCGTGAGCTAGCTGGAGAAACGATGCATGACCAGACCAGGTTTAGCATCATGGGAGTAGCTAGCTATTTCACTTGATTGGAATGGCTTTGTAAGAATCACGGGGCAGTGTTCTTAAACCGAAAGATGGGGAGTGGGTCAAGTCGAACTGGGCAGGGTTGATGCCTTGGGAATCAGTTGAAGAGGCAGAAAATCACTAGCTAGCATTGGGACGCATTGGTTTAACTATGACACGATTGCCTGAAACGTAACAGAGCTAAGTCACCATCGTTGACTTCCGTTTGGTCTTCTGTCCGTTTTTTTTAAACAAGGGAACTCTATCTCACGATCATTTGAATCGTCTCGTATGGATGTAGCTGATTGGAAATTGGACATATAGACTACGATGTTGAATATTCCAAGCATGGACAGTAGATCCTCTATGGACATATGCAACTAATTTACTCCAACAAGGGGATTTTGGCAGTTAATTAGCCAAATCCTGCAAATGGTTTATTTTTGCCCTTAGATGTTAGGCCTATGTTTTTAAAAAAGAGAGTTAAATTGTATATATATGTTCATTTCATCAAGTGTTTTGACAAATGGGATTAGAGCTCTCTGGGGTGCACTGGGAAATGCATCAAAGCAGCAGTTGCTGGTGTGCATGTGGCACGACCCCACTGTGGCTGTCTCTCTCACTCACAGGGCTCTGTGCAGTGACAGAGGCCTGGTCCCTCTGCTGAAAGACCCTGCAGGCCAGACATGCCAGCAGTGTCTGCTGATCTAATCCCTTACTGCCACGTCTGCACAGTGTGGGTCAGCATCATGTTCCGGTTCTGGTGTTATCTCAGGAAAAAAAGAATAAAAAACTGATACATTCCAGTTAGACCTGATTGTTTTACAATTCTAATTCCGATCTGTCTCATTGCCATAACCATATTCATTGCACTCACTGGTTTTTGGGTAATGTAGTTTTCTTCCATAGCTTGTGCACTGTTAAACATGGGGTGCTGAACTCTGCACTGCATTTCCCAGCGGCCTCGGCGCGACCTTACGTTGCATTGGGATCTGAGTCTCACGCCGCTGTGTGTGTCCTGGTTTCAGTGCTGCTGGACGCGCTGATGAGGAACGGGAGCGCCGCAGGGAACGGGGCCTACTGCCGGAGGCGGGAAGACCGCTCCGAGGGCAGCCAATCACAGCCGGAGCGGGACAGCCAGGGAACGGGAGGAGGAGAGGCAGCCAAGAGCTTCAGCAAGGAGCAGGTGGAGGGGGTGCAGAGGTGCGTGTGACGCCGAGTCGTTCATTCCTAACCCCTCTCGCCTCTTCCTGCGCTCGGTCTTAGCACAGGGGTCCCTCGTTCATTTTTACTGTCAAGAGTGGGGATATTTTGTGTTTTTCTCTTAGAAGCCAGAATCATTTTTTTAAAAAGCTGCTTTTGGCATTTGCTGTGGCTGAACTAATGCACCCAGTGTCAGAGGAGTTTTGGGTTCATATCTTTACTCTCTTTTTTTTATTTGACCCATATTTTCTCCCAGTCTGCAATGTCTAAATTGTGTGTGCATGTGTGTGTTGTGTGTCTGTCTGTGTGAGTGAGTGAGTGTGTGTTTGTGCTCATCTCTGAAACAGTTTTTAGTCAAATGGAACACAGTTGGTTAAATGGTGAACAGTGTGGTCCACAGGCATGGCCGCCTGCTACCCACATGATAATGCTTCTTTTTTTTTGCTAGAATTTGCAGCAATTTAATAGTTAATTAATATTACCTCAGTTTGATAAATACATATTCTATGCACCTGCATAAACTCTAAATGTACATGTCAGGTATGGTGTATAGTGTATATGCAGTTTATAGCACTGAAATCCGGAGGCAGCTGCTGTTTCAGGCGTGTGTTTGCACTGTATCGGAATGAGCACCTGTATCCTCAGCAGGTTCTCGTTCACACGCACAGTTGTCACGATGACCTGTTTTCTCGGCTCATGGATCCAGGATGTGGCCCTGACCAGCTCAACTTGCACAGCGCTGATCGGAGATCCTTTGTTCTGTGTAAAATGAAAAATTAGTAATTGGAACTCAGGTGGCTAAGTGTGTGCTTATGCTTTATCTGCAGTGAGTGATTTATTTCATTGTGACTCTGTGTTGCTTCGGTTTAGGATTAAGAAGTGCAAGGACTACTATGAAGTGTTGGGTGTCGATAAAGAGGCCAATGAGGACGAGCTGAAGAAGGCCTACAGGAAGCTGGCTCTCAAGTTTCACCCTGACAAGAACCACGCTCCTGGGGCGACAGAGGCCTTCAAAAGTAATGAAGCCTCCTGCAGCAGTGCAGTGCCTTTCTCCACCACTAGGGTGCAGTAAAACACCCCAGTGGGCCGAAGTTAAACGTCTTATAGATGTATAAGGTATAGACATGGTATGGTGTACAGGTTGATGCGCGGTGCTTACATATATTGTACACATAGATCTCGACCAGTCTAGAAGTGCTCACGAAAATACTTCTGCTTATAACTATAATGGTTACAATAAAGAAAATAAATTTGCTAAAAAAAAATGGACAAGGGAAGTATTTATACGGTGCAGTGTGTTGCTGTTTGTAGAATAGCCCTTTAAAAAGATGACCGCAAACTACCGTATACAATATATGAAGCACTATGAGCCGGCTTATGTGGTTTGAGTGCTGAGCTTTGGGGGGGGGGGGGGAGGGGGATCGAGGCGGGGGGTGGGGGGGTGGGAAGGCATTTTTGGCGGCAGCTGAGGCGTGTACTGCGTTCCACCCCTGCAGAGATCGGTAACGCCTACGCCGTGCTCAGCAACGCGGAGAAGAGGAAGCAGTACGACCTGACGGGAGGAGAGGACCCTGTCGCCCCCGGTCACGGTCACGGAGGGTTCGACTACCACCGAGGGTTCGAGGCGGACATCACGCCCGAGGACCTGTTCAACATGTTCTTCGGGGGCGGCTTCCCTTCAAGTATGTCCGCCTTTTACTAATCTTTTTTTTTCCCAGGGGCCACTTGTGGTTTAAAAAAAAAAAAAAAGCTCCTAAGCTGAAAAATGTAGGAGCACACTAATGCATTCCACTTAGCAGGTGGGCTCCAAAATGAGTTCTGCAGTTAGCACATGTCAGTTTCTGAGCTTGCTCCTTATAGTTGTATTAACAGTGTTTCTAATAAAGCGCATATATGTGTTGTCCCTTTGTAGAAGGACAATCCTTGCTAATTATAAATTGGTCCTCAAAGGCCATCTTATAAATAGAAATCACAAAGGAATTGTTAATATAAGGAAGCTCAGCTGAAGTAGGGAGATTTGAGGCGAGAGCTGAATTGGGGACATTCACATTTCAGTTCAAATGTGTTCGCCATATTCAGTAGAAACTGAATGAGAACTGGGGTGAACAGAGCTTAAAAGACAAGATATAAACAGTTAAAAGAATCTACAATACTGGCATTAATGGTAATGCAGGCATTGTGTTTGGGATGGTAATGCAGGCAGTGTCTGAGGCATTGTGTTTGGGATGGTAATGTGTCCAGTATCTGAGGCATTGTGTTTGGGATGGTAATGTGTCCAGTATCTGAGGCATTGTGTTTGGGATGGTAATGCAGGCAGTGTCTGAGGCATTGTGTTTGGGATGGTAATGTGTCCAGTATCTGAGGCATTGTGTTTGGGATGGTAATGTGTCCAGTATCTGAGGCATTGTGTTTGGGATGGTAATGTGTCCAGTATCTGAGGCATTGTGTTTGGGATGGTAATGTGTCCAGTATCTGAGGCATTGTGTTTGGGATGGTAATGCAGGCAGTATCTGAGGCATTGTGTTTGGGATGGTAATGTGTCCAGTATCTGAGGCATTGTGTTTGGGATGGTAATGCAGGCAGTATCTGAGGCATTGTGTTTGGGATGGTAATGCAGGCAGTATCTGAGGCCTTGTGTTTGGGATAGTAATGCAGGCAGTGTCTGAGGCATTGTTTTTGGGATGGTAATGCAGGCAGTATCTGAGGCATTGTGTTTGGGATGGTAATGTGTCCAGTATCTGAGGCATTGTGTTTGGGATGGTAATGCAGGCAGTATCTGAGGCATTGTGTTTGGGATGGTAATGCAGGCAGTATCTGAGGCATTGTGTTTGGGATGGTAATGCAGGCAGTATGTGAGGCATTGTGTTTGGGATGGTAATGCAGGCAGTATGTGAGGCATTGTGTTTGGGATGGTAATGTGTCCAGTATCTGAGGCATTGTGTTTGGGATGGTAATGTGTCCAGTATCTGAGGCATTGTGTTTGGGATGGTAATGCAGGCAGTATCTGAGGCATTGTGTTTGGGATGGTAATGTGTCCAGTATCTGAGGCATTGTGTTTGGATGGTAATGCAGGCAGTATCTGAGCATTGTGTTTGGGATGGTAATGCAGGCAGTATCTGAGGCATTGTGTTTGGGATGGTAATGCAGGCAGTATCTGAGGCATTGTGTTTGGGATGGTAATGCAGGCAGTATCTGAGGCATTGTGTTTGGGATGGTAATGCAGGCAGTATCTGAGGCCTTGTGTTTGGGATGGTAATGTGTCCAGTATCTGAGGCATTGTGTTTGGGATGGTAATGCAGGCAGTATCTGAGGCATTGTGTTTGAGATGGTAATGTGTCCAGTATCTGAGGCGCATTAAGCGCTGATGGCGGGATTAATGCTCCGTGTTTCTAATCCTTTCCGCAGCGGCTGCGCACACGTACAGCAATGGCCGAACGCACCACAGCCAGCAGCACCCCAGCCAGAGCCGCCGCGAAAGGCGGCAGGAGAGAGATGTACGTAGCGTCGCTAACTGCCCGCGCGTAGCGCCGCTAACCGCTCACACACAGCGCTGCTAACCGCCGGCACGTAGCGCCGCTAACCGCTCACACACAGCGCTGCTAACCGCCGGCACGTAGCGCCACTAACCGCTCACACACAGTGCCGCTAACCACCTGCGCGTAGCGCCGCTAACCGCTCACACACAGCGCCGCCAACCGCTCATACGTAGCGCTGCTAACCGCTCACACATACCGCTGCTAACCACTCACACACAGTGCTGCCAACCGCTCATACGTAGCGCTGCTAACTGGCCGCGCGTAGCGCCGCTAACCATGCACACACAGCGCTGCTAACCGCTCATACGTAGCACCGCTAACTGCTCATACGTAGCACCGCTAACCTCTCACATGTGACCGCGCGGGTTCGGTCACACAGTCTGACTGTGGTGCTCTTTTTTTCTTTTCGTTCCAGGGTGGCTTCTCCATGTTCATCCAGCTCATGCCCATCTTGGTGATGATCCTGGTGTCCATTTTGAGCCACATGATGGTGTCCACGCCTCCCTACAGCCTCTACCCACGATCGTACGTTCCAGCGCCTGGCAGCCCCGCCTGTTAAACGGTAGAAGTGCTCAGTCCTAGGGCACTTTTTACTGGAGTAGCAACGCTCTGTACCCTCACTTTTGTGTTTACTTCCTGTCCTCTGTACGGTCATGTTTGTGTTTACTTCCTGTCCTCTGTACGGTCATGTTTGTGTTTACTTCCTGTCCTCTGTACGGTGTCATGTTTGTGTTTACTTCCTGTCCTCTGTACGGTCATGTTTGTGTTTACTTCCTGTCCTCTGTATGGTCACTTCTGTGTTTACCCCGTGTCCACTGGAGGATTTCTTTTTTTGTTTACTTCCTGTCCAGGTCCACGGGACAGAACATCAAACGACAGACGGAGAACCTTCACGTCAATTATTACGTCGCCAGGGAGTTCAAGTCAGAGTACAAGGGGTCAGAGCTGAAGAAAATTGAGAAGGAAGTGGAAGAGGACTACATCGCTAATGTCAGAAATAACTGCTGGAAAGAGAGACAAACAAGTAAGTTTGCAACCGGTTTTTAAAATTTTTTAATTTTCGTAACTGTTATTAGCTATGCAAAATGTATTATACTGAACAGCGTCCGCTTGTGTTTGTAACTTAATCTCCTCAAGCACTCTGGGATTTAAAACGGTCTGGCGCTGGGATTAACTTCCTGTCTGTGTCCCGTACTCCTTCCCTCTCCACCCGCAGAAACGGAGCTGACCTACGCCGCCCGGGTGTACAGGGACGAGCGCCTGCGCAGGAAGGCGGAGCTTATGAACATGGAGAACTGCAAGGAGCTGGACAGACTGAACAGCCTGTATCGAGGAGGATGAGCCGCCCTTCCTCCCGGCTTTTACAGCGTAAATATATATATATAGAAAGCCCATAGGTATACTTTTTTTAAAAGAATGATTAATATGAACATAGATATGAAGAGAAACGTGAAACAGGCCTTACGGCGGAAGGCCCTCCCTCTGGCTCCTGACTCATCGTCGTTCACATAAAGGAAAAAAAAGAAGAAGAAGCTAGCTTAAGAGAAACTGTGAACAGCACCTTCCCTCTCTGTTGCGTGGAGAAGCGTGTTTTTTTTTCGGGAGAAACGCTCACGTGAAGACTGTTGGCTCTCCGCGGACGTGTCTTTTGAATCTTCCGGTTTGCGGGTTTCGGTTACTTTGCCTGACTTAACATTTATTATTCTTATTATTATTATAATTATTTTGTTTCTTCCTAACACGTGGTTTTGGGGTTTCATTTGGGGTGCGCACCCCACAGCCTGGAGGGGATTTCGAGCGGCGCTTTCTCTCTCGTAGCGTCGCGGAGAAGCGCGCGTTCCGGAAGCTTCCAATGCTGCTCGCCGACACGCAACCGTGAAGGAAACGATACAGCGGTCGGAGTTTGGGCCGCCTTTTTGGCCAGAGACAGTGCACTGAATCGCACAGAGCGTTCATGTCTAACCGTTTAATTCACTGAGTCGTGTACAAAATTATGATTTTTTTTTTTTTAGTATCTGAGGTTATTATGGAGAATAATTGTGGTAATTATGCAGATATTTAGAAAACAATGCATCTTCGTCGACAGAAAAGAATATTCGAATAAAGTTTAACTTATTACTGTAATATGTTTGGTTTTTGTTATGCTTAATCTGAAATGTGGTTTCTGTGTCCATACGTCTGAACTCTTGAATGTCAAGTAAATCTGTCTTGTGTCGTTCCGTCACAACAAACAATGTCTGTTTCATTTCAGTCTCCCAGTGTTCCAAAGGGTCATTACTCCCAGTCTGGTTTCCTTTGTTTCACCTTCTCATTCTTTTCATCGCTTTTATGGTACAACCAGTCCTCATGCCTGAAGCTCCTTCAGCTAGCTCAGGGCTGCCCAACCCTGTCCCTGGAGATCTACTGTCCTTTAGGGTTTTCACTCCTACCCTAACACAGCACACCTCACTCAACAGCTAGAGCAGGGCTGCCCAGCCCTGTCCCTGGAGATCTAGTGTCCTGAAGGTTTTCACTTCAACCCTAATTTGGCCCACCTGTCTTTACTAATTAGCTGCTCTACCAACTTGTGCTTTCACTTCCTGTGCTGTATGTACTATAAGGCAAATATTTCCAGTTTTTAACGAAATCAGTTACAAGCTGGTCGGTGAAATAAGTTGGGTTCTGTTTGTTAAGAGTGGAAACCCGAGTCCTTCTGTGTAAAATAACTGCAGTTTCACTGACTGCGAAGGGCAATGAGCTGAACTGGTGAGTGTCTGAAACAGCCGACATCCCTTGCCTACTGTTGAGTATGCAGCTTGTCCGCAACTTGTATACTCAACAGTAGGCAAGTATGCCATTTTGGACCCGGCCCTGCGTTGTGTTAAAATAAAGCAGAACCACGGAATTATGGTAGAGCTTCCACACGTTCTCAGCAACATTAACCAATCAAGCGATTGTGTTTGACAAAAACCAGCGTACACGGCGAGCCTCCAGGATCGAGGTTGGGAAGCGCTGGGCTAACGTGTTATCCAGGTGACCCGACCTGGGGCCTTACCTGTAATAAGCACCAGGTAGAGTCAGGGGCCACTCAGGAGGCTGGTCTGTGGTTAACTCAAGGGCTCCTGATTGGAAACTGATGACACAGCAGTCTCTGTTTGTCACTCAGAGGTGCAGAGAGATGAATCTTGCATGAACTGTGGTATCCTGACGACACTGGCATTTTTCAGTGCATTACTCCCACGGCTGTCAGTACTGAAGCAGCTCGGCATGTTGCAATACAGTTAATGGTTAATAAAGTGAAAATACAAACAAAACTGCCAAAAGGACGTCTAAAGGCTGAACAATGGGTGAAAACCGCTCTTGATTGTGTGGTATTGAAGTGATTATTGAGTACTTAAGAAAAGCTAATACCATATCTCTCAAATACTCTTGAGTAATTGTAATTGTGTTTCTACCATAATAACTATATATCTGTATATCACGTACACTGTATGACCAATAGCATCTGGACAACGCTTAGTCTGGGGCCGTTTTTCATGGTTTGGGCTAGGCCCTTAAGCTCCAGTGAAGGCAAATCTCAATGTTACAGCATACAATCACATTATAGACAATTCTGTGCTTCCCCAACAGTTTGGGGAAGGCCCTATCCTGTTTCAGCATGACAGTGCCGCTGGGCACACAGCGAGGTCCATATAGAAATGGTTTTGTCAAAAATGGTGTGGAAAAACTTGACTGGCCTGCACAGAGCCCTGACCCCCAACCCCACCAACAACTTCAGGATCAAATGGAAAGCCAACCGCGAGCCAGGCCTAATCGCCCAATCAGTGCCCGACCTCACTAATGCTCTTCTGGCTGAATGGAAGCAAATCCCTGCAGCAATGCACCAACATCTAGTATAAAGCCTTCCCAGAGTGGAGGTAGTTATAACAGTAAAGGATGGACCAACTCCATATTAATGCTCATAGTTTTGGATGAGATGTTCGATGTCAGGTGTCCACATTCTTTTGACCATGCAGCTTATGTAGGACTGCATCTTGCACCATTATTGAGGCTTAACTGGAATAAATTAACTGGAATTATTTTACTATAGATTTAGACATATTGTAGATTTAGGGTTATTTTTAACAGAAGTATTGGGGCGACCGTGGTATGAAGGTCCTCACAGAGATGTCGAATTTAATCCACGAATATTTATCTTTGTTTTTGCAGTTCTCCTAGCGGCATCATTCTTGCATGGTAGGTTCAGTTCATCCTCCCCCGCTTGTTTTTTCTCTTTATCTTATGCAATGCAATGAGATTACGGGAAGCAGAAGCAGCCTTTTCAGATACGCGGTAGGTTTTTGGAGTCTGCGTTGGCCGGGATGTCAGTGTTCTGTATTGACTGCAGCTAATCATTAATCGCATTACAGCGCATTTGTACACGGGCAGCTTTCGGACGAGTGTCAGTGTACTACGGATTCGCAATGGAGGCGGTTGCGTATTATTACCTGTTTAGTGCATTGCTCATTGGAAGCGGAGTTGCGGTAAATATACGCCTTGCACTTCACCGATGTGAGATGTAGCATTTTATATTTTTATTAGTTGTTCGTGACGAATTATATGAATATTACTGCACATATTCAAGCAGGGTTTTGGTTGGTACATTTTTATTTTATTTTTTTATAAAGATCGAAATAACACGGTGTTTGAACTCTCCGCTGTAAGTAAGATTCAGTCGTAGCTTTTTCATTGGCTCTAAGCGGGCATTTGGGGTCATTCGCTCTGTCAGTTCTATTTTCTAGATGATGAGCAAATAATTTATTTGGCCTTTGCCTTTGCACTATGTCCTCCCGTCCTGTGAATGTGTTATTAAATCATGGCAGTGTCATTACAGGTAGCCTACGTGTTCTAAAGAGGTTGTTATTGCAGTGAAATACATACTGGTAAAATAATATGACAGTGGTGATTAGAGTCACCCAGCGGAATGTTGACCGTGGAGTGCAAGGCTCATACCCGCTATGTTTACTCAACGCTGGAGATCGAGCTGAGAGGAAAGCAGGGCTTGCAGCACGTGGAACAGTTTGGCTCAGCCTCAGCGCCCCTCTCTCCCCTCCCCTCCCCTTCGCGCCGTTTGCTGCTGACGCATCGAGTGGCAGGTCTTTTGCTGGAGTGGGCGGGTCTTTTTACAGGCAAAGGGAAAGCTGGTGTGTTTCTAATTCGTTCAGACTAGGGGTATTGCTCCCTCCCCCAGAAAGTGATCCCCGCTCATTCCTGCCCTACACAGGAAAGCCCGCCGGATGAAGATAGCCCTCAACGCGGTGAAGTAAGTACAGCCAATGTCTCTACAGTTGCCACGGTTACGGCTCCCGCAGTTGCCACGGTTACCACGGCTCCCGCGGTTGCCACAGATCCTCCGGCCCCAGAGGACCCGTTCCTGAGCTCAGGGCACTGTCTGAAGGAGCGCTTCACGCAGCTGTCTTGCCAGAAGGCGTTCTGTCCGCCCTGGATGCGATGCATTGGCGGCACCTGCACGTGTAAGCTTCCTTACATGTGCCACAAGGGGGCGCCAGTGTGCAGCAACAACAAGCGGAGCTACGTCTCCTTCTGCCAGGTGAAGGCAGTGGAATGCCTCCGACAGACCACCGCATTCTCTCACCTTGGCCACGATTGCAAAGGTAAAGAGCGCAGTTTGCCCCCTCCCACGGGCACCTTGGCGCTGAATTTGTCCGCACGGCTCGTCTTTTGCAGCCACTGAGAAACGCCACTCTGCCATCTCGCGCGTTTGCTGCAGGTGATTCGTTCGAGACGATCCTGAGAGAGGGCGATGTGGTGGCGGTGCAGGTTCCCCAGAACGGGACTGTCCTCATCTGCGGGGAGGGGTGGAACGTGCTGGCAGCCAACGTCGTGTGCAGACACAAAAAAAATCAGCGCATGTAGGTCTTTGCGGTCTGATCTCACGCCGTTTCGTACACATCTGTGTCCCGCTTCCACCACATTCACTTCGCCTCAGGCAGCGTCGCGTGGTGAAAGAAACGCATTCACGTTCTCTTAAAAAAAAACATCTCCAGTGTTGGTGAGAGAGCGAATGATGTGATACAGTAAAGTTTAACACACGGATAACTGGAAAAGTGGAAAAAATGTAGAAAAAAACTGAAACTCTACCATGCAGAAGCACGCACTGTTTTATCATCAAGATTTCTGCCCATTAAACACCAAAGTTATTCTTCAGAGTGCGGGCCCCCTGTAGAAGATAAAAGCAGTGTGTGGTATCTCTGGAATTGCAGGAAGTAACGTAACATTCTTGCGTCACAGGGGTGCAGAAAAGGCCACGACTCTCCAGTACGGCCAGATCAGGAGTCTTGCGGAGGACTGGCCAGGAGAGTGTGTCAGCATGCAGTGCACAGGGCTGGAGGGCTCCCTGGCTGAGTGCACTCTAGGTCCCCGCAGACAGCTGGAGGAAGACTCCATGGTTGCAACTGCCACCTGTTACGAGCACACAAGAGGTGTTTGTTTCTTCTTCTTCTTCTTCTTTGCTTTGCTACACTTTGTTTAAATGTGATTTAAGTGATGCCGGTGACCGGTGAAGCCACGCACCTCAGACAGGGGACCAAGCGATGCCTCGTGGAGACTCTCTCACAGAGGAACCCATTTTCTCCACAGTCTGCTCCAGGTCAGAGTTCACCTGTGTCAACGGGAAGTGCATCGCCCTGAACAGCACCTGCGACAGCCTCAACGACTGCGGTGACAACAGTGATGAGATGTGCTGCAGAGGTGAGGACGCTCTGGCCAGCTCTGCTCTTTCGAAAGCCCGCTCCCGGTGAAAAACAAATATGTACGTTCACACGTAAACCTGAATTGGGCTTTCGGATGCCATGATAGGCCATTTGCGTGACATACGACGGCCATTTTGTGCTCATCTCTCATCCACCATGTTGGTGAGGGAATTATTGAGACAATTATTCTGGAGGATGGGAATGATTAGGAGGCATGTTGGAGGACACTTCCCAGTAAACATTGTGAATAGTCGCTGAAACACAGTCTAGGCATTCAGGTGAAAACTGGGCTACGTTTGGTTGAAAAGTGAAAGCTTTCTAGCTAACTAGGCTATACGCAGGCTACATCTGGGTAAAACCCGAGCTATATTGGGGCTGGCCTAGTTGGTTTATGTCAAAACATCTCTCAACCTAGATTTCCACCCCTCTGGACATATATAACCCTGCCTACCGCTGATATCTCCTAATTGATAGATTGCAGAAGTGGATTTCACTGCAAAACTGATGTCTGCATACCCCAGGATGCCAAAATGGACGGAATTGTTGACTGTTTAGGAGGCGAGGATGAAATAACTGGTAAATGAGAGCTTAATCTGCATTTTGTTTTCTCTATTTCTATCTCCTCTATTTTCTCTTCCATCAAGTAAATGAAAAAGTAATCATGCCACTGTCCATCTATTCATTACTTTCCTGCAAATTGTGAATCATAAGGTAGCACTAATTGGAATGTTGATCTCTAATTGGAGCAGTACTCTCATAGAGGCAGTATTCAGTCATAATCTTCCTTTTGTTCCTCTTCAGATACCAAACAGAAAGAAAAAGTCCTTTCACCCATAAAGCGGGGTAATTATGCTCTCACACACACACACACTCACTCAAATACATGTGCGCACGCACACACTCAAGTACATGTGTGCGCACACACACACACACACACACAAATACTTGTGCACACATACACAGACACACGTGCACACACACACACACACGTTATTCATTATCAGATGCATTTCATCAGACCGAAATGTTGAGTGCAATTAATTCTTTCTTTTCCTCGTCTCGTTTCAGAGATTAAAATTGCGCGGGAGAAAGTGGAGACGTTAGTTTGTGGGATAGCCAATAAAACTCTGCCTCTACCCAGTCCTGCAAAGCCACACAGACGGAAGCGTGTGGTTGGAGGAGAAGAAGCTGGCAGGGTGGCTACTCATTTTTCTTCATTTCGGTCAAAATTTTCTCTTAACTTTGATTCACAATTAAATGAGAACCTCTGATTATTCAAATCCACAAAAAAAGAAAAACATTTTAAGTTATTATTTTAAACTTTGTGATTGGCTCGTTAAGAACTACATCCATAGTACTACGCCATTCATTGCTGCATTCTTGGTTCTTGTTGGAATAGATCTGTGTTTGACTTTGCTAGAGAGGACTTCCAGCTCCCAATGGATTTTCCCCACAGCTTCTTAGAAAAATGTGTATTTTCTGGCCCTTTCCAGACCCAGTTCCCCTGGCAGGTAGCTATACAGGAAAGTGGCTCCATAGACTGTGGAGGAATCTACATCTCCAGCTGCTGGGTGCTGACTGCAGCCCACTGTGTCCGGTATGTGCGCTTTCAAACTCATCTCCAACAGAAAAGTGTAAAAAGGTCATACACTCCATTGGTTTGATTTTACAAATAATGCTTCTTGAATTATGTAATACCTGAAATGTGTGTGTGTGTGTGTGATCGATTTTTGGTTTTCCTTTGGAGGCCCAAGCCGGAAGCGTACCAAGTTAAGTTTTCCCTTTGGAGCAAGCTGACCAAACAGGACTCCACTGACCTTGCCCTAGTCGAAAAGGTCATCATTCATCCACAGTACAACCCCACCACCTATCAGAATGACATCGCCTTGTTGCAACTGGAAAAGCTGCCGTTTACCACGAAATGCCTCCACGACAACCCTGCTATTGGTCCGGCGTGTGTGCCCTGGTCCGAGTACCAGTTTCTGCCTGGCGACAGATGCACCATTTCTGGATGGGGTCGACAGGGCGGTATGTAACGGTCTCATCAGCTCAAATATTCAGAAAACGCATATGAATGATCTGGTCCACCATCAATAACTACGTATTTTTAAAAGAATAAATATCAATTGAAGTATTATAATAGCAATCATTTCTTTGGTGTGTGTGCTGGAGGTACATGATTGGCTTGGTAAAAGTTCCTGATCTTTCTAGTTGTTTCCTAGCTAAATATTTTTCTGTTTTATCTCCCCCACAGATGACCAGAAGACAGTTTCTCTTAGATGGGCAACCATAGAAATAATGGGCAACTGCTCAGGGATTTATGGATCTCGATATTTCCCTGGAATGGAGTGCGCAGGTATGAAATTTGGAGTGTTTTATTATTATTATTATTATTTTTAACGAATATGAGTGCATTGTAAAAGATGGCCAAGTCCGCGGATTTAGCATCCAGTCCAGGTCAAAGGGCATTTAACTGGGCGTCTATTGTTTTCCCAGGTTCGCTGGACGGAAGTGTGGACACCTGCCAGGGAGATTCCGGGGGCCCGCTGGTGTGCGAGGACGTCAGGGGGGTGGCGTACGTGTGGGGCATAGTCAGCTGGGGCGATAAGTGTGGCATTGCCGGGCACCCGGGTGTCTACACCAAAGTGGCTCACTACTTCGAGTGGATTAGCTCACACATCGGCAAGTCAACCATCAGCAGGTACAACGTGTAGCGCCACAGACAGAAGATCTGACGGAACACTGGGGTGTTCCTCATCGCTGTGAAGCTCGCGCGGCCTGGATGAGTTCACAGAGTTTCCTTAAAAACTGTCAGAATAGATACCGTGTCATATCCTTTAATCGCGATCTACACTACACTATCTCTGCAGCTTTAGTAATGTTACGTCGCTAGGTATATTCCACTGATAGCCTAAATAACATATCCATCAATGCATCTCAGGACTGACGGGAAGCAATAAAAGTTAAATTATTACGTAATAACAATTTGTGGGTTTTCTTCGGGAGTTGTCTCGGATTATACACCATAAACTGGTCTGTGGCTGTCAAGAGTGGTGCCAGACGCCACTTCCTCAAAAAAATGGAGGGAAAAATGTGAATCCAGACTTGAAAGGGAGAAGATACCGTGAAGATGGATCGACCGCCATTTTTCACCAGGTTCCTCCAGAGTGCCATATGCAGGTGAAGGTCACCATTCCGACCCAGTTCCACCCAGGACCGTAGATACCATTCAAAGAGCAGAGCTACTGGACCTTCACTACCTGCCATGGGCCCAGACAGACATCAACATATGCTGAAGTTAACTGCCCTGACACTGCAAAAGTGTCCCACTCACTACAATATTTTTTTTTAACTGCAGGTGATCCTTGCACCTGTTATCTCTCTATTCCAATACGTTTGGCTCAACTGAAAAAAACTGAAATGAAAGGATTATGAAATTAATTTTGCATTTGCATTTTCCACTTTGTGTTCTGTTTACTTACTGGCACCATGTGAAACTGTTAGCCCTGGTCAGTTATACCCAGGACATTATTGGGTTTTTAAAGTAAATTCAGGAATAAAATTTATGCAAAAATTCTCCGTATACAGTTAAATGCAATAGTATTGGGACAGTGACACATTTTTTGTTGTTTTGGCTCTGTACTGCAGCACATTGGATTTGAAATGAAACGATGAATATGAGGGGCATTTTTTTCCTTTCAGCTTTAATTTAAGGGCATTTACATCCATATCGGGCGAACCATGTAGGAATTACAGCCCTTGGTATACACAGTCTCACCATTTTAGGGTAGCAAAAGTAACTGGACAATTGGCGGCTCAACAGTTTACTGGCCTTTACTAATTATTTCTATTAGTAAAGTCATGTTTGCATGAAAGTAGATTATTGATGTGTATCGTTTTGAACGGACATTCTCAATTATTTTTCATCTTTTTATTACTATATTCAAGTAAAACCATATAGGCAGAAATATCCTATATCGCCAAAGGTATCTGGACTCCCTTGGTCTGGGGCTGTTTTTCAGGGTTTGGGTGGGGCCCCTTGGTTCCAGTAAACGCAAATCTTAATGCTACAGCATACAATCACATTTTGGACAATTCTGTTCTTGTCCAATAATTTGCGGAAGGCCCTTTCCTGTTTCAGCATAACAATGCCCACAATCTTAGTAAACCGCATCATCCTGACTCATATGTACTCACAGAAACTGTTTTTTTTTTATTTTGTTTTTAAAAACTGAACATCTCGATTTGTAACCTGAGACGACGCTAGTGTCCGGAAGTGAAACTTTACTGAACCACTGCTTGAGTGGCGTTTCTTGCACTGACCCTCAGCCAATCACGTCAATGGGCGTTGTTTTTCAAACATTTAGGTTGGTTAAATTTGCTCGATCGTCCAAGCGAGTTACATTGTGTCAGAATCGTTGTGTGATACGGAACTCTCATGGATACCTCAGGTGATCGTCCTCAGGGTAAGGCAGTTCGATTCAACATCATTCTGTCTTAACGTGAAGCCTAAACTAAACACATTTCTCTTAAATTGGGGCTGTACAAAACTGTACTTCCCATGTGTTCCTTTTTCAGCAGTTAGATTCTGCCTGGTTCGGTATCAATCAACGTTGGTTGGAGATCTTTCATGACTAGCTTGCTCCATTGTCTAACATAATAGCCATAAAAGTGCAGGTTACTACCGGTCGCATTGTCATCTAGATATTCAAGTGCTAACATTGAAAGCACCAAGAAAACCAATAAAAGGGTTATAGCTACGGAATACCAGGGTGTTGCTAAGCGAGAGCTCTAGCATAAAATCAGAACTGTGCTATAAATCAATGTGTTATTTCGTAGTTAATTTAAACTAAGTAGTAAGTTGCCTTCATAGAATCGTGAATGACAGTCATTCACGTTCGAAGGTGTTCTATAAGAGTATCGTGATTACGAACGACTTTTCCTAGCTAGCTAGCTAGCTTAACCTCCCATTTGGATAAATCCTTACCTCGACGACTGTTAAACCAAAGCCCATCTCATCGTATCCTCTTTACTGGGTAGCCTGAAACATATACTAAAAGAGTTGCTTTGCAAGTGGGTGTTGTGTCACGCTTAGTGCTATAATACAATAGACGAGAATGCAACGACCGGTTTTAAAGTACACAACCTATGGCTCGTTAGGAAGTTCAGTAAGTGAAGCGGAAATGGGAAATGTAGCCGCCGTGCGCCACACATTCAACGTGGAAATTCTGTAATTATCTGAGAATCCTTCAACGTTAATAACATATTCTTAGAAATGTTTAGACCGAACTACATTCATTGGAACGTCGTTGAGGATATGATCGCTTATTTCCAGAGACGTTTCCATGTTTCCCTATAGATTTATCTGTCATTACCACTGCTAATGTTAAGGAAATAAACTGTAATGAAGTATGAATTGTATACAATCGCAACAAATACAAAATGTACAAATAGTCTATGTCGTGACACACTGCTATGTCATTTTGAAATCATTTTCTTTTCTTTGAGCTGTTTAAATAAATATAATTCAGTTGTATCTTAACTTCTACAGGGAGGGTTGAACAAGATAGTAAACCCATAGGCCAGACAACAGGTAAGACTGCTTTTTCGTCTTCATTGACCCAAAGACGCAAATTTTCGAATAACGTGCGAACACGTTGAACTATGCATGAACTGTTTGACTGTTATTTTTTTTTTTTTTAAATAGTAGTAATAATGAACCGTTCTGATCTCCTTTACGCAAATCGCCGACCACACGGCACGCTCCATCCTTGCATGGAGGGGACAGAGACGTGTTATTGTTCTAACCTCAGAAATTCTCTGATTTCCTTCAATGCGTGTGTGGTTTTTCCTGTGCAACCAGCCGAATAAGGACAGGTTTACCCTCTTGTGCGACACTGGACAAGAATTCCCCAGTCGCTGTCACTTTAAATCGTTTTTCAATATAGTAGCATGATTAAACGCCATTGTCTAATAATTTAGGTTTACATTCTGTTTTATAACTACAATAATACAACTGTCAAATTCATAATTCTTCTTGCTGCATTGGTTGAATAGAAGTTCATAGTGTTAATGCACTAAATTTTGTAGGCTACTTATACCCTTACAAATGTACATCTTTTATTTTAGCCAAGTCTGGAAACATTACAGAAGTTGATGCCTCCAGTAGTGGGTAAGTTTTTTTTATTCTTTTTTTTTGTTTGTTTGTTTGTTAATGTCCCCTTTGGAGTCTGCATGCAATGAATGACTTTGTGTACAATGTAAATCTTGGCTCAGTTACGTGATAATTGTGATTTGTATTCTAGTACTAAGTAAGTTGTGCATGTCCCTGATCTAGGTCCAGTATTCTGAAACTACAGTGTAGCTGGTAGTGTAGCCTGAAGAAGCAGCCCGCCTCTAGTTCCACCTGATGGAGGAGGATAATGTGCCTCTTTTCTTAAGACATGACGACCTGGACCCCGCAGAGGAGTACGCCATGAATCACAACAGACGCGGCTTGGCTCTCATCTTCAATCAGGAGCGTTTCTTTTGGCAACTACGCATGCCCGAGCGCCACGGTACCAATTCCGATAGTTGGAATCTCGCCAAGAGGTACAGTACAGCTCTTCATTTCTGTGGTGTTATTAAACGAACACATAAAACCACTGTCAATACTCCCTTGAACAAAATTTATCTAGTTATGTTTAATTTTCGTGTACGCTGCGCAAATTCACAGGCCTCGTGGACACAAACGTCAGTACAGTAAACGCCATGCTCGCTTACTTTCTGTCGCTTGCTAGCCTGCAATGTTGATTTGGGGATTGGACATTTGGCATGTTTCTCATTGCTTTCATTGACTTACCCGATGCCCAACGTATTTGCGATTCACGAGAGACTTTTCCTGCCCGTTTGCTGTCACTCGCCAGCCGAAGGAGGGCAAGGCAGATCTCTGCAGTGAATCTGTACCTTTTTATGGTGGCTCCGAACATGGCGGCTTCTCGTGCACGTGCACGTGCAGCGTAGGGGAACGCTGATCACACGTGCCTGAATTGAGAGAGTGGCAGGATGAATTGAGCTACAGCAACAACTATAACAAAAAGTTCAAAGAATGTACGTTTGTTCTGTTCATGCCTCAGATTAAAGGAGCTGAATTTCGAAGTGAAGGCACATGACAATCTCAAAATGGCAGAAGTTTGTGATGTAATCACGGAAGGTAAACAATTATTATTGTCTATAATTTGTCTTGGGTCTGTTCTGTTTATGTAAATGGCTCACTATAATGACCGTTTATTATAGAATTATGTTTATTATAGAATTACGTGTGATGTGCGAGTGTGCATGCACTTTGAAAAGTTGTCTTCTCTACCAAAAGAGTTTTGATTTATTTGTGAAGTAAAATGGATTTAGCTATTGTGCGTTGGTTCCGTTATTCGCATAAACACCTGTGCTTCACAGCTGCAAACGCCAACCACACTGACGCTGACTGCTTCGTCTGTGTGTTCTTGAGCCACGGCGAGAACGATCACATCTACGCCTACGACGGCAAGTTCAGCATCCAGGAAATCGCCGCGCTGTTCAAGGGAGACAAGTGCAAGAGTCTGGTGGGAAAACCCAAAATCTTCATTTTCCAGGTGACTGACTGTCGCTCCTGCCAGTTTTACTCATTTCATTTTTTGCTCGATCCGCTCTCGTTCAGACGTCGGTAAGCGGTAAAGTGTCGTTCTCCGCGGTTTAAACAGGCGTGCCGCGGTGAAGAACACGACGTTGCGGTCACGCCCATGGACGTGGTGGACAACGAGGTGAAGACTAACGAGGTGGTGGTGGACGCGGGGGTGGTCTGCACCCTGCCCGCCGGGGCGGACTTCCTCATGTGCTACTCGGTGGCGGAAGGTGAGCCGCGCAGGAACAGCACCATAGAGCGCGTACAGGAAGTATAGTTCAGTGTACAGCACCATAGAGCATGTACAGGAAGTAGAGTTCAGTGAACAGCACTGTGCTGAGAGAAACTTTCAGCACTGGAAAAACGGGCCACAGGACCCACCAAAAAAACTGGGGTAAATATTAGAATAATTAGAAGATTAATTATTTCAAGGGTTTGTTACTGTATTTTCTGCTCACTGTTGAGACTATGGACAGAATTTTCTTTCGATGGTTTCTGTAACCACCTCCCAGGTCAAGGCGACTTGTTTTCTTTTAAGTTATTTTCTGTGTTATCAGGAGGCTAGAGTGATATTTGATGTCCTTAGGTGAAAAGGGACATTTCCTTAAAAAATTATTTCATAGCAATTAGCAAATAAAAGCCAAGTGTTCTGCATAGTTTACATCATGACATCATACCCGGTAAAAAGACAAATTGGTATCAACCAGTTCAGCGATCCAAAGGCCGTACTTTTTAAAAGGACAGAATGTGGTGTATTGTGCTTGGTAATGCACCAATGATGAGAACATCTCTGCCATGTTTGCAAAATATACTATAAACTTCGCCCCGTTTATCTGATAAAGAGACCTGCAGTTAGACTTGCCCTTTCTCTCTCTCTCTCTCTCTCTCTCTCTTTCCACCAGGGTACTACTCTCACAGGGAGACCATCAACGGCTCGTGGTACATCCAGGACCTCTGCCAGCTTCTGCACAAGTTCGGGGGGAAGCTGGAGTTCACGGAGCTGCTGACGCTGGTCAACAGGAAGGTGTCCATGCGGAGGGTGGGTCGGAGCGCCGACCCCAGCGCCATCGGCAAAAAGCAGGTGCCCTGCTTCTCCTCCATGCTCACCAAGAAACTCTACTTCAGACCCAAGGTCTGACCTCTGTACCCAGCAAGTGGCTAAAAAACGAATAAGTTTTTAAAAATCCTCAGGGTTTTTTTTACAACAAAAAAAAAACAAGGTGCACATACAATTAGAATAAATCTGATTTGTTTCCTTTTACTTGAGATTCCATGGTGGTGGTGGTGGTGGTTTATGTAATTTAGGGGTGTGGTTTTGTAGCAATACTGTCATTAAAGAACCTGCAGGGAGATCGAACTGGGGTAAATGAGATTTCAGTTGTTTATCTTGAAGATGCTTTCAATTTATATGAAATTAACTTTCCTCTTAAGCTTTATGTGATCAAGTCTGAGTTTGTTTCACGAAAAAGGGAATTTCCGTATTTGGGTAGTTTGTTATGCTCTGAGACATTCACATGATGAATCTGTCTTAATGTGTGATTTTAAAAATGAATCATTGATAAAGCCATGGAGAGTCAATCTGTAGGACTGTAGAATATTTACTTTAATTCAAATGCTGGAATCCTGTGAATCGCCTGTCACCTAATCCAAAATGGCATTTTAACCTACAAGATGTCTAAATTGATTTCAATTTTAAGAATTTTAAAAAAATTACTTTTATCTTGGAGTCCTACTTGTCATCACCCTATCCAGTGTCCTATTGGAAATTGGGCTTTAAGTGTGAATTAGAAATGGGCTCTAAATATGAAAGCCAAAATCTAACTTGTGTATCTACCTGTACCTTCACACAACATCACCTCCCCTGAGATTGTAGCTCTTACAATTGTAGCTATCTGTTTGCAGCATCAGATAATCATAACTAAATGATTAAGCTGACAAGCTGTTTTACATGAACACGGTCTAAACGTGAAATTTTATTGTGAAAGCCTGTTTAGCTCCATTTTGTTAGGAAGTTCAGTAAGTGAAGCGGAAATGGGAACCAGCCAAAATTCGGTAAAGACCTTTAGTAGTTACTAGTCCGTTCGGTCAACATAAACCGCTGCAAATTGCATAAAAATAGTTAAACAAACTTAATAAACTGACAAGGCCGTGTCTGTTATGAATTAATTGCTGTAGGTGCAGAATTGCAGATTTATTAGTGACTGTCTTAACTGCCTGTTGAATGTTCATAACCTATACAAACTTGATTCAAACTCTTGAACACAACTGCAAATAGACTGGTTAATATGCATGTCATTTTTGTATTGTTTAGGGATGGAATTTGTACTTTTTTTATACGTATAAATAAGCACACTATCTGTTTGAGAGACCTATTTTAAAAGTACAACAGCCTTTTGAAATCCTGTCTGGTTAATAATCTGTAAGACGTGCAATAAAATGAAAATGACGTGTCATTTGCTCCAGTTTCATTTTTGATGTACAGGTTGTAAAAGACTTGGAATTATAGGTAATGTCTAGAATCTGCTGATATTTCCTGTTAACATGATCTTTGCTCTTATTATGCAAAAACTCATTACACAAACTACACACTGTATTGGCTGTTCCTGAAGTAAACTGCAGTCTTAAACGCACCTATGATCTCACACATCTACGGTCTCACACATCCTACCACTCAGACGCCTCTTCATGGATTACTGATCCAACATTATTATTCAACACTCCATTTATTCCTCCTGTTCCCAGTAATACAGTGAATGGTAGCATGAGTGTGTATAAAACAAACTAGTCATTCCATCAAGTTTTTCTGGTTATTGTTTTTCTTTCATTGCTTTCTGTTCTGTGTTTGTTTTTAAAGTTTTTATACCTTTAACGCACAGAGTTAGTGTATGGAACATAACCTTTTATTAGGACAAGACTGAAGAAACAAAAGGACTGATGAAAATGGATATCTGTATGGCAGTAATCTGTGTTCCAGCTCCTGGAGAGTCACGGGGTCTTTTTTTTTTTTTGGCCTTGATATCAGCAACCACTTCAGACCTAAGAAACCAGGTGAGGTGAGTTAAATTCTTGGACCTCAAGGGCTGTGATTTGAGTAACTGGGCTCTAGGTCCTCAGGGGTGATGTCTAGAATAGGCCCAAACCTGTTCCTGGAGATTTACTGTCCTGTAGGTTCATTTCAAATCTAACAAACACACCTCATTCAACTGCTAGAGCATGGCTGCCCAACCCTATTCCTGGAGATCTACACATTCTGTGTGTTGTCATTTCATCCAAAAATTGACACCAGTTTCTACTAATTGGCAGCTCGACAAGCTGTGGAATGAGGTGTGATTTGTTCGGGTTGGACTGAATACCTATACAGGTCAGTAGATCTCCAGGAACAGGGTTGGGCAGGCCTGCTCTAGGGTTTGGTGTGCAACTGGCTGCATTTTAAACCAAGTTTAAAAACATTTAAGAAAAAGGAAAAGTAAGAAAAGGCACAATTATAAAAATGATCCGTTAGGGGAAAAAAAAAACTGGAATTGCTTTTGCTAGCACCCATTCTTGAGTTTGTGTTTGGAAGTGTGCACGCTCTTGTGTCTGCGTGAGGCAGTGTATGATGTGGGTTTTTGATTGTTTCTGTTGGGGTGCGAGTGTTTGGGGGTTTGTGTCACTGTAAAAGGGTGTATATATTTCAGTGTGGATTCCCTCACTGTAACGGTGCATATATTGGTTCAGTGAGAGTCTGTCGCCGTAACGGTGTGGATATTGGTGTATATGCGTTTTCGGTGCGGTTGTGTATCTGAATGGCTCAAGGTTTGGTCTGGATCTGCTCCAGGGGCAGCCGAAGCTGTATCTGCTTCCTCAGACGTCTCAGGTTGTCCTCCACCTGCCAACGCAGAGCAAACCTCAGCATCAGCGTCTGGAGTCTTACCTCCACCTGCACTCACAAACATGTCTCACATTCCACAGGAGTAATGCCATTACTGTGAGACCTTCTCAATTATTCAAGCTGTTTGTGACAAAGGCCCCGCGTAATCCAAAACAGGATTTCAGCTCGACAGGCTTAAAAGACAATGACAAATATTCACCAAAATATGAGTATTAGGGACGCTCCATTAACCCTTTAAGGTGTGAGATCACATATGGGATGAGAATGTTCTTAACTGGACATTCTAACGCTGATGTAATCACTGCTGGTAACTGAAAGCAGTGGAGTTCTAGAACACTGACAAAAAAAACCGAAAACATTCCAAAAAAACAACTCTTGACAGGATTAATGCGTGCCCCTGCTTGACAGAATTACACGGAATTTACTGCTTATCGTAAGAGCAGCAACAGTACCGCAGCGACTTCCTCCTTCAGCTTGTTGTACTCGTTCACGTCGAAGCCCTGCCTCCTGGCCGCTTTGTAGAAGTAATGCAGGAACTTTCTGTCTTTGGCTTCTGCATAAGCAAATTCCTGTGAGAAAACGAGTTGGAGTGATGCAAATACGGGAAGCCTCCGAGGCAGCATAGCAGTCTGTGTGCAGTGGGGAGAAACAACACTGATCAGGCTAAAGCAAGTTCTCAGTCTGCTCCAGAAAGGGGCTGGTGTGGGTGCAGGCTTTTGTTTAAAGCAGTAGCACCTGATTCTGCTAATCTACGAAGAATCAGGCGTGTAACTGTTTGGTTGGAACAAAAGCCTGCACTGGCCCTTTCTGGATCAGACTGAGGACGCTGGGGCGAAAGGAACAGCACCACTCAGTCCCAACTCCATGGCAGAGGTGGGCAATGAGGGACATTACATTACATTACAGGCATTTAGCAGACGCTCTTATCCAGAGCGACGTACAACAAGTGCATTGGTTCACGGTGTAGAGGTGCAAAAGAAACACACTAGAGTGAAGTAAGGATCGTAGTGCCAGAAGTGACCACATCGATCAGGACTCCAACCCTGTAGAGTAACCTGTTCAGCAAACAACAATCCTACCAAGTACAAACTAGTACTGGAATTACATTTGCCTAATCAGACAAAAACAACAACAACAACAATCCTGCCAAATACACTAACGTAATCATATTATCCTAACTAGGTACATTGAGCTAAACTATAGGCTAGGGAGGGGTGGGGAGAGGTGCAGCCTGAAGAGATGAGTCTTTAGTCTGCGTTTGAAGGTGGTAAGATTCTCTGCTGTTCTGACTGCCACGGGGAGGTCATTCCACCAGCGAGGGGCCAGGACAGACAGCAGACGGGAGCGGGAAGTACAGACGCGAAGAGGGGGAGGTGCCAAGCGTCCAGAGGGACACATATGTTCCAATTTATGGCCTTAATGACCTGATTAGCCCCAACATTTACATCACCTGACATTACAGTTGCATTCCTTGATAAGTGAACTTGGATGGAAGAGATGATGAGGGATAGAAGACACTGTGATACTGCAGATGAATTATGTTGAGATCATCGTGCATTCACGTGAAGTGAGTTATTCTGTTACTCAGGTTGATGTTGCAGAACCCTACAGGGACTGCAGGCTTTCTTCACTCAGTGCAGCACTGTGCAGGGGATTCAGGGACCGAAGGCACACCTGCTCAGGTCCAGGGCCTAAAGAGAGAGCGGCCTAACGGACTCACCTGTTTGGTGAGGATGAAGTAGGACAGGAAGCCGAGGCTGGTGGCGTAGGTGAGGAAGTAGGTGATGGGCTCCATTATGTCCCAGGAGTACACCCACCAGGTGAACCAGGCCAGGACCCCGCCCTGGAGCGACAGCACGGCCAGACCGGCCCACACCCCCCAGGAGCACATGCTCTCCGCCCTCTGCTCCACCTGGGATTTAACCTGTAACACACACATACACATGCATGAACACGCACACACGCATGCACACGCACACACATGCATGGACACACATGCACACGCCACGACATGCACACACACACACACACACACACACACACACACACACACCACACACACACACAACCACACACACACACACACACACACACACACACACACACACACACACACACACACACACATGCATGAACACGCACACACGCATGCACACGCACACACATGCATGGACACACATGCACATGCACATGCACACACACGCACACGCACACACACACACACACACACAGACACATGCAAGTGCAAGTGGAGACTTGTAAAACCACAGGATACTGAAATGAGCCCCCATGCCAGTATCAGACTTGAAACCAATGCTCATTGTGACCTCCCAGCGCATTCAAATTAGACCTGCCTATTTCCCAGCATCCCTGCGTGTTCGAACTCGACCTCTTTCCCGGTGAGGTAACACGATCGGTCCCTGTTTTGCAGCCCGGACGGGCTGATCTCATCTTCCGAAGAAGTGATCTCATTTCTTAAGAAATGTGCACAGGAACAAGAGCAGATCCATCATGCCTCAAGCAATGCGCCTCAAGCAATGCGCCTCAAGCAGTGCACCTCAGCCAATTCACAGAAAAGCGCTTAAGCAACACATTCTCCCAGAACCAGTCTGACCCCCTTTCGTAAACTGTTACCTTCTTCAGACTTCCGCTGTTGTAAGCTCAGTACAGTAATTTGGGGTAGTAATTCTGGATAGTGGAGGTCATCAGTGGCTCATTTGGCTCAGGGGGGTGTGTACTGTACCTTCTCCAGGGGCACCAGATGTTGTCTGAGGGAGTCCAGCTTCTCCAGGAGCTCCCTCTCCTGCAGCTGGTGGTGCCGGGGCAGCTGCAGGGCTGTGTGCAGTGTGTGGACCATGGCCTTCAGGTCCTCCAGGTTTGTGAGCTGCTCAGTGGGCATCCCTTCTGCTGGGACAGACCCAATACGGCCAGTTTAGCATCGTCATCTTCCAAAACACAAATGAGCCGAGCTCTTTCTACAGCTCGAGGTACATAGCACTGCTGGATGGACCAAAAGATTGGAATTACATTACATTACATTACATTACAGGCATTTGGCAGATGCTCTTATCCAGAGCGATGTACAACAAAGTGTATAAATGAATGCAGCACAATGCGTAATTTAAACGGAATCATAGTATTGAATGAAAAAACTGGGAGAACAGACTGTAGACTGCAGGCTTTTATTTCAACCAGGAAACTTGACATTGATTTGAACGATGGTGCTTGAAGCAGGTCAGATTACGACATAACTCAACATGCTGGATTATTTTAGCAAATGGTCATATATTTAGAACATTGTACACATCCTACAGTTTTCTATACTATTAACATAAGCAAACTGAATATTTACTTATACAGATGGAATAGAGTACCTCACCTACTGACTGTGATTTGAGCTGACAATCTCTGACTTACAGGAGGCTTTTCTTAACACTTACATTACACTGCCACCAGTATAAATTCCCTTCCCTGGTTCTAGCATTCATGGCTTTAAAAGGGCCCTGGGTAACTGCTCGACTACAGCCCTGAAGCACTGTGTATGCCCCGCCCCATTGTGGAGGGAGTTAGCCAATGAACACCGTCCTTTGTTGAGTCTCACCTCTGGCTGGAGAGTGTACGTGGTAAGTGACATCATTAATGAGGATCCGGAAGTCTCTTCGGAGCAGAGTTTCCACAGAAGTGCAGGAGGACAAGCGCTCTCCATCTGTGGGGCAATTTGGACGACACCATAACGACTCGGATCAGCGAGAGTCACAGTCAGCCTCCCCGCCTGTACTGAGTCTCCCTGCACAGCTCTCATAACAGGAGAGGGGAACTCTCTGTGTCAACAGTAAAAGCACACATGCATAAAGCGCTGGCATTAAGATAAGCCATAAATATATTATAAATCAAACACACACGTCTAACTAGAGTATAGGGGTGGGAAGCACAGCCATAACCAATAGAAGGACTGCAATACTAGGCACGGTCTTTTTTTATTTATTGGAATTATTGCCCAGCTTAACCAGCCCCTGCAAGTGAACACAACCCGCAGAATTCCTGAGGTGGAGCACAGCTGTTTTTGACTGAGCCACAGACACAAGCAGAAGGGCAAGAGGGCGGGACCTTCGCTCAGCACGGCAGTGGTTGTCACGCCGGGATCCTCCCTCTGCACATCCTGGATGAAGTCGCCCACGTTCATGAGCATGGGCCTCAGGGAGAACAGACAGCGCTCCCTCCTGGAGGGTAAGGGGATTGCCAGCACTGGGCGACCATGCTTATACTGGACCGTGATATCTAAAACAACAAGAATCGGGAAAATCCATCCTGGTTTTTTATATTTCTCCAATGTATCTGATGTACAGTTTGTACTTAAACGTGACAGTTATTTTAACCATAATTCATACACGCTATGCTGTGCAACAGTGAACGAAATATGGTTTCTAAAAGGGAAATTATGCATCCTTACCACAGGAGGGCGCTCTAGTACTACAGAAAGCTGCTTTGTGAGGACCCCATTGGAGCCGCAGCCTGGACTGTATCTGGAACACAAAAAGAATGAAAGGTCTGGTTTCTTCCGGGCAGCTTTGAGCATATCTTATAGCCACATTTCTTAACGTGCGACTGTTGATATTCTTTGTTGTAACTCATCCAAAGACAACTTTACTGTTCCTTTTCATCCACAACAGGCTCAGTCTTTAATAGTTCATATGGTTAACTGTGTGACATAATCGATCACTGTTCCCACACTTTCCCCATTCAATGTGTTCTTTTGCCCAAATCTGTACCTAATCCCAAAGGAGTTCCGGGAGCTGAAAATGCAATCAGTCACTGGGAAAGGCATTTGCCTGCTGGGGTTTATCCCTGTACGGCTGCTTTGTAAGACAGGCCCGTAAATTTTAATGGGAAGCCCTGGAGACCAGAGATAAGCAGGAGGAGACAGATCTTGACATTTTTAGTCTAGAGTTGAAATATGTAAGGGTTATTACCACAGCTCAGGTAATCTTTTGGAGGCAAGCGTAATTTGGAACGACACAGCCTTTGCCCTTTACAACAGGGACTACATACAGTGGAGGTTCAATACTACCACCTGGTAGGTAGAGTGGGGCAGCTGGCAGACTAACCCTGGCAGTCCAAGAGCTCCTCACAGAACAGAAAGCACAGGAACACAAGAAGGGACGTGTACATCTTAAAAGAGGAAGTCCCCTCAAAATAGAACTGCTGCCACAGCCTCTGTTGAGTATGAAGTATAATGGGATCACTGCTCTTCGGTGCACAGGCTGCTCTAAATTTAACTTAAATCATGGATCACTTCTGGCTCAATTTCCAACCAGACACAGAAGATACTGGAAACTGGAAAAGCCTGGTTTCGACTCAATAGAAGTAGGAGGAGGCTTTGATTAATTAACCATCCAGGACAAACTGCAGCGCAAGTGTGCAGAGACTCGAACGCCACCCGGAACCTCTCTCCAACTCATCTCGCATGAAATCGATACTTGTCGCTTCTCGGGAATCTTGTTTCAACCACAATATGATCATTTCTATGTTTATCTAAAAGTTGTGTGTGTAAAAGGTACGAGAACACACACACACACACACACACACATATATATATATATATATATATATATATGAGAACATGCTTCTGCTCTTTAGAATGTACACTCCCAGAGAGGCACTGCGACATTAAAAGCTAAAATTGGGCCCAAAAAACAAACAAACCGCATGAATGTCATCTCCACCTCAGCATGCTCATTAAGCCTTCCTGCACTTCGTTAGTCATTAATCTATTATTAAACCATACACGTCCATTATTCATGCTGCCATGTGTGTTTTTGCGTGCGTTAACAGCACCGTGCTGGTTTCCAAAGCACATGAGGTGAGAAACGATGGCCGTCATTATCGCTACACACACTGGAGCTGACTGTCCCCGTGGCAACACGTCAAAAAGCAAAACTATCAGCAGGTGCTGGAGAAATCACTGCCATTTCCCCCTCCCAAAGTTGGCTGCCCTTGCACAACGTGAATCCTGTATCTAAGAAGGGCATCCCCGTGGCACGTGCAGAACAATGACAGAGGAGGTCCAGGCAAGCCTGTTTGAATGAAGGGTAAAGAGAGAGAGAGAGAATCGCAGAATAAAAGCACTGATGCGTGGCAAAGAGCCCTGGTCTGCTGCAAGGAGACCCAGGTGCACTCTGCCATTACCCTCACCTTGGAGACTTGCATGCTTTCCCATTACAAATGCTAGATGTTTTTTTTTTTTTTTGGGAGAATGTAGCATCTGAAGTTACTCCCCTTGCTTGTGGTAAGGAAAGCTCCATATGACCTATCCAGTGATGCTGATTGCCTGCTATGTATGATGACTCTGAATGATGTAAGAGATTGGAATCCTGCTTCTGTTATTTTGCGCATTGCTATGTAAATTATGCACATTGTTATTCAGGCTCGTGGCTATTAGTCATTATCTTCACAATTGCAAAATCAACCATCTATTCATGCGTAGGTACTTGACATCTGTCAGTCAAGCGTATTGGCCTGCCAACCTAGTGTTCTTGAAAGATACTCTGTGCAGCCATTTCCAGGTTTCCTTGGCATCAAGTCAATGTTGTTTATGGGATGTTAGTGAAATGCTTGAAAAATGTTTTGGTCTGTGTGCACCATTTTTAAAAAGAAAAATGGTGCACACAGTGTCCTCAGTGCTTGACATATAGCAGTAAGTCACGTCACAATAAAGCTTTTAGAATTAATATCTGACCATTTTCATATCACTTCCAATGCGTGAGCAGATGTTAAATTGCACAGCTTTCCTCATTTCAGACAAATGTTCATGTCAAAACTGTTCCCCTTCACAGGCTGAGATAACAAGATGTGTGATGAAATGGGAGACTTGCCCGCCCTTACAAAATGAATATCCAGAAAGAGGTGATGATAAATGTAAATGCTGGCTATTTGATTAATGTCATGTACACCAGGGGTACCTAATCCTGTTCCTGGAGATCTACCATCCTGTAGGTTTTCATTTCAGCCCTAATTTGGCAAACCTGATTCTACTAATTTGCAGCTCAATGAGATCAATGACAATACAAGGTGCTTCTCCTTTTTTAATTAGATTTCTACCACAAGTTTATAAGCAGACTAAATAAAAAAGGAGTTATTCCATGTCCCACTTTATTATTATTATTTTAAATGTATTTTTGTGAGATTTTCAGCAACTTGTTTTGTCGCCTGGATTAGTTTATCAATATCAGATCTCTTGGTAAAACTGCTAATTTTTAATTGTTATGTATTCCAGTACTCTAAAAGAGGATTCAAGCACTACAACTAGGCTACCAGCGATGCCCATTTCAAATACTTTCTGAAGGAAGGAAACCTTCTGTTTTAGTCCCTAAAATACCAATTACTGTTCTCCCAGAAGTTTCCTATGGGCAAATTTCCATTATGTTTGCAGTTTAGTGCTTTTCTCCTTTCTTTGTGTATTTACAGCTCTGAGGCAAACTGGGAGATGTTCTCTGCAATCCACTGAAGAAGCGACGGTTCCCCCTGACAACCTGCAACCGCCCGTTCCGCGAAACTTTTCGGTTCCACGGAACTTTTCACCACATCCGCCTCAGGGGGCCGGTCTCCACCGGAGAATAAACTGAGCCTAACTGGCAGCTGCAGGAGCTTTAACCGGAATACTGCCTCGGTTAAAAATTAGCACTGCGATTTAAACGAAGGGCAAACGTACCCGTTCTACCCATATCAGTAAAAGAATGATTTCTGAAAGAAACATCACTTGCTAAAGGTGTTAGCCTTTCTCAAAAACTGAGCACCGGAAGGGGCATGTTGAATATAAAGTAGTCCCTTTGAGCACTTTCCCATCTCGTGGACGAATAATGATTTATGGCTAAGTCAATGGCATGAAAAATGAAATGCATTCGGATTTCTCGCTCAAGCAAACAGCACAGCCCAAATCCATAAACAATAAAACCACACCGTAACCGTCACTCTGCCAGAACAGGAACAAGAATGAATTGTCATGGCAACTAAAGCTCCATACAACATGGCTAAGCATACCAATGAGGCATAAGTGGGGAGATTAAGAGGCTAAATTCTCAGTGTGGTCTCCGATACGTCACAGAAATGGCAACGCGGAATAAAGCGACGGAGATAACGCTTTATGAAGTGTACCTTCAGTGTGTGGTGTCTAGCACATTACGTCTAAAAGAAAACTTCGCCATAAATTGATTTTTTAAAATAGTAAATTGATTTATCCACTAATAATATTTTTCAACATTAACAAAAAACACTGTTCTAGATATACATCTACCAGCTGGAAAATATTTGCCCGATTGATGCATTTCACATCACCAGGAAAGCCACTCACAAGAGCTAGTCATTCCTAAGAAGCAAAACGCATTTCTCGGTGCATGCATTTCCCAGACAGTATCATAAGAGGGTCGAGCAGTGCTTGATCATTAGTCTGTCCTTACTAATGATCGTAACTGGGGCCTGTGTGTTCACTGATCTGGCACGTAGCACTGCCCCTTCACATCAAAGCGCTGCTAATTGCAGAGCACCAGATTAAAGTCACCCCCGGCTCCTTCCGCAACACTGCCATTCCAGCAGCTGAGTCATCTGCTAAGAGCTCACTCTCTGCACCCCAAACGTTCACATATCCTTGGTATGGGCGGACACGGTGGTACAGTGGTTAGCACCGTCGCCTCACACCAAGAAGGTCGTGGGTTGGAATCTCGGCTTGGGGCCTTTCTGTGCGGAGTTTGCATGTTCTCCCCGTGTTCGCGTGGGTTTCCTCCCACACTCAAAGACATGCATGTTAAGTGCGCTCCTGCAGGTGCCCTTGACCAGGGCCTCAGAACTGGAGTTGGTCCCTGGGCACAGCACAGAGAGGCAGCTGCCCACTGCTCCTAAGTAACTTGGATGGGTCAAATGCAGAGGACAAATTACCCCACGGGGTTCGATAAAGTATATCTTATCCTAAAGCCTCCCATTTAAACCGGTTTAACTCTGAAAACAGAAAACGATTCAGACACAGCCCAGATGCTTGCCTGCAGTCTTTCAGACGGTTCACAGAAAGCTAACATATCTGCGCTCTCTTCTGCAAATGTGGCAGAAGAACTGTGTGAACTGGCACCCACCACACATCACAGAGATAAGCAGCTTTATCAAGATCAGCCCGCATAGTGCTTGGTAACCATGACTGTCCGCACACAGCACAGTTAAATGCTGAGGACTACTCTTTTCTCCCTCGTTGGACCCACTCATCCAGAACTGAGCTGTCTGGCCTGGCACTGCTGGCTCATCCAGTCCAGGGTCAGTCATCCAGGGGTAGTGAGCAAGTCTTCACAGGACCTGCTGGAGGTAGAGTAGCTGTCTGACAACTGGAAGATATAATAGTCCGTTCAATCCCCGGTCTTCTGAGCGTGTTGAAGCAAGACACCAAACTCCCCCCCATTGCTCCCAATGAGCTGGTTGGCGCCTTGCATGGCTGCCTTGACCACCACTGGTGTGTCAGTGTGTGTGAATGGGTGATTGAGATGGTGAGTGTGTGTGTGTGTGTGTGTGTGTGTGTGTGTGAATGGGTGAATGAGAGGCATTCATTGTAAAGCGCTTGAGCAGCGGTTGCTGGAAAATGCGCAATATAAATGCAGCCCATGCACCGTTTACAATTTACATTCGGTTGCCTTAAAATAGGCTGAAATGTGCCAGGAGAACACAGAACTGCACAGAGCTTTAGTTGCAGCTCAAATTCCCTGTAGCCACAAGGGAGATTCACACAGTCTCACAACAAGCAAAAACACCCTGAAACCATGCAGAGAAATGACAAACATTAGATTTAATGATGCAGTGATGCAATCATTTCAGCTGCATTGCATCAGACTAGGGGTGTCCAATCCTATCTGTAAAGGGCTGGTGTGGGTGCAAGTTTGTTTTTCTCAGCCCAGCACTAAGACACCTGATTCTACTTAATCAAGGTATTGATTGAAGCCCATGATTAGTTACTTAATTGAATCAGGTGTCGTAGAGCTGAAAGCTGAACATGTGCATGTGCTGTGTGAAATGTCCAGTGAATTGCAACATTAGGTTTTGGACTGAAGTTATATGTGAAGCTTATCAACGTTACATATAATGTGATTCATCCCATCCCTAAATTCTATACGTAAACACCACAACCACCACCAAGCGAGCTATGGCGACTCCATCATAATGCCGAAGCGTGATATTTCCCCAGTGACATCACAGTGACGTACAGTCCCAATCGCCGCCGTTCTCCAAAACACGTTTGGCGAGGATTCGCCGAACGGCCGCCCTGCTTTGCATAGAGAATCATCAGGAGCCTGACAGGGGCATCAATAATATGTCTGTGTGCGGGGGCGTCTCCAGGGAAACCGTAAAACATTTCAATGGGGGAAATACGTTAAGGGTCAAAACCAAATTACATCTGCTGTCACTCTCGCTGTGTCTGGAGGCCTGCATGATAATGATCTGGATTAAATCATTTGTATTCTGCTTCTCGTCTGAAAAACAGGGGGGGGGGGACGTATAAATGGTTTCATGGACCATACAGTACAAGCAATCGAGCTGTCTTTCCCACTGAGGGTACAGAGTAACAGTCGTTCTAACATTAACCTTGTTCAAAACACATTGTATTTCAGCTGGATGGGGGGCGTAATTTGGAATGAACAGGTGGAGAGGCAATGGAATTCAGCCGTTATATTATGAGTTCAGAAGTACGGAAGCCCGGACTGGCCAATTTTCAGTCAGACCACCAGGAAAGGGCCAAGCTTTTTAAATATTTTTTAAAGGAAACCCCATCATGTCGCCAGAGTCAACACTTTACGGAACACCTCAGCGTACCCCAAATCCACCTGTGACCCCCACAATAATCACAGAGAGCTTTCACTCCACAGCATATTCTGCATAGCCAAAGTCAAATAATTGCACGTCTCTGGAGTTCAACATTGTGTTTTCAGTTTTCAGCAATTAACACTTATTTCCCCCCAAACCAGTCTGTTTTGTTTGTTTGTTTTGTTTAATTGCACATCAGTTTGCACGGTAATTGTGGCAAAACGCCTGCAATGGTTGTGCAGTGTTGGATCGAAGCCGTAATTTTATTCTGAAGAACTTCTGCGGTGCGTAAATGTCTGTGGAGTTACGGTGTCCACGGATCAGTAATGGCAGTTACACCGCTGCTGTTTTTAAAAAACGTGTGATTTGTTTTTTCAGATGGATGACGTTACACAGCAGAAATGAATTCTAATCTGCCTTGGCAGCTTCCTGTGTTGCACTGTCGAACGTGCCCCTCGTCACTGTGATCTTCGCGGCCAGCCACGATAGCTTGTGCTTTTCTTTTCTTTTCCTGCCTGTCCCTGCCCTATTATTAGCGACAATTTAGCTACAAAAAAACTGCTGCCACTGTAAAAAGGAGAGGAACGGAACAGCTTAAGGCTTTCGATTCCGCATTTCACAGACATAAAACAGGCAGTTTTGAGATGGACTCCAGCATCCACCTGTGATATTTAATTCCATCGTCGTTCACCTTCAGAAATAACAGGCGACTCCATGCTCCTGGAGAAGGTGCACATCAAACAACAATTACTTCTGTCACTTCTACCCAGGCCCGACAAGAAAAGAAATAAGCCATTCAAAAAGAATGAATGGTTAACAGCACACAGGCCTAACAGAATTGCAAATGTAATCTTAACCAGAGCAGACTTCACTGGATGGGGGGGGGGGGGGGGGAGTGTTCCCTTGGCTGTTCTTAGTGACTGTATCCCAGAATTACAGTGTTGTGATGTCCCTGTCTGTTGGGCCAAACTGGCCTGCGTATTCACGTCTGATGCCCTGTATCAAGAAAACTTCAAATCAACAGCCCTTTTGGAGTGCGCCTTATAAACGGTCGGTACGATGCTCTGACATTTTCTGTCGCGGTGCGGGAGACAGGTCACAGGTCGTTTCAGGTTAACGTGTCTCCAAAGGCCAGCATCCACCTGTTCTTTTAAAACGGTTAGCGAGCGCCAGCTAGCAGAGAACAGAGCTCCGTTCCCTTCACGCACGGCCAGCTGTCCAAGGCAGACAGATTGCAGTCATCTCGGGGTTAATTATAATCCAACAGGCAAGATCAAGTGTCAATGATCTTCCCTCTCGTCCCTCCCTTGCCTCTTACAAAGTAACAAACCAGCAGGAAATTAACCCGACGCTAACAGGAAATGGACTCTGTAATCAGAAAGCCAAATCACTATACAGCCACCATCCTACTTTATCACATTCCTTCCGTCCCAAGAAATTTCTCAGCATAACCTCCCAAAAATGAGTATAATAATGAAGGTTTCCACTTCTCACTCCAGTGCATATTTAATAATAACTCATCCTTGCAAAGGCACAAATGAAAATGACAATTAAAATTTTCATGGTACGGGTACAGCAGGAACTGTTCATCCATTAACCTGCACACATATTAATGATTATTTCTGCCTGTCAATCTTACTGCCTCTCAGTCAGTACATGACCCATTCATTGGCTTCCTTTAAGATTTTGCAAAAGGCTTTTCCCTTTTACACACACGCACATGGACACACAAAGAGATTCAATAATCAAACATACAATTATTACTATGTGTATGTTTCTTTATTGTAGTTTTTATAAGAATCGTGAATCTCTATAATCTAGTGCACAAGGTTTCCCAGAGTGTTCGTTTGCAGAGCAATGCTGGGTCGGCCTGGAGGTGCATCCTAAAGTCTTAAGCGGCTCCCAAAGCAAGGCTAATCTCGCACAAGCCAGACGGATTCAGGACGAGAGTTCAAAAACAGTCACGGGGTCTCCCACCTCCGGCTAGGAGCTCAAGTTCTCAAAATAGCAACGCAGCGGCAAAGCACAAATTGAGATGCCGCAGCAGCGACGCTACCAGGTTCTGACAGACACCTGGGATGCTTGGAGACTCTTTGCGGCGCGCTCTCGCGGCCACCAGCCGTTCCCCCGAACAGTAACCTTTAAACGGCACTGTGTCTGAGACATTTTACACGCTGCGCACTGCGGGAACCTGACATTCTGTCCTTACAGTACTGATAGGCATGGAGAATTAAAACCGAAAGGGCAAAGAACAAAGACAGACTAGTCACAGACATAAATGAACCTTTCGGCTGCTGACGTAAAGTGACAGTTGACCATGTTTGGATGGAAAGAGGGAACGTGACAGGGGGCACAGGGAGTCAAATCTGCGGCCAAGCAGCCCTCAAGAAGAGCGCTAAAGGTGACACGTCCATCAGCAAACGCCACGGTTCAATTCCAAATGCCGTCATCGCAAGTTCCACATCACATTAAGCGGGTTTCACTAAAGATCTATGGGTATACTGTACAATAGGTTAATTTGACCAGAGAGCGGTGGCATAATACCCGGTAGCAAACGCTCGCCCACCGTGACAGCAAAAGATTTAGCGCAGCACGGAGCTCGGTGCGCTACTCCGCAAATTTAGCTGTATTGTACGCGCTGGAGAAACCGCACTGACCTCTCCGGCCGCTCACTGGCCTTCGAGGAGCAGAGGAGAAAATCGGTGAGGGAGGAAGCAGCGAAAGATCTGTGCCATTGTCTGTGTCATTGTGGGCATAAATACAATGACACAGGTCTTTATCTTTCCCGGGTCTGTTCAGGTGAATGTGCTTCTTTATCACTCTGCGTGATTGTATCTATCGCTGCCATAAAACTGATTTATGCGTAAACACTCCGCTCAGAATTGTGCATTCGTATGGAAGAGTCCGAGTGTGTAAATTAATTTACAATGCTGTACTTAAGAATTTATATGGAAACAAAAGATGGGACGCAAAAAGAACAGCTGGAAAGCAGGGGCATGTGACTCAGCTCGAGAACGGATCAGAAGGACCCGAGTCTTGAAACACTTTAAGAATCCGTTGACCTCTTTTTGGTTAATTAGTCCGTCCGTTAACATCATTAAAACCCTCTTATGCAGGATACAGTACGATAAGATCGGCACGAACGGAAAAGTAATCTGGAAAGAAGAAAAGCCAACAGGAACTCACTGAGCCAGACAGCATTTGCATGAAATATGCTTTTAATGGCCTGAGGAATGCAATGAGGGAACAGAATTTGGTATCACTGTGCGTGTGTAAGAGTTCCTCTCACAAGACTCCACCCTTATTCCAGGACAGGTGAGAGGAACACTCTAAACAGGTGCCTTGCCCACCACTCCCTTCAGTAGCATAGAGCAGTGCAGGGTCACACCTCAAATACTCACTCCAGTAGGCAATGCATAATGCCTGCAGTGTTTATTCATTTTGTTTCCCAAGAAAAAATAGTTTGTGCATTTCAGAGTAGCTAAAAGGCGACTGTGGCAGCTAGATTAGGATTAATGGGGCAAGCTTAATGTTCCAGGACTGTAAATATAAATCTTTTCCCTGCCTGTTATCTGCGTGCCCCACGGCAGCCTCTTCCACACAATGAAAGCATAAAGAGATGAGGCACCGGCATAATCGCCCCGGGATGGAGAAGCAGCAGTCTTCCCATAAATCTATTCTTCATATCGCGAGATGAAATCGAGGATATTGAGCATCCTCAACACATTATTTCACTGCCTCACTCAGTGTTGGCACAGCACTGACAGGTCTGCTTCACCACAGATTAACCAGGGTGTCAGGGCACAGGTTTTTGCATACACTGACAAAAAAAATGTCAGCTTGTTTTAGGGATTATGACACAGACTTGGACTTAATTGCAGCTGGTGTTCATCATTCACTGTCAGGTGTCCCTTTCACGAAAGTTTGGATCAAACATTCACAGCAGATACCGTGTTTACACAAGGAGGGAGACACACGCAAAACTGGTTTGAAGAAGACTGCAAACATGAGGAAAGAAAAGATTGTGTAAATGAGCCATTCTTTATTTAGGGCTCATTCCAAAATGAAATTAATATATCTGATAACCGAAACCACTTCCCTTAAATAGAACAGCACAGGAGCGGGCCATCAGTGGAACACAAAACAAGTCTATATCAAGTAATCACTCAGTCAGGCTTTCAAATTCAGTGCGGACAGCCCATTCACACACAGCAAAATTGCCTTGTTCAAAGGGCATGAAAGAGGAAGATCAAATTAGCTCTGTGCAGTTTTCGTGAGAAGGAAAGGTGACTCAGATGTGAACATCCACCCACCGCATATCCATTTCTGGCACATGGACTTCAGGCCCAGCACCAGAACCACAAACAGGAAGGGTTTCCTCATCAAGCTTTCAAACAAGTCCCAAACCATTTAATTAATGTTGACTTGAATCAACACCAAACAGCACTAGTGGGTGATTTTCTTCAATATTACAGTATCTCTCAACACCTAAACACCTCTGTAAAATAAATTCATTTTTATTCAAAGTTATCCAATATTCATAATAATACTGTAGGTCTGCAGTCTTAAAATGAGGTTAAAGTAGTTTAATACACTTTATTGTTTAACTTAGACTACCTACATTTTTAGAGGAAAGAGCTAATCCATATCCATATTCAGAAGCAGGCAGCTGTTGCCCAAGCAATGTCTTTTGCATTTAAGTTTATTGGCCCTACAAGTAGTTGAAGAGGAAGACGTGGCATCCTTCAGATGTAGTTCTTCATATATCAGGCACATGCCCAGCAGATATCAGAAAATAAATAACTTTCCTCGAGCATTAACCCGAGGGTAAAACAAGAAAACATCCAAGCGTCCTGCCCCCCTGTTTGCTCTCTGAGATAAACAGAAGCTGGGAATCGAGAGGAAACAGTTTACAAAAGTAACCGATCCATTCTACAAACTCTTCACTACATACAATCGACAAACATGGTATTTCATTGTTTAATTGTACGATTTCAGAGCGTTGTGAGCGTACAAATTATGTAGGTCAACATTGTATTGAATTTGCAAATGTAAACTAATGTTGAACGTTTTGTCTGCAGGTTTGTTGAACTTCAATATGAAATATGGCATAACATACATCACATAACATTTAATCATCATTTCCAAAACAGAACAATATTTTAACATGTATTATCACGTGCATGGTTATTTATTTATTAATTTATTTGACAGTTTGGATCTTAATGCACAACAATGTTTTTATATTACCTTACCTGAGATATATACCCCCCGGTTGCTTTGATAGAGGCGCATGAGAGAGCACTGTGGAAAACTCCAATTTGTAGTTTAGCAACTCTTCCCAAAGACACCATTGCTGCAGATTACCATCTAATCTCAATAAGACATCACATCACGACTCTAAATAAACAACGGCGTCACTAGCATCCTCCGTCTCTCCCGTGAGAACAGCTCTGCTAAAATATAGTAGCATCGGGACTGCCGAAGGAAACCGTTTACTGTTCAACCACCCTATTGGTGGATACAGCGAGTGGGCGGGTCTATCCTGCACGTGCAGAAAGCACGGTAATTCGGTACTTGACAGTTTTTGGTTCGCCAGGTGTTTCAGTTTAAACGTTGTCATATTGAGAACAAATATTGGAATCGTCTCACATGCATTCTGTATTATGAAGGAAGTCGTTATTTTATAAATGCAAAATTTTAAACTGCAGAGCGAAACGTATTTACTTTGGCAAGACAATTTCTCTTATCTGCCCGATAAGTGCTGGCGTCATGGACCACGGCCAGTTAGCTATAATTTACATAAATTACAGCCACTGATACTTAAACCAAATGCGATACGTGTAACTGCTATTTAAGAACCGCGCCGAACGCTTGAAGTGTACAAGAAGCGTTTAAGTGAGCGTCTAAGTGTTAAGTGGCCGCTGATTTTGTCACTTTAGGAGGAAGAGGAGCTTCTGTGAGTGTCTAGGACAGGGATATGTCCTTCCTATGTGCCAGGGTCACTTACCTCGTGGCTACCGTGGAGCTTGGAGGGGGGAGGGGGGAGGGGGGAGGGGGTTGGTCGGTGGCATGAGAGCAAGGTCTACCACATGCCATTAACCACTTGCTCACAAAAAAATAACAACCGAAAGAGAAAGAGAAAGAGAAACACTTCTCAAAAACACAAAAAATACATCTTAAAAACATGTTGATGGACCACTTTGTGCAGCTGCCAGTCAGTGACACAATATCATGCACAGCCTAACAATATTTTTCAGTTAAACTTTTTTTTTTTTTTTACCCCATCCCAAGTGCTGAAATCCCATGCCCACCTTACCAGACACACAGTAATCTGGTATCGGCTGATACCCATAAATTTGACATTGTCACTCCATGCATCCATCCATATGTTATTGTCCATCCTGATCACAAATCAAAGTGACACAATGAGTCAGAGTATAACATGATTCTGGGTTTGATTGTGAAATACACTTCAGCCACATATGAAACGGCACACTTCATGATTATGACTCAGTTTGTCGCTTCCTGGAAAGCTTGGTGGTGCCATCTCTGAAAAGATAAGTTCACAACTGACACGTGCCTTAGATTGGTTACACTGGCAACACAGCAAATTACTGTTTGTGCATGGGACTGTCTAGCTGCACAAGTGTAGGAAATCTTCTGTCACATTGTTTCGGAACAGATTTTGGGCATTTTCTTAATTTTTAAGGCAGTCATTTCATACACAGATTTTAGTAAATGTAAACATACAGATCTGTAGAATATGCACTCCGTATGCATGCTTTGCATATAACTTGGCCTTTTTGCATAAAGTTTGTTAGCATTCTGTATATAACTGTAAATACTAAATCACCATGTCTCACCATGTAATGTAATGTGTCAAAAGTCACAAAGGGGCTTCAGAGGTAAAGGTTTTCTTAAGACTATTTTTGATAGACAATGCTGAATGAAACACCAGCATACTTTATAATAATTTAACATTAAGATATATTGAAATGTTTCAACTTTAATAGTGGTACACAACCTCATTATGTGTTGAAAATGCCCTCTGACTTATTGATAGCATTTTCATTGGCACACAGCAGTCCACAGTGCCATCTAGTGGGTAAATTCATTAATCCTTAATGTTGTCATCCAGGCCAAGGTTTTTCATTCAAACCAATGATTTTCATTTTAATGTAATTCGTTTATTTAAGTATTTTAGTTTTTCCCTTTGAAGAATTCGTTTTTTGTGTTTTTTTTTTTTTTTTTTCAAAATTCTAGGTCAGTGTTCTGGAACTCCATTGCTTTCTATTACGAGTAGTGATTGTTACATCAGCATTAGAATGTTCAGCTAAGAACATTCTAATCACGTGTGATCTTATAGATGATCCAAGCAGAATATTCATAGCAGATCCTATATTCTGTATTAATTTGCCAGGTTTTTGCGGTAGTTAGTACAATCTGCCACTAGAGGGCCACAGCTGATCAAGAGTTTGGAATGCTCAACTGATTTCTTGGCCATTGAAGACGGGTGTCTTCACGGAGATACTCAGATTCACTGCCATCGCCTTCAAATTTTTGATTTTAATCATGGTTCACATTAGACTGTTCTGATTTCGGGATTGCTGACAGTCCTTATGGTTTTATTCCTTAGCATATTTGACACTCGTTTTTGCTCTGTATTTATGGAGAGAATTTATTCCGAAAAGCCGTTTTAGTTCATTAATCCTGTCACGTTTCCTCCCCGCTGTGGCCATAGGCAAACTATTTCATAGTCCAGATATCCATCGAGCAAAGTAATGTTTTAAATATGTTGTTTCGGAAAGCTGTGTAGCTACCTTTAAAGTGGATAATATTCATAATCAATGAGACTTTATCTTCTTCATTGACACTCAGTGTCCTATCAACTGTAGACCTATTTAACATTATGTTTTAGCAGTTTTTTTTTTTTTTTCGTTTTTACAGATTTTAAAAACATAATTGGATTTCTCAGTTAGGAGTTCCAACTCATATAGAACAGAAATATGCGGCATCTGTTTATTTAAGAATGAAAGTCAAAAAAGAGGAAGAATAATGAAAAGCATTGGCAAAGGAGACTAATTAGTGATCTCTTTCTGCATGTCTCAAATGCCTTGGTGGCTTATCAGCGGGACAAAGTGGGACAAAGAGCTTATAGGGCCGGGCACAGAGAAAGATAATCAATTAAAAGTATCGACACCTTTCGAGTAGCTGCTGTGGGAACACAATTAAAGTAATACTAATGACAGAACAGCTTTGCTTTCAGATGGTGTCCTTCTGAAACATCTAATTTACAGATCTGTCCTCTATTGGTAATCTGTAACAACCCCCCCCTGCTCGCTCCCCAGCACACACACACACACATACACACACGCACACACATACACACAGGCGCACAAACACATACAGACACGTACGCACAGTTAACACAGAAATCCTAATTAAATCTAGAGATTGACTGGGGTGGGACATCAAAGGCTCAAAGAAGTTACTACGATAAGTCAGATTGGTATTAATTAGGCTGAGCAGGACCAACAGAGAGAAAGCACTGAAGAGAGTCAGAGAGAGAGAGAGAGAGAGAGAGGGAGAGACAGCGTGAGAGAGAGAGAAAGAGAGACAGAGAGAGAGAGAGAGAGAGAGAGAGGGGGGAGAAAACTGAGAGATGTCAAGCTGCGAGGGGGAAAAAGCAAACAGGGGAGAGATGCTCTTTGAAGTTAGGAGCGAGGATAGAAATGGTGGTAATTGTGTCTGACTGGTTTTGGTAATGAAGAGCCGCGTTTTATCGAAGCGCAGGATCCCCGTACCGAAAGCAACGGCCCCCTACTGCGTCTGCTCACGATCCGCACTCTCCTAATGACCGGCCCCCTGACTCCTGGGAGCTCCGCATTATTATTTATTAATTATTCATTTCTAAATTATTTACACCCTGGAATATTACGTGACGTTTTTTTTTTCTTTGAGACAGGCAGCATTAATTGAGCAATAATAGATGAACACTGAAATCAGTAGGCCTACATGAAGAATATTAGTACACCAAGGTTTTTGGTTTATTTACTTTTTTATAACACTGATAAAGTCACTCATCTCTTTATAAAACATGTGAAAAGGGTGAACAGCTAAATAAAGAGAACACCAATTTGTAGTTGAATTATATAGAACTGTGAAGACAGGAAAGATGTGACATTTTGGTTTTCAAGACGTAGCAGCCCAGATATATTAAATGTCAAATGAGTGCAGAAGTGAATGGGTATGTAAAGTACATGTGTAAGTAATAATCAGAGAGGAGTTTGCTGTGATCAACTGAGGGGGATTCACACAAGTGCATTAATATCTGCTGGACAGCATAAAACCTGTACCTAATCCTTTCCTTTTAATAATTTTTCTTAATGTACTCAATATTATTAAAAACAGTTATTCTAAATGTGCAGAAACTGTGTGCTGCTGTCCCAGTGAAGCACTAAGAGCTGTATTATTGTTCTGTGTGTGAGACTAGTTTAAATGCTGAGGGGTGTGGGTGTGTGTAATTTCGGTGTTCTCCTGCTCCCGTTCACACACAGGCTGTCCCGTCACCTGCGCTTCCCCAGAGGAAGCAACACTCGCTCCTGTTCGCCAAAAGAGTGACAGGTCACATGACAGAGATCTGAACATAGTCCCTTGACATGCCAGCCAGTCCACTGTCAATCGCAACTGACTTTTGACGTGCATTTTTACCATCAAAGAGCATTATACATTACAAACATCTCATTTAGAATAATTCTGGTCTCACAATAAAGAGCATGTTCTCGTCTGTAATGAAATCACTGCTGACACAGGCTGTTTTCAGCCTTAATTTGCAAGCAGAATAATTGAATCCAAGTTCATGACATGCTAGGTTCACCAAAAGCTTTCAGTGCATAAAAATAATTTGTGTTCGAAAAAATGAAATAAAATAGAATGAATTGGAGTCAACCAATCAAAAATAACTATTAAGCAGTTAAAACAGCACCCCTGTAGGTGTCAGTAACAGACCTAAACAGCTGCATCATCACTGCTGTTAAAATAGCTTTATTGAGTTGTGTGGTGTGTAGGTAGAGTCTATCAGGTTTTATATAATCCAGGAAGCCTTTCATTAATATCCAGTATATAACAATCCATCGTACATAGCAGAAAAAGGACACCAGCGGTGACACTGTGGTTTTAATGTGAAAATGTTGACTTCCATTGTGCAAAAGCCACTGTAAAGTAAGCTCTATGAGCAGTAGTGCAATAGAAGCATTTCCTTCAGTCAGAAGAAGGAGCCCACATACAGAAGAAGTTTGGGTATGGTCTTTTAAATAAAAGCAGTTTATTATTTGAGAAACACATGCACATTTTTATCATGCATGTTCTTTGCTATAGAATAAATAGCACTGCAGAGTAGAGGGGGCAGTAAAGTATATTTCTGAGACCCACAGAGTTGTTTGCGAGTTGAGAGCAGTGTTTGAGTGGGGATTCACATGGCTTGACCAAGCATGCTGAGGTAATAGATGGAGTTTGGATGGAGTTAAATAAGCAAGGGAAATGTAGACATGCCAAAGGTTGTGTAGGTATTTGATAATGAAAATTGGTTGGGAATCAATATTTTGGGCATGTTGTAAACTGAAACACGCTTTAACTAAATTCAACCTCCAGCAAGCACTGCTTCTGTCTGTGACTAGCATTATGCAGACGCTGTAGTTAAATCATGTTACAGAACACAATCCGAGAGACCTCGTGTTTATATAAATGTTCAGACCAATTTAGAAATAAACGATGCGTGACATATGCATGCTTGGAAAACATTTGTAGAATCTGCAAGTGAAATAAGTGTATGGCCCAAGGCTGTCTGCAGTCTCCACTCCGTTGTTTTTTAAATCTTATTTAATATTTCTACACACAAGTTTCTTTAATAGCTAGTTTCAACACATTGTGATTTTGTAATTGTGTGCAGTGCAATAATCTGAGCAATGTTCTTGAAGTGTTTGTGCTGTTCACACTTGGCCTGACTTTCTGTTTGAGGAAGAAAGAAGGACATGTTCTCCCCAGCCTAAACTGAATTAGGCTCCTTCTGGGGATTTTTTTTAACAGAAGATGTAGACAAGGTCCATCCAGATCTCTTGTTGCCAAAATGCATCTACTCTTTCATGATTTATGGTTTGGGGGGAATACACACTTAGGGCTAACTATGAGAGATCTTGATGTTTGAAAAAAATGTATATTTGTGTAAATATTTTTCCCCCCATCACTAGTCCTCTCTAAATCTAAGTGTACATCAAAGCAACTCAATTCTCTCATTGTTCTTCTCCTTATTACTAAAGTGTACAAAAATGCCTGCAGGGAATTTTAAAAAATAGAAAACAAAAACCAAACATGTTTGCTTTTATCTCGCAAACAACTAATATTCTTGTACAAATTAGCTTTCAGGAAAAGTATCAGACTAATACAATTAGGAAATAGGGTATAGAGGAAACACATTCTACAGAGTGGAATGTTTTGCAAAAGTTTAACAAATCAGGTTTATGAAGCCAAGGTTTTTAAAGATTCATTTTATCCAGTAAAATAACTTGTTTAGTTAGAGTACAAACTTTTCCAGCTTGAATCTTACATCGTAGATGTTAGCCTGCTGGGTATTTATTAAAGCTTCCTAAGAAACAGCAACACTCACTAAATTTGAATCAGAAAACTTAAAGTTATGAGAAGCAAAAGTATACTTAAAAGCCAGCTGCCTGTTTGCTTTTTTATTAGTGTGATCTTTGCCTTGGTATACTGCGAGCATATTAGAGTTTTTTTGGCATATCAGTGTTGCGTGAAAAGTAAGTAAATAGTGCAGTTTGCAGGTTGAGCACATAAGCAGTCGACGGTACAAAGGACCGATCAGAAGCCGTGGCACGCTTGTGTTTTTGAGTCCCGCGCTCTCGGAGCGTTCTGAAGCACAAGATGTGAATAATTGAACAAAGCGAGGAGGAGTCTTCTGAGGTTCCGCGGCTCCTCCACTGCGCTCGCTGCTTTCAAAGCGAGAGCAACTTTATTAAAGTTCCTTCAGAAGCCCGGCTGCTGCCAATCCGCGCTGCGTGAGAAGCGGTCCGGCTGCGGGAGCGCCTGCACGGTGCTGTGCCGCGCATCTAGGCCGCGAAAAACATGGATTTTTATTATGTTAACAATGTCAAAAACAAGACATAACCCCCATCGCTCTGCTTCTCAAACGCTGAATGCGCGCTATAATGGCGCAAAGAGTGCGCATTCCATAATAGATTTTCAGTAGCCTACGAACGCCGTAGGCAGTCCTGTTTCCGAAGTGCAGCGAACATACGTCGGTCTGACTTTTGGACCCACGTGATCAAGACTCATCTCAGACATTGAGGGGACCGTTAAATGCAATTTAAATGCAGGTCTGAAACAGCCCCTCCCCGTGGTCGCGTAAGCCCGCACTTGCAGTGACTCCGATCTGGCCGCCTTTTCAGTGCCATCGCCGAGCAATAGAACACCTCGTTAGAGCTGTCAATTACTCCCTGATGCGCGCGGAGGCTATGAAACGTCCTTAGGGCCTAATCAATAGAGAGTTCCACTGGAATATGCCATCAAACGCGTAATGGGGATAAATAATGAACAGCGGGGTTTTAAAAGCACGTTAATGTTTATTTATGAATCATATGCAAATATTCACAGTTTACTTGTGTATTTTGCGAATGTTTGTAAATCAGTATGTAGATTTTGTAGTATCAATCTGTTTAAAAATGTTCAGTTTATGCGTATACTTTGATTGCACATTTCAAACATTTTCAGTGTCTGTGGAGATATGCAAATAGTTTTTAAAAAGTGAAATGAAAAAATCCCCCAAAATTAGGTCGTTTAAGGAAAATAAGTATCGACGATAACTTTAACCAAATAGGTTAAATCTTTTTAGAAGCCAGCTTTTGTGCAATTAGAATAGTCACAACATTGTAAGTGGTCTACCCATTAATACTATTACAGTATTTCTGAACACCCTGATCAAGTCTTTGTGCTAGAAGTAGTTTAATCATTGACAAACTGTAACATCTAAAATAATCTAAAATAATAATGTAACTAAAGTGATTCAATTGTATCACAAAAAAACAAACAGTAAAAATGAGAAAAACCGGTTGTTCTGCCAAAGTTCCTTACAATAACACGGAGAACAGTGCAACATGTTGCAAGTAAGAACAACACTGGTGTACCGTTTTTGTTTACCGTAAAAAGCCCCGCTAGGATTTCGGGTAAACACAAAGGAGATGAAAGCAGAAAAAACATCGGTGAGACAATGGGACAGTGACCGGGCTGTGCTGGCTGGACGGCCCCGCCCTCTGTCCCGCTTTGTGCCGTGTCCAGCAAAGACTCGCTCGCTTCTCCCAGAATCCCCTGGGGCCTCCGGTCATCGTGTCGGCGTCCGGACCCTGATCCGGTCCACGCCTGCAGCCTTCCGCTCCGCAGTCCGTCTCGTCTGCACCGTATTTCGCGGCCGCGTTCAGCGCACGTGAGAATAATTTCCGGCGTACAACCAGCAACACGTGCTAATAAACTAAACCGAATAAAACATTTCTGTCAGAGCAATCTTTGCCAGTGATATGCGTTGAATATACTTTTCATCGGGGCAATTTTCGGTGCTGTACAAAGCAGTAATATGCAAAACATTGTTGTCAGGTAAATCCATTCTTGTAAACTACATGGAGAATTCTTTACATGAGGTGAACTACACTGCATATGATGTTCATTTGACCAGCAGTCGGTCGTGTGATACACTGACAATTCTTTTCTTAATCTGAGCAAAAAAAAAAACATGTTTATGATGTTTTAACAGAAATAAATGCTTATTTTTTTGTGATTCCCATTTCCCCCGATATATATATATATTGGAGAAGCAGTAATTGGTTTAAGGAAAATGAGAAAATGTTAGGTCCTGTTTTCTAAAGTTCTGTGGAAATAACAACATAAGCATGTTGACAGTAAGGTGCAGAAAGTAAGGTACAGTTGCTTTGTATCAGTACAGCACCCATGTGAACTGCTTACCGAGTTAGATTAGCCTACAACAAACCGACAGAAATACGATACTGTAATTATATCTGTCACCAGTAGGTGGAAGTCATTTGATGCCAGTCTCTGAGTGAACAGTTTAAAAAAAGTGTAAAGTGCAATGACGTTTAAAATTTGGACTTAGAGGTATATTTGTTTTTGTTTGTAGGATTGAACAGGAAAACCATTGCTGTCGATACTGTGTACTGAAAAACGTTGAACATTGTCTCTATATGAACGGGGTCAAGTTCATGCGACAGTGCATGGGGCAGCTTCCACAAATGTTCTGATATAAATTTCATGTTTAGCGCAAGTAATTGTGTTTTAGAGCTTAGCAATAATGCCAAGATATCTTTTTATTCATTTAGATTTCCATTATTTACAGTAAGTGTCTTATCCACTCACAGTCCACGTTTATGGGATGCAGTATACGCTGCGCGTTTGTACCGGGGTCTCCATTTTCACGGCTTCGCACAAGCGCTTGTCTGTTTAGCAGGCCAGATGTCGCAACGCGAGCTGTTGCCTTGCCTTCGGAAATATCTTCTTCCCTACCGCTTATCGCTCCATCACAAGTCCTCGAATGAAAGACTCTCATTGTTTCTCTCTGACTGCGCGTCTCTAAACCACAGAAAATTGATGAATTTCTTTTCTCTCTCGCTCTTGCGACGACAAGGCTTATGATGTGATTTATTATCGTTTGGTTCCCGAGACTGGATGCCTGCGTAGTGCTCGTAACTGTTCCATGTCTGTTTCTTTGCTCGCGAGGGCTGAGTCGTCATCTTAAAACCGCTAGCAGCACAATATCCCCCCCTCCTTTTCTCAGCCTTTATCAGTGGCAGATTTGGATTAGGGGTTTCCACAAGTGATGGAGCAATATTCCCCGGGCAATTTGTTCTCCATAATTTTAAAATAAGAAAGACTGTTTTTTATACAGAACATGATTGCTGTTGGTTCACAAGTAATTCATATTTGGGCCTACTCAAAATTTAGCATTGACAGCAAGTGAAAATACATTCTGGACTACAGAACAGTGCATTGATAATAACTGTATATATCTTTGACAGACTACACCCTGAGCCGACCAGAGGAGGATGGGTTCCCCCCTTGAGCCTGGTTCCTTCCGAGATTTCTTACAATCTGCCACAGGGAGTTTTTCCTTGCCACTGTTGCTTTAGGCTTTATTCCTGTGGGCATTTAGGCCAGGGTTGTCTCTGAAGTGTACTGCGACAATTGTTTGTGAAATGTGCTATGTATGATATATTTGATTTGATTTGATTAATAACACCTTTTCAACTGGAGGCAAAATGTTTATCGGGATCTGAATCACCCCAGGCTTGGTGATAAGCCCCGTATTTACTGTACGGTTTAACGTGGGGAAGAATAAAGCAATGCCTTAGAGGCCCAGAGTTTTACTGTAATGCACACCTATGATGTTTTCAGGATAATTACAGTTTCCTTAGTCTTTTTTTGCGACCCAGCTGTGTATTTGCTTTGCTCTCTGCAAGGAAAAGTATAAATCTTTTTAATTATACCGTTAATGCATGAGACGTAATTTCTGTCTGCCGCTCGAACCCCCATTGCCGATTCAAGGGGCTCCCCTTTGTTGAGCTCGCCCCAGAGGTTTGCCGAAATGGAAAGTACCTATTTAACGTAAGTAATTTGAGTCATTTCTTGTGGTCCGGGAGATTGAAGGGAGAAGAAAGTAGGGTGTGTTGTAAGCCTATTGTGTGTGCCAGCGTTTGATTGAGCACGCGGCCAAATGTCTGTAATTATTTCCAAATTGTTTTGATAATCAGTGTAAGCGGGAAGACGGAGGTTGGACATTATTGTAATTGAGCTCCTGTTGCTTAATAACTGGCTGAGGCTAAAAAAAGTGTCAAGTGGACTAGGAGTCTTTCATTGACGATGAAGAGCCAGGGGGCCTGCAGTGGATGATGTACTGTATCACTGACAGCTGATGACACAGTGCTCTGTGTGCAAGCCCGAGGAACACTCTGAATGCCCTACAAGAGCTGTGATTCATTACAAAGAAATCACAGTGATGGATTACAAAGGGTTCACTGGCTTCTTTAACCTTTTTCAACAACAGTGAGAGCTACAAGTGTTCTGTTCAGCCAGGCACACAGTATGAATGGTAGCCATGGTAAATCATGCTTGTAGTGATCTGAGTGATGTAAGGCAGAGCTGCCCAATCCTGTTCCTGGAGATCTACCGTCCTGTAGGTTTTTAGTCCAACTCTAATTTGGTGCACCTGATTCAACTAATCAGCTGCTCAACTAGATCTCTAGCTGTTGAATGAGGTGTGCTCTGTTAGGATTGGAGTGAAAGCCTACAGGACAGTAGATCTTCAGAAGGAGGGTTGGGCAGCCCTGCTCTAGTTGTTGAGTGAGGTGTGGCTTTGTTAGGGTTGGAGTGAAAGACTACAGGACGGTAGATCTCCAGGAACAGGGTTGGGCAGCCCTGCTGTAAGGTCAATCCACAGCTGAAGGTGCTCTTTAAGTGTGGATGAAGTACTTTGCTGATATGTAGGCTTGCAGGTTTTTGCAGGCCTAGTTTAGCGTTAAATACATTTTGAAAAATAAAATCAGGGGTGTGCTGATGGTGTACACAATATTATTTATCACAGCATATGCACACTCATAAGGGCAGTATTAATGTAATTACTCATATGATCCATGCTAATGGTTTTACATAAACCCCATGCAGTAAATGCACACAGCAGCCATTGCCAGTCAGTGCTAGCAAATATGATGTTTTTTTATTTTTATTTTGTTTGTGTGAAACAGATGGTGCCATGGCTGACCTCCTGGTGTCTTCCTGTCCGCGAGCTGAACCGCGACACGGCGCGTCTTATCTGGCGAAATTGGGCGGCGGCTGGGCTTTGATGCTGGGGCTGTGTGGAGATGCAATCAGGCAGGGTCGCCGCGGGAGACAAGCGTTCGCCCGTTCCCCAAACCGAGGGGGGGGGGGGGGGGCTCTCCTCACCGAGACCCCTACGACAAACCTTCAGTCCGGAGCTGACCGGAAACGTGGGCGAACCGCGTACGAGCTAACGGACGAACCGCGCGCGAGCTAGCGGACACACGTGCCCAGGCTGGAGGCTCTCCTGGGGGAGTCACGCGCTGTTTTTCCTCCTCTGAATCCGGTGGATAATCTTGGAAATCTCCGGAATGATAAAAACACGACTGAACTCCTGGGACGAGTCCCTCCCCCCCCACTCCCCCATCCCTTCTTACCTAGACAGAAAGATAAACACAATTATCGGAGGAAACATGAAAGCCGCATCGAGCTCATAAGTGCATCAGTGCTATTTCGCCAACAGAGAAGATCACAAAGGGCATTAAAGTAAATGTGGATGAAGTAGTCCACCAGAAGTCACTTTGGCTGCTGCGTTTAAGTAACAATAACACAGTGCTGGGAAAATGCGATCACAAGCCTTTGAACTGGCTTTTGGAACATTTTCGAGGACATTTTTCTGTGTTAAGACTCCTTTTTCTCAATCCCTTTGATACTCTGATTCTATTTTGAAGAGAAATACGAGAAATAAATATGCATTTAGTGAGCTTTCTTTTTTGGGCCTCTCAATTCTGGTCTGAGGTAGCTACTCAATAGAGACTGGAAGAAATTAGTAAATCGCAATAGAATAGCAATATCCATGGTGTGGCCATGAAATGTGATTGATGTCTTGATTGACACCCTTTGTCACAATGTTTGATCCTGGTAATGAGCAAACCTGGGTGGGTTTTATGTCCCAAAATGCTTTGCAACATCGTTTGGCCAGTTATTTCCTGTGCTGTTTACAATTAGCCCACTGAAAGACGGTTTCCATTTGAACACTGGCTTATGTTTGAATAAAAAATATAATAGGCCTACAACTGGTCCCTATAGACATGGCTTCCTGTCTATAACGTTGGTCATCCTCCCTTATGCTTAAAAAATGTGCGCGCAATAGCTTTTTACCAACATGCTTCTTGGTTAGCTGTCCTCTCCATAAACTGCCTGCCGATCGCCTGACCAATCCGCATCGAGTCCAAAGACGACAACATTAAAAGGCGGCAGCGTTGCCGTTATTGACATTCACGAGCTGGAGACGGTTCGGTCAATCAGAGCAGGTGTGTGCCAACGGATCGGACGCCACAGTTTTCGACTAGACATTCTTGACAAATGTACCGCTCCGGGCTAACGTCTGCACCAGCGCGCGCTAATAAAAGTCAAACCATAAATCAGAACTGCGTGCTTAGATACCGAATACATATTTCAGTGCGTTTATCCCGCCGTAAACGATGTTGAAGGAGAGGATCCCCTTCGGTGAGTAAGCTGTGCCCTTTGCTATCCAATGATAAATACTCAAAGACACGAGAGCCATGTCGAGACGATGGCAAACTGAGGAAACTCTTATATTTCACAGGAGAATTTAAGTCGTGTCATTGACTTGCCATAGCTATCCAAAGCTGGAAGTTGGTCTATAGGCTACCTTGCACCCAGAGTTAGCAGAGGTTTAAGATCCCCCTGACACTTTCAAAACAAAAATACCAATGACTGCTATTATAATTGAGCATGTCTAAGAGGAATCTGCAATTAATTTTAATTATCTGCAAGAGATAAAATTGTCCTTGAGAACTGAACTAAGGTGAACACGGTGCTGAAAAACCGGAATCCAGCAGTAGCTAGGAAAATTAATAATTACTTGCCAACACCTTGAAAATGGTGATGAATAGAAGGGAGAACCAGTGGTGATCTCTCATTTGAATAAGTTACTTTCCAATGGTCAACTTAAATGATGCAGCACTTTATCAATACTATTGCAACTGGTACTGTAGTATTTTACCTCTGACAGTTAAAGAACTATAAACCAATTGAATGTTTTATTGCCCAGCTTCCTACCTGTTGCATACCCACAAGACGTGACATAAATCTCGATCCGTTTTGATCAATATTCATTCATTTGCATTTGGTTGGCAAGAGAATAATGTTGTCAGAAGCTCCTAATATATGTTTTGTTACCTATTCCAGTGTTGAAATTCCTTGAAACTTCTGTTGACCGAATCCACTTATTTGTGTAACCTGGTTGCTCAGATGAATGGCTGTTTAAGTCTTTGCCCGTTAATAGCGGCCCTGCAGAAGAGCCTTAGCGTTGTTTTATCTGAGGCTTTCCTGAATCAGGGGGATTTGTGGCTCATTTCATGTCTTGTTTTTTTAAGTAAGCGCTGAAATCGGTGCGTTTGGAAAGAAAACAGGGAGGGAGGATCAGGAATGGGAATTCCCACTGAATGATCCCATCATGACATAAAATGGCATCCAGTGACCTGTGCATGAGTACACTTTGTGATATGTATGTATTACTCTTTGGCAGAATGGCAGAACCAGGGTTTTTGTTATGTCTATAAATTAACTGTTTTGTCTTTTGTATATTTTCATCTCCAAACTCAACAAACAACGTGAAAGCGCAATGCCTACAGCGCGCCACAGAGCAGGGGATCTGGTGGGGGGTGGGGGGGGTTCAGGCCTTCAGCTGGCAGGTGGCTGGTCTGGTGCCAGCACAGTGATACGGAAGCTGCCTCTGAATGTGTCACACACACACACACACACCTGCACATATACACCCAGTCTCACACAGCCACACACACACACACACACACCCAGTCTCACACACCCACACTCACACACACTGTACACACACACACCACTGCACATACACCCGTTGTCTCACAAACCAACAACACACCACCACACTCACCCCACTGCACACACACACCTGCACACTGCGCACACACACCTGCACATATACACCCAGTCTCACACAGCCACACACACACACACACACACCTGCCCATACACACCCAGTCTCACACACCCACACTCACACACTGCACACACACACCTGCACATATACACCCAGTCTCACACAGCCACACACACACACACACACACACACACACACACCCAGTCTCACACACCCACACTCACACACACTGTACACACACACACACCTGCACATACACACCCGGTCTCACAAACACACACACACACACCCACACTCACACACTGCACACACACACCTGCACACTGCGCACACACACGCCCCCACTCTTAGTCTCACAAAGGGGTAATAATTTTCGGGCCCACATGAAAGGCTCAGACAGTGGGCTGGCAGCCAGGCCCCAGCTACCTGGAGACGAAGCCCTGCTACCTCACGGGTTTTGATGTTTATCTTGATCCGGGACGCTGATGGATGAGCCGGGGTGGGGGCGTGTGGAGGGGGGGGGGGGGTGGGGTGTCTGTTATGTCGTGGCCTGCAATTAATCTCCCTGACATCCGACGTGCCCCTGGGGGGGGTGGGGGGGGGTGCTGGTACTGATCCCCGCAGTGGGGGACCCGTGTGCGCGTCTGGCAGCTCCCAGCATTCCCTGCCAGCCCTCCTGCGGCTCCTCCACACCTGCAGAATTCCCTGGACCGCCGCGAGGAAGTGACGTGCGCACTTAAAAAACTCCCCCCCCCCCCCCAGGCCGTAGCGTACGCGTCGCGCGAGACTCCACCTAGCGTTTCTGTACGTGATCCATTTTTACAGTGTTTTTAGACAGTGGTACTGAACACCACAATACTACTACTACCACTAATAATGCTGACAAAAACACCTGCACAGGTGTTGTTACTGCAGCTAACTGCAGTGGATGTGTGGTGAAGTGCTTCCTTTCAAATGAGAATTTGTTGTTAAGTCGGCATTACAGCGCAGCATTTTGCAGGCGTAGGGACTTACGGGGGGAAAAAAATGGTAAAAATGAGACATGCATTACAGCTCATTACAGTTCTTCTCCGAGTAATGATTTAGCACTGTGCTAATACTGTGGAAGAGGAGGTTCATCTCCACCCTAGCACTGCGTTTCTTTTAATTAAATTCAGTTTAAAATCAGTTTCTTTGAAGATAATGAGTTCATTTGGATATGTAAAAGAGTTATTTTGATCGGGCTCTGTGTTTTACCTTTGATTTCTCTATTATTTTACTCATTGTTAACTTGCGTTCTGTGTTTGATTGTAAAACCTCGGGCTGCTTGTAGATTGTACTTATTTTTTTATGCAAATTGGAGGAGCAGGGGAACAAACAGCGAAGTGTTGTGAACAAACTGGAGCCTGAGAGAAGGCGGTTAATCGAGGGGCCTGGGAATGCGGCGTGCGTCTGCGTCTGCGGCTGCGTCTGCGGGCATTCAGGCTTTGGTCTGGTGATCGCGGGGTTTGTTTGTATCCGGAAGCCGGGGTGGTGGTGGCAGTTCTTGCTCTTAAGTGACTCTCAAAGACGAAGTGGCTGAACAGCACCCGCAGTAACAACGTTCTGCCTCTAGGGGTGCAAGAGGGAAAGCTTAGTGTAAGAGTCTGAGCCAATAGAAAGACCACCTGTTAGGTACGTGTCTTTTAATGGCCTGAGAGATTAATTGTGCTGTTTGATCACTATGGCGTCTGACCAGGTTCTGTAAACTAGCATGAGGTAGCTTTATTACTGCACTGGGTAATTCACTTTCATACTGGGCCCAGAGTGAAGACTGCCCCCTACTGGTCTCTGTCCAAACACTAACCAAGCACAGGCCTGCTTAGCTCCTGGAATGGCATTCATGTCACCCTCAAACTGGGAACGAGAACAATTCATATTTGGCTGGTCATGGCTGTATGTACAGTGGACTGCAAACCAGCAGCATCCCCTCTGTTTTAAGTTTTAAGTCCTGAAAACACTTTTGGGTTTAGTTTGATCTTCTGTCACCCATCTTCTTTGGGAAGATCTCAAACTTTTCTTTGTGGTTTTCTGTGAGAGCTGAACTTCAGAGGTCGAGCAAAGCTCTCTGTTTTTCCCCTGATATTCGGCAACATCCCCCGATTGTTCCTGTCCTTCAAAGGGAACATTCCTCTCTCTCCCAGAACTGCTGCCGCAAAAAAAAAAAAAGAACCGGACCTCTTCATACATTTTTATTCTTTTTTTCCTCAAGGAGACTGAAACTTCAAAAGGAGACCCCCCCCCCAAAAAAAAAAACAGTGGAACACACTGATGTCATCTTCTTCAGATGCTTCAGTGCAAGACAAACAGTTCTTAGTAGTGAGATGTTTTTTAAAAATGTGAGATGTAGAGAGAAAACTGAGCTCAGTAGCATTTCAGAATCTTGAAAACATTGAGCTGAAATGGTAATGCACAGTTATCTGAGCAAAGAAATAACATGAAAAATACTATCAGAGCATTTCAGTACCATTCACTTTGGCCAAATATATTTGTTGTGAATAACTAACTGAAAGTTATACTGTAACATATGGTCTAATATAACATATATATTACATTTTTGGAAAATCTAAATTGAATCTATATTAAATAAACAGCATCTTGCGTCTGTAAAAAGATATAATTAACACTATTAACATACGATTTGTTGCACTGAAGAGCAGTTATTTGTACCAAAGTAGATTCATGTTTCATGATGTTATTAATGATTCTGTTGTAAATTAATGATGGTTCTTATGAACTCACAATACAGTGAGAAACGCCAAGAACGAAAACACGCTTACAGACCCGCTTAAATATTTCATATTGAAATGAGGGACAGACGTCCCGTGCACGACACCATTGGTGAATCGAGGAGCTGAAATTGAAGAGATTATGGGCTTACATGTGCACAATGTCAGTGTTTTGTGTTTAGTTTTCCGGAAGTGGGGGGGCGGAGACGGGGCGGTCGCCACGGTGCTTCTAAAGAAACGGTAACACACCTAATTGATGCGCAGCGTAGGAAGAGATGGTAAAAAAAGATAAAAGTGTTGTCATGGAAACAGAAAGCCAGTCTGTGCCTTGGACGAAAGGCCTCCAGGTCCGGCATAGTTTCTTACTGAAGGTCATGTGACGCGGTTTTTAAAAAAAAGCAGCAACTCTCGTCTTAATGTTGCACTCCCGTGAAGTTGCTTATTCTTAAAAAATCACCAGAAATGGAAGAAGAATATGGTTTTGAATGTTTCAAAGGAGCATTTTAAAAAATAATTTTGCAGCAAGTAAATGGAGCAGACATTTACAAAAGTTAACTGAAATTAAAATGCAATTCCACACCCAATACTGTTATTAAATCGAGCTGTTAAGAACAGTGGAGATAAAGCTATAGCATAGTTTTAAGTGTGCAAATCATTAAAAAAAAAAAAAAAACTTTTTGAGAAGAAAGGCACACAAATGACCCCTGCTGGACACTCTCACGGTGTGTTGTATGTGTTACACAATGTGCTGTTCTTTTGGAAGGAAATTCTACAAAGCCTTTTTCCTGCAGATTTTTCAGCTCTCTAACAATAGAAAAAATATAATATCTGGGAGCAGCCTGACTCTGGAGCCAGAGAATGTTACATTTATGAAAGCGTAAAAACAAGTTTAACATCAGAAAATTGCTTCCCACACCTGATATTTCATTTAACAGCAATGGCACGACTGGACTAAGAGATACAGTCATCACACATAAAGATTTTTGAAACGCTATATATACTATTTGATGCACATTTTCCAGCTAATTTCATATCAGTATTCACATATTTTGCCGGAAAAGGCTAATCATTTTTGGTATCACATAATTTCTGCCATGAATTAGTCATCTATCTCATTATTTTTCTGTGGCTTTTATCCTCCCAATTAGAATCAACCACTCAGAGGCCATATAGATCTGGCAGGGAGAAAATGACTCAAGAAGACATCTTTGCACATCATTACCATTCGCAATAAAATTCCCCACCCTCATTGCAACAATCTGTGTATTATAATGAGGGAATAAACTTTTTCAGTTGACTTTTAAAAAGATTGTGGCGCTCATTTTCGTTCATCATTAAAAACTGTGTTCTGATATCTTGCGTGCGATCACCAAAATATCCCCAAGGGTTGTGAAAAGCAGTCTTGTATGAGCAAATCTGAGCCTATAGCTGAACTCAGTATATTCATGTTTTGATAAAACTTTTAAATTCTTATAATGTATGCACCATTTTACAGCCATTAATTTTATTCACCAGCAGTGGTTCTTGTTGTACGTCATGCTGGATAAGAGCGTCTGCTAAATGCCTGTAATGTAATGTAATGTAATGGTTCTCAGCAAGGCAAGTATTTCTAAGTAGCCTGAACTGCTCTTAGTTTTGGTTTAGAGTTGGATGTAAGACATAGGAGTGAAAGACTGAACTGAAGTAAGAACGCTACAGAGGTTAAATAAACAATATCTCATTAATTAAAATAGCATACTTGTAACAAGAATTCTGAATTTTGTGGCTCAGATATACCACAGAGAGGGGGTCTTAAGGTTGTCCCAGTGTGCGAAGTGGTACATAAAATTAAAGAAAGCACACACCTGCATAGCATTAGTTCCCTCTCCACAGACGACAGATGTAATTGCAATAGCAGGGAAAATATAATGGAATACTCCGGGTATGTTTAACCGTGACGCAAGCTTGGCCGTCTGTTTGTGTTTCCCTTCGAATGCATGCACAGAAACCCTCCAAATGTATAGATTCATTATTTTTCAGATGCTTACTTTGTTCAAGATTGAACGCCATAATTACCTTTGGTAACTCTTCTGTAATTATGTTTGCTCTATATGGAAACACACCATATTTACCCCCCCCCCACACACACACTTTCTGACTGGCTCAGCAATTAGCCTCAGCCAAGGTACAACCAGCCGTTCATGTATTGAATAAGAAAAGATCTGTTCGCTTCAAACGTAAATGGCAGGTGCATTAAATATAATGCACTTGGATGCTCTTGATCTTTTACAATAGTTTATTGCATATTCATCAAAGAAATCTTTGAGCCAGCAGAAAGGGGTATTGGCACTGATGTAGACGGCTCTGCAACATCCTACGGGTCAGCAGGCTTCTCGTCTGGCTCTGTGGCACAACGGATAGCGCATTGGACTTCTAGACAGTGACACGTTGAAGTCATTCAAAGGTTGTGGGTTCGAGTCCCACCAGAGTCGTGACATTTTCTGACACTGTGTCAAAACTTCACCAGTCAAAGGTCCTCAGAATTGAAGGACTGCCTTCTTCCTCATTAGAAAGTAAAAAAAAAAAAAAACAAAGATGGGAAATAATTCTCTAGTGTTCTGAGAAGTACTTCCTCTTTAACTATCTCCTCTGTAAATAAACATATAAGATAACATACTTTTATAGTGTTATTCCATATAGGAAGGAAAAGTTTTTAAACAATACCATATCTACGCTGTTGTTTGCTTCACGCCTGTTGGCTTTATCAAAGCCCTTCCCTCTCCAGCGTGTTCCCGCAGCTGTGTGTGAAACTAAGAGGGGGTTTCCCCGACAGCAGCCAGCATCAAAGATCAGCGCCACCCAAATATCGCTGTCCCCCCTGCCCCCCCCCCCCCCTTCCCCAAAGTTCAATAAGCATTAAACCCTTCTCCTAGATGAGTCTGCGGCCAGCCAGCACATGCCGAAAAGCCTGCCTTTTGTCTGTTGTGGATCCAGCAGAGATGCGAGATTAGGGGCAAGCATCGCTCCGTCTCTGATCAGTTTACCTGCATCTCCCCTCAGGGACGGCGAGGGGGCGGGCGAGGATTCGGGCTCCCCTGACAGGACCACCCCTGCTCAGGTAAACAGCCCAGGTTCCTGCCCCTCCCATGCTGTACCTGGCCGCTGCCCAGGGAAGCCCGCTCGTCCGCAAGCTTCTGTTCTCTGTCAGAAGTGAAAGATTTGCCACAGCAAATCACATATAATTTATGTGACATTCCTTTTTTATTTGTGAAGAGAGGACCTACAAAATTAAATCAATGAAAGTTCCCTTAACTTTAAAGATTAACTTTATCCTGAGATATGAGCATTGCAGTTAATAAGAGAAAAATCTGTTATTTGCAGTGTGTTTGTGTATTTTGTCAAAATATTGTACAGTGATTGGTTTTTGTTTTCATTTAATTTAATAGTAATTCGTTGCATTTCAGACAGCCAAACCCATGAATGTAACAGGCTCTCATTTTAAGAGTAACCTTAATTTGATAGACATGTGAAAATGAAACCTGAATGCCATCCTCTGAAATTTCTTCATGACAACAATGACTGGCTTTCTCGCAATCATTTAACGGTAATTTTCTCACAAATTCACGAGTAGCCGCATTTGTGTTTTTGGCAGAAGGTGAGAGGCGTGTTTTGAGAGGGAGACGGGGCCCAGTAATGGGGAGCGAAGCTCTTTAAATCACCGCTGCACGCGGATCTGCCTGCCCCCCGGCCCCCTTAACTTGTTAGCTAATTTCCAGCCATCAAAGGCCGCGCGCAAGAACTGTGGGCAGTGACAGCAACGACAGGAGCTCAAAGGGGGGGCACATTCTGTCTGGTCTCCAGGGGTGGGGTGGGGGGGGGGGGGGCGGTTACCACGGTAATGGCCAGCCTGATGCCACGTGTGATACCCTTCTGATTCCTTTGGGGGGGGAAAGAGAAAATGTACAACTATGTAGGACTATAAACATTTAATGGAAGGCTGCGATAGCCTGCACTTGACTTGTTCTTCACCTTTCGTAAACAAGCTGGGTTTGATCTCGGACCAGGGCTTTGAGAGTGCTGAGCTGGATCTGGGACGTGTCCTCTCAGCTGTTCAGCCACAGTAGTGGACGGGGATGCTCACAACACAATTTAAACTGCCTCACTTCTGAATCTGGTGTTCCCTTCCATTGTGTGTACGAGCGGCTACGTCTGCCATTGAAGGCTAATTAACCTGAAGACATCTGAGCCCCAAAACAGGATGGCAATAAACAAACAATCTGGCAGAAGTCTAGACTCTGCATTTTCACTGCAAGCTATTACACTCTTGTTCCCTCTCTCTCTCTCTCTCTCACACACACACACACACATTTATTTACAGTCGCGCGCAAATAGAAAAAAACACGCACACACTCACGCTCACCGATAAACACACACACGCACATAAGGTACGACCTGCGCTCCTGTGTTCTGTTCTAATTATCGCGGCTTTTAACGCGTGCCTTTGATGAAGCAAAAGAGGCTTTTAGCAGACCACAAATGGAATCATCTCTCAGATTCTCTTTTAACTCATTCACAGCTCCTGCCATTGGCTAATGCTGTTTTTGTCTCCAACATGGCATAATCTGCAATGGTAAACAGCAGAGGCTAAATCAGGAGTTAATGCAAGAGCTCTAAATGCAAATGAGCTCTTCGTCAGTTCAGCATCAATCATCATCCTCCTCCTCATGATCATCATTGTTATGGACGGGACCTGTATAAAATGTGTTCAGATTATTATTTTGATTTTTAATATTATTTTAATCTCTTAAGCATAAATCTGTAGTCTTCAAATAGTTTAATGACATGTCAGTTTTTTTGCTTGCAAGCACAATTACTGTGTAAAAGATGTAAAATTGGGAGCTGCAACTTATCTCAAGACTTTAAATGTAGTGGTATATGTGGTCCAATCAAGATGGAATTGTGGAGAGGTAACCTCCTTTCAATGGGGGATTTTCTCTTCAGATTTTAGGTGCACCACATCTGTCAGGAAAAGCAAGGTTTAAGGCAAGGTACTTGCTTCAGTGTATATCCAGCTGTATGGCTGTATGGCTGCAATGCAAATGCTGTGTGAAAAGTTCTATAAGTTTGTATTGATAAGAGCATCTGCTAAATGCCTTAATCTAATTATCTCTGTCCATTATTAGAGAACATCAGCAAGGAATCTGTGCCACGGCACAAAAGGAAACAGGGTTGCGGTTGGATTAGTAAGGCACCGTCGACCGGGCCCTCGGGTTCGCTGCGGTGTGATGATTATGAGCCAAGAAGCTGTAGTGGACATCTCACATGACCCTGATCCTACCGACAGGTGCTCTCGCTCGGTAGTGCGGAACAGAAAAGGTACCGTGGTATCGGAAACAAGTCTCTAAGATCAGCCAAATATTTCCACATGGAGACTGGCCCCTCGCCACCGCGTGTCCGAACCTTTCAGGGGTACAGCTCTACGCGCACAGCCCCATTCAGGGGTACAGCTCTACGCACACAGCCCCATTCAAATGCAGATGACGTAAATCCAATCTACGCTTTGTTGCTTTTTTTGGTTTCTTTCTCTTTTTGTTGAGCAAAGCATCAATAAAACTGCACGAGGGAGGGAAAAAAATTCATTTATTTCTGCCCTCCATATAATAACCCATTCCTTATGGTAGACGGCTTATAAATATTTCACACCAAATATTTTTGCATTATTCTCCCCTTTAATCCACTCTGCATTGAACCCGGCTCATGCTGAATTTCCTGCCAACAATAGATCTGACGCCATCGCCTCTCTGTTCTCTGAATGAGAGCTCGCTCGTAGGCTGCCGCCGGTACAGAGAACACACCGCACTGAATGGCACACACAACCATTTCTATACCTCACACTTCTGAAGGCGAGCAGTTTATTATGGAGCGCACAGCAAATACCTTGTGCCCCGGAATAAAAAACGAAACAAAACAAAACGAATGCCATAACCACAGGTTTTTGATTCACCCGATGTTCACTTAATGGCGAAATGTTCCACCCTGAATGGAGGAAAGCCACTCCCCCCCCCCCCCCCCCCCCCGCCTTTCTTATGCAAATGAACCAATGTGCTCGCTCGTGTTTCATTTGAAACCAAGCAAAAAAAAAAAAAAAACTTGGTGCCTCCTAATTATTTTATGCCCCGTGGTCGTGCGATGTAGAGCGAGATGAGAACGCTGGCATGAAGAAAGTGGTGCGTGATTGACAGCTCTCTCTCCCTCTGGAGCTCATTAGGATACTGACAAAAAACCTAGTGGGGCACAGTGCAGTACCTCAGTGCTACTTCTCCGTTCTCCTCGTCTCGCACTTTTATATTAAATCAAATGGAGGAGAGATACTTTACTGCAGCATTAAAGCGGGGATCTTGCTGTGCTCTTGAACCCAACACACAGCTCTCCGGGTCGACGTTTCTCCAAAACTAAACAGAATTTTCTTCTTTTTAATTCACTTTTTTATTTTTATTTTTGGGGAGTGATGTTTTAACTTCACACACACACACACAGCGAGATTTCCAACTCTGAGATTTCTCTGATCTTTCCGGTTGCTTTTCTCGGTGCAACAGAGAGATGTCAGATTCACAAGAAGATGTTCTGCCTTCCCCAGCCCTTTCAAAGGATATAGACAATTCCATAATTTTAACTTCATGGAAATGACAAACTTTGAATTGTACCAACAAAAAGGGAATTCCTCTTGAGATTGTAGTTGTGCTTTCTTCTGTTGAGATCATATAAATAATAAAAAAAGACTATCTAAATAGTCTTTTTGCTGTTGTACTGTTTTAACAACTTGTCTTGCAAAGTCATTGAAGATCCACTAACACACTAATCGTGCATTTTTTTGGTTGGCCAATGAAGTTATGCTAATTTCTATAAATATTGCATATCTTTAAAGAGTCGTGGACAGGCACCATGCTGGACTGTAGTAATACCTGCCTTCTCAACCCATTACAGTTCCTGCTGTTTGTATGACAGCGAGGGCCTGGAATCAACATTCAGAATCAGTCCACGTGGCACATTCAAAATGTCAGGAGTTGGAGTTTCATATATTTACAAATACAGTTGACGTACTTGTACATATTTTTGCATAGTTTATCATTTCACAACAAGCAATGGAGGCACATAAAATTAATCTCTGTTAGCTATAGAATAGAGCAAAATATTACTTGACATTATAGAATGGCTACCATGTTTACTGGGGATAATTGGGACCGCATTTGCAGTGAATTGAAGACTTCTCTTTAGAGAAGTTTGAGACACTTACATAACATGTAATAAATATTGTTTATTGCTATGCTGGAAGGATTATGAATCAGGAATTAATAACAGTTTAAAGTCTGTAAAAGCTTTGTTGCTAAGACCATGCTTTAGTGAAAATAATTAAGCAAAATCTCCTTGATGTCTGTCTTGCAGTCTCATCACTTCATAAGTTTTAAATCAAGAGTTCATTCTCTCAAAATCAAAGACCTGTCAATCTGCCCTAAATAGCTCCAGTAAGTGTTGCGGTTTTAGGTTTTCCTTAAATTATTTTCCATTCAGTCAGAGCATCAAATACGGTACGATAAATCATACTGACAAATTTATCATTTGCAGCTGGAAAATGTTCAGGTGGCAAGGCCCGTGTACTTCACAATTTGGCAAACACAAATTTAAGGACGGCGCACAGAAATTGCAGTCTTATCTAGTGTCAAACACTAGCTGTAAATTACTAGCGTGAAATTTATCACTGACTTCCATTGTTTGAAATTAGAAGTAACTGTTCATCACCATATAAGGTGCAAATAGGCAGCTATACATTAAGTCATTTATTAATAATAATAATAATAATAATAATAATAATAATAATAATAATATATAATGCTGCGGCATCCACTGAAATAAAATGGTGGACACCAAAGTGTCAAATGTGGGTATTTCAAGCAGTGCTTTGCACATTAAATCAAAGCAGTATTATTTAGTGCCTGTAATTGTTTCTCACCCCATTAGAACACCGCTGGGTGGACGGGGGGTGGGGGCTGTGGGGGTGCCCTCTCAATTAAAACTTTAGCCTTGAATACTCATGAGACATTGGCAGCACTACTGTCTTTACCCAAGAGGCATTTCAGCGAGATTACAATCTGATTATTATACTTAAACACTGATATTTAATAAGCAGGTAGTGCAAAATGAAACACAATGTTTTGGACATCACAGAACAAGATGCCGTTTAAATTCAGTTGACCATCATCCAAAAAAACATAGCCTGGGACTATGACTAATATGAAGGTAATGGCTTTACTCTTGAAAGAGATATTCCATAGTCTCAGTCCTGCTTAGTCACAGTTTTGGTTGCATTTTTCATCCCCGACCACTAACAAAGTCGATACAAAGGTCACTCCTGTGACTAACAGCCAGCAAACAAAATGTTAAACCAAACTGAAATGTTTGTTTAAAGACGAGCGTTCGCATTCTATAGCCTGCTTCTCATGACTCAGTCCCCTTGAGCTGGAAAATAGCTTTTCAAACCAAAACAAGTATCCAGCATATATGCAACTCACTCCCAACATGTCAAAAAAGAGAACAAAGAAATCTATTAATCATAATATTAATCATGTATTATCAATCACGGTCAATATGAAGCCTAAAGAAATTTCCATTTTACCAGTGACAGTTGGAGGGCTATTCTGTAGCAGCAGTTTCGTCAGTTAGTCATAGCCGAACTTCATATTTACACGATGGCACTAGGAGTTCAGGGTGTCTACGCGGTACGTCTGATAAAAAAAGGCTTTTGTTCTCATATATGTTTACATGAGTTCTCTACTGGATTTCGCTGTTGACAGTTCACTTAGAATGCCTGCGTCTGTGTGCTGGGTATGCAGAGATAAAAGCGGTGGTTTAGGTAGGTGTTGAAAGCTGGGATTAGGTTTAAGGATTATGGGTTGTAGTTAAGGTCTACACTGGAGAGTAGAGCAGCCACGATGAGGCATGATCCAGATTCTTCGACTAATAAGGCTGTCAGGTTGTCAGCAAACTATTATTAAATGGTTATTATATATACATAAAAAGGGTTAATGAAGAGCTAACACAAACAAACAAACACTAGAAAGTTTGTATCCTTAAACTTCTGAAACAAACTCATGATATGCAGTCAAATGCTACATAACCGCAGCCTTTCACCTGTTAAATTAATTAACAGGTGATTAATTTGAAGGGCCTCCCAGTGAGCAAAAGCCGGAAACTAAGGGTCTGGAGTGGTGGAAACCTAGGCCGAGAGACGTTGTGGCATAATCGGGCTACACTTACTCCAACAGGCTATATCATTAGTCGGTTAGAAAACTTTCACTTCTCAACTCAAATGTAGCCGGGTTTTCACTTCAACGCCTAGAAGGCATTTCGCTGACTTTTTATCAGAAAGATATTCGCTGGGCTCTGGCTTAAAACAAGAGATAATGAAAAGGGAAAGAAGACCCCTGGCCCTGGGCTTTGCGGATTCGTAGGTCGCGCTCTCAGTTCCCGACTGCCTCTTGCAGAGAGGCGACAGAAGGCCGCTTGCTCCTGTCGGGGACCTGAATGGGGCCTGCCGAAAGCACAAAGACCAGATTAAAACAGCTGCCAATCATCCCAAAATCTTAAGCAGCGCTTTCTGCCTGTCTCTGAAGTCTTCCTCTCGCACGGTAGCACGTCTCCACCCGAGCGCGAGTAGGAATCTGCTGCTTCAACCAAGGAGGCCATGAAGCAAGTGCTCAGACGTCAAAACAAAAGGAAAAAGGATGCTTTCCTTGTTTAAGGGAACAGACGTGTTATTTTGCTTGGAGAGACAATTTTTCAAGCGGGTGTTTCTAGAACTACAGTCCCATATTTTGCCTTTGTGGGAAGTGATTTTGGCAAACTTGCCATAAATTGTCCAAAGTGCATTGCATATTGCATGCATATTGATGGGTTTGACATTATTTCACGTTGATTGCGATGATATTTATAGTGCTGTTGTACCTTCAATGAGGACAGAAATTCATTTGTAATGGTTCAGATATGAAGCACATTTCCTAGCGGATATTTTCAGGGGGGCTGCCATATTCAAAAACCACAATTCATTCATAAAGGTCAGTGTTTAATATTTCTACTCGTATGGCCCTGTATGATATGTTTATTCTATGACAAGCAGATATGTTTTTAATCAAAGCCTCCAAACATTCCTTTTTCATTTACGGTGTATAGATAACAACAATGTGACAACATTCAAGCAATATGAGGCAGTTTCTCTGAAATTAGCCGGAAACTCATGGAGCTCAATAGCTTCAAAAGAGCGAATCCTTCTGCTTGACATCAGTCCTTGTGTGCGCATATCTGTGTGAGAAGAGCCGGGGTGTCTTCCCTCATCCAATGAGATGCAGTAATATCTCAGCACTATCAGATCTATCTCATTGTCAGTAGAATCAAAACATTTGCACTCATTGAGCTGTGGAGTCACTTTCATAGAGCCATATTATTTTATTAGCCTCTGTGGGAATCCTTTAATTCAAAAAAGAAAAAATTTTTTTTTCCAGTGGTTGACTACAAAGGAAGGACATAGTTCATGGCATATTTTATACCCTTTTTTTGAGCATGCTTCTCTTTTATGAATCAATTTTCCTCAGGGAATCACTTCTAACGATGCAGCCCGCTGCATCATGTGCAAATCATCAAGTCATCCGCCATTTGGGATCATCCCAAACCATTACCCGGGCAGCCCCGGCTGAATCAGAGAGTAATGATGAAGTGCATCTTAAACAGAAAGGGCTTTAACCCGTTACAAGCGCGTGTTCACGGTGCTCGTGCCGAAAAGTGCACCTTCAACATCACAGCAGACTCAAGCGAGGTGTTCGGTTTAAAATGGCCGACAGGGGCAAGTGTGGAAGGACACACAGTTGGGAAAGAAAAAATGAAGATGAAGATGAAAAGGGAGGAAGAAGGCGGAGTCGGGCCCGAGGGGACGCGTCATGGCGCCGCCGCCGCTGTAGCGGTGGAAGACCCGTAAGGTCCCAGGTTCATACGGTCCCGCCACCCCGGGGGGCCGTGCCCCCCCCCCCCATTATTTCCCCCAGTTGGAAGCGGAGCAAAGGAAAAAAAGAAAAAATCTGCTTTTTTGAAGCCCACGCAGACGTTTCCAGAACAAAGCCCCGCTCAGATTCCGCCATGCCGTGTCAGTCCATAAAAGCGGAACCTCTCATCTTTTGCTCCTTGGGGGGAAGGGGGAGCGTAATGACGGACGGGACTGGTTTTATGTTTTATGGTACAAATTTCAGAGCGAGGAGTTGAGGGAGGGTCTAAGGCCAGGGGCTTTCTCTCATTGGGATTGGGGGGGGGGGGGGGGCTTCAATCACTTATTTCTCCTTTTTTCTGTCCAGATTTCCCCCTGTGAAACAGTCATACATTTCAAATAACCATCGTGTGAAATATCGCCCGCTGAGCTGAGTCCATGTTTGAAAGGGATTCGCGGCAGAGTGTTCCCATTGGAGAGTGCAGAAACCCAGGATAGTGACCCTTCTCTCTCACAGTCTCCCTCCCCTAACAATAACAATTTTGGACAATTTCTGAAAGTCAAGTTGCTCACAAGCAAGTCCACACACTGACCTACAGGTGTCTGTGCTGTGGTGCAGGGCTGTGTGATCTGTACTGCGGTCCTGGTGCTGGTGGGGGGGTGTGGAGGGGCAGGTCAATGGGGCAGCAGGCGCACGATGGGTGACCGGCGACCTTTGACCCCGCCCTTTTCGCGGTTCAGTACCGCCATTGCTCTTTCCCTTACAGGACGTAGCGGGATGGAGAGGCCCAGACGGAGCTCATCGGAGGGCTGAACTGCAGCGTTTCCTCCCTGGCTGTGTCCCGCTGCCCCAGGCCTGTGAGACTGCAGCTCTAATTGGTCCGTTTCCACACAGACACTGGAAGGCAATGGGCCACGTCTGCACAACATTTTAATCTGAAAGGCACCACACAAATTATCTATACAAATATTTAATTTTGCATCACTTATTAAATATGAATATTACTGTCAGTAACTTTTTTTTAGGGGAGGAAAGAAGCATTTCTGAACAAACAATTTAAGTGGTCCACACTGTAAAAGTGTTTTGGGTACTTTAATGCTTGGTTAGGACTACAGAAATTATTCAGCGAAACTTAATTTTAAAATATTGAACCCATTGATCAGATAAAATAAAACACTGTCCTCTAAAATTTCTGAACGTCACTGGAATGCTTCCCTAAAACCGTCTCTATTTTGCCAATGGATTGAAATTTTTTTTTTTAACCTTTAACCATTTTCATCATTTCAATGAATAATCTTTTAATATTTTATATTTTTTAAGCTGGTGGGTCTCGTAAGAAAGGAGAGAAGCGCAAATATTACCAGGCCTTTGGCCCAGGTGAGGATGCTGCCAGTGAATATAAACTTCAAAGCACTCAGGACCGGATCACACACCTGAGAAAGGCGGACCGCACAGGTAAACACCTTCCCACCCCCAGCCTGGAGTTCCTGAACGCAGGAGCGGTAACAGAGGTTTAATCTCTGAGCTCATCTCCATCGATGACACGGGCGCACTGAGCGTGTCTGTTTCCCTACCCGCAGAGGGGCGCGGTCTAAAGGGGGCGGGGCTTCGGTCCACCTGCTCCGCACAACGCCGCCACGGTGGCGAGCTGGCACGCTGGTCCGGGAGGATGCCAGCCAAAACCGCACGGACGGGCACAGAACACCCGGGTCTGGTGGAGGTGATCCTCGCTCACACACGGATGCACACACACACACACTCACACACACACCTGCATGCATGCACGCACACGGGCACACACACATGCACACACAGACACACACATAGCATGAACACACACACACACACACACACACACACACAATCCTGGACCCCTTGTGATACGCATTACGCACACGCTTGTCCCAGGTTTTGGTTTGCACAGTGAGGGAGTTCCAGTTTGAAGCAGTTGCCTTGATCTGTCTTTTGATTGTTTTATACTTAGACAAGAAAAGCTTTAGAACTAGAATTGCCTCCACTAACACCACTATGATGCCTAATTATTCTTTAAACAAACACAATGGTGAGCACTGCTGGTCTAGTGAGAGAAGTGCTCTCATGCTTTTTGCATGGGGAACATTCACATTAAATGAATAAATAACACGTTTTACTGCAATTAATTTTTTTGAAATTATTACTCATAGCTGGAAAGAAACACTTGTCACGACAAAAGACATGACACTTTTTAAGATTAAAACTTGTGTTCTGCTAATTTATTAACAACTATGAAACTTATCCTGGATCAAATATATCCTTGTAGAAATAGAAGAAAAAATTAATTTACATGGTATTAGTCTGTGGCTATGAAACACATCTCTTAAAAGGGGTTTTCCTCTTTTAACAAAAAGAACAACTTTCACTGTAAACTTTTACTAAAAGTAAAACTTAACAGTAAAATCATTCAACAAATTAGATATTTTATATATAAATACAGATTTTTGTTTCTCACATCAGATTTGTATGTATGTTTCAGAATGTGGTGTATGGAAGCATACCTTCATGTGTGTCTGTGAGAGCACTAAATGTTGTTTGCTATTCAAGCAACTCGTGTTGACAAATTACATGTGTGGAGGCTAGCTTTTTTACACATCACGCGCAAAACCAGCCATGACACTCCCTCCTTCCATCAAGGGGATAATACATTTTTAATAACACCGTGTGTCTCTCTCTTACTGCAGTTTCCATAAATCAGTAGATCACAGGACGGGTCGCTAAAACGATCCCCCCGGAGTCATGCTTCAAACGGCTCGCTTGCCCGTGATTTTCCACCTATCAAAGAGGAAGAACCGAAACGATCGCTCACCTCGTAACTCTGCGGTCTGATTTTTTTATAGTTGATAAATTGCCCCCTTTTTAAATATATCTGACTGCAAAACATTTTTATCTTAATTTGACGCTTGTTTCCTGTCTTTTATCGGCGCAGCGCTCGGAGCGAGGAGCTATAAATTTAGATTACAGGAGATGTCTTAATTGCAGCAGGTGGAATCAAGAACTCTGCCACCTGTGTTGTGGGCGGGTTTGGGGGTGGGGATGGGAGAGACTCACCTGAGGATCTGAATGATATACTGGATACTGGATTAAGTACATCAGATTCACATCATGCGTTCGGCTTATTAACAGACACGCATTCACACTGATACGGCGCGAGATAAATATTTCGGCATTGACAGCGCAACGAAACTTCGTCGACGTGAATACGGAGAACACATTGCACACATCAGTGAGGTATGGATAACAGATCAGCCAAAAGGCTTTGGAAGAGCGCGTTTCATCTCACAGAGGAAGTGAGACCTTTCAGACCTTCCAGACTCCAAGTGTCAGAAAGACGCACGCGATGATTAATGCTCACCCGTGAACAGAATAACAGAGACTCAGCAGTAAACCTGCAGCAAACAGAGACAAACGCGTCATATCGCTACTTTAACACTGGATAAAAGGCTTATTTACTAGTTCATCATCAGCTCATTTGTAACATAGACCACTGCTTTGGCTTCAGGTGCTGGCCTACTATGGTTAAAAATAAATAAAGAAATTAATAAATTAATAAAGACGGTATAACGCGTGCTAAGATAGAACTGAGGAAAGAACGTCCATCGACACAGCACTCGTGAATCCGAACCGTATTTCCAATAATCACGTGATGAATTATGGCACGAGAACGCGCATGATAAACTCTTGCATAATAAACAGATGAACTGCACTGCACTGAGCCGCACGTTCATGTAGGCTACGTTCGCAACTTCAAGGTCACGTCGCGCTTAAAATTCCGCAGCTGCGCCCGAAAGACAGAGCAGGAATTCAGGCCAGCACACAGCGGGCAAAAAAAAAAAAAAGCTTCTGATGCCGGATCCAGAGAGGTCATTTTCGCGAGCTCATTGAGCCAGGCAATGTTGGAGGTTTCTTGTTATTGTTGTCATTATTATTAGAAACCTTTGAAAATGGAACAACGTTTAGACATCATTAGTCTCTAAATCCACAATTGTGCCTGTGTCTTCAGTCTGTTAACTCACACAAGGCTGTTGGAGAGAATTGTCGCAGAAACAAAGCTGAACCTCCTGCCCAGTACCCCAATGTGCAAATGAACATGATGGATTTTCATGAGCATGCACTGGGATAAGCAAGAGGCAGGAATTCACCCCGGACAAGTGGCCAATCCATTGCAGGGCACACACACCACTCACTCACACACTCATGCAGTACCTACAGGCAATTTAGACTCCAGCTAGCCTAACCTGAATGCCTTTGGACTGTGGGAGGAAAGCGGAGTGCCTGGAGGAAACTCACACGAACATGGGGAGAACAAGGAGACACAGAAAGGCCCAGGCCCAGGATTCACACTCAGGACCTTCTTGCAGTGAGGCGACAGTGCCGGTGGGACAGTCTCCCTACAAAAAATAGTCAGATAGTAAAAATGAATAGCTGTCAAAAGGGAGACTCCACTGAACTGCTTTTCGAGAGAGAACAAATAATGAACCATTACAGCGGACCCAGGGGGAGGGGCAGTCAGATTCCACTCACTTCCTGTGAAAGGAAAGCGGCCGACCACACCGAGAAAAAAAACCACACGCTTCGACTCCAAAGACAACGAAGCAGACGGAACCTCAAAATCCAAACCAGATCTGAGCGTGCTTCTCTTCGTTTTCATTCTGAGTTATTCATGCGAGATCCAGAAAGAGTGGAACTGCAGCACCGTGGTCTCTCAGCTCCGGTCAGAGGAGTCACGAGTTCAGATTCGGGGAAAAACATATCGCTTGCGATTCAGCACAGGTACAACACAACTGCATCAGTCTGCGTCAGAGTTCTGATTACCCAGCTGTATATGAGGGCAACGCATTATTTTCTTTGGGATTTCCCCTGAAAACATATCTGAATAAATATACAGTATGTTCTGAACTCTAAATGAGAAAATGCTTTGATCCTGTTTACTAACTTGCATGGTGAAGACATGACCTTTCTTCACACAGGGGAGAACCCCCCACCTCTCCACCTCCCCGCCATTTCAAGTAAATATTTCAGTAAAGCATTTCTGCATTTCAAATGTTGGCGTAACAAACTGGCAGATTTCTCACACACTTTGAAGGTGTTTAAAATATTTAGACAGTGGAGCTACTGAAAACAAATATGTAATTTGTCTAATTTGAGACAGCGTGTTTTAAGGCATTAACCAAACAAAGACAGAGCAATGTTTTGATATCCAAATGCATTGCCAAAGCCCCACCATTTACAGGTAAAGCCTTTTCATTGGCGCCAGCTGCACACCTTGTTTTCATTCTAAATGTTCTCCAGAGCACACCTGCGCCCGCTTGATAACACAAGCATCGCCTTTCTGCAGGATTGGAAAAACGGGCTGAGAAAGGTGGCACGCATTCGCTAAAGATATGAACACACATCTAAAAGCATTCACAGTAATAAAGGATATGGGCCTCTTTCACAAAACTTTATTTATTAAAAATGTTAAATGGATAAAGCAATGAGCGCCATGACACATGCGCAGACCTTTGTTTTTGTGCGTATCCCAGGTGCATGGAGATGATGTCAGTAAATTTCAACGCACAATCCTGTTCGTGTGATTTGCATAAAGAAACAGCCGAGAACAAATACAGGCAAGAAAGAAATGATGAATGGCGTTCTTAGAAACGTGCGTACACACAGTTTACGATCAAAATGTGATCCTACGCATGTTTTGGGAAGGAGGCCCAATGACTCCAGGTTTGCAGTGCAGAGAACCTGGGTCCCATGCTGGACTGAAACATCACTCTATAGGCTCTTCAGAGACCGCAACAACATCCCCTTCTCAAAACGGCTAAAATATTATATCATAAATATCGCATTTCTCTAGCTGTGCACGTTTATATCCACATTCTGGTCTGGCTAACATGACACACTTACTGGACTATTTACAATGTCTGATGTCTACAGTCAGCAGACTTGATTCCAATAGAAATATTAAAACAATACTTGCCCTTCAGCTCAAATAAAATAAGTTTATTACCATCCAAAGTGTTACACCCCAAATGTTTTCCAGGGATTGAATATAAAAGAAGGCAAACAACAACAAATACGTGTTAAACAACAAGTAACACCTTAATACACTGCAGTTCTAAAATTCCTAAATATCTTGCGTGTAAATGATACCTTCGGGGGAAAAAAAATAAGTGAAAACAAGAGAAAAATGTTTGTGCATACTGTGGATTATTAAACGCACGCTGATTATTCCTGGCATTTTGCAGCGGGAATCGTTTTCCCGTCAGCAAGCGTGTGTGTGTGAGTGCGTGCGCGCTGTGGCCGTATTTGTGGCGCGCCTCTCAGTTAAACCTTGGAATGCGGCCAGCCTCGGCTCTTTCCAATCCACATTCAGATCCAAATCCCAAGCCTTTGATCTTTTCGCTGTCTCCTTACCCGGAAGTGAACCCTTGCCTTCTCAGCTGAGATGAGGCGCACGTGGAAATTCTGGCTCCTTTCCATCTTCTTACCAAATCTGGTAATACAAAGCCGAAGGAAAGAAAAGGGGGGGGCGAGCGGATGAAAGAGCAAGCCGCCAGACGATCAAAGGGAGCCGCGGCCCCGCCTGCTAACCCCTCCTCCGCGCCTTATAAAGATCTACCGCCTGCTCGGTTATTCTCACGCAATCTCTCCTCGGCCGCCGAAGCGTTCTGCCTTCGTCTCTCTCACTCGTAATTTTCTGTTCTTTTAAAACTTATGGCACGAATATGTAGCCCATTTTTCCGCATTAGTATTCGTTAAGACTCGTAGATTATACAACGTTGGATAGCCTATGCTATATATACAATTATACAAATTGTTGTACAACGTCATTTTAAACGTAGTTTCTGTTAATTCCACAATAACTAGTCTTTATAATATTTTAATTAATGCACATGATGCATTTACAAACAAAGATGACAATTTGTTTCTTGTGATGTAGCCAATTTAAATATCCATTCATCCGCGGAATACAAAAGCTGTAGCTATTTGGCAAAGTCATTTTTTCTCTCTTTGCTTCCATGCTTAATCACTATATATGGGGTTTATTTGCTTGCGGATTCATATATTTGTTTATTGTTTCAAGGTTTGTGTTCTGGAATATTATCACCCCCCCCCCCAAATGGGCTTTTCGGGGCTGTGGCTTCATCTGCTTATGCTCTTGTCATAAATCATTATTCGCATCCACGATCTTCTCTCACAAAGTTAACGCCAAAAAAAAAAAAAAAAAAAAATCGGAACGGGAAGTTGTCCAACCCACATAAAGGGAGCAAGCAAGATACTGAAAGAAAGGGAAACATTAAAAGGGACATATCTCTTAAATTAAACGCTGTGTCTGGAGAATAATTTGGCAGTAAAAATGGTCTTCGGTGGTTTCTTTTTATCTTCAGGTTAAAGGTAACAGACAAAATACGTGCCCTTCCTTTTGGTTTTAGGAACCATTTAAAAGATCTAACAGATATTACCCAGGCTAATGTTTTAATGTCAGTACGTATCCAACAACGACAACAATAATAATAACAAAGGAAAAAATATATCAATATATCAAATATATCTATTTGTGTAATGTGTTTGAATGTACTGGTTACCACCACTACAAGGATTGTGTTTTTAATTATTGATACAATTTTTTTCTTACCGTATCATACACACACTCACACTGGACTACACCGGTGTCTTTATCCGTTACCTGGAAGATTAAAGCAGTAGGCTAATCTGCGCATTTCTCATACGGGCCTAGTCTAAAATCTCGAACAAGCTTCATGAGGCTCCAAGCCACACCCAGGTCAAACACTCCAGAAGTAACTTCTCACTTCAGTTTCTCTAGCTGCCCTTTTCTTTTCTTTTTGTTTATTATGAAAATATATTTTTTTAATCTCATGGTCGACAGTGTAAAATCAAACCAGAATAATATGAAAAATTATAGCCTATTACGTGTCCTACAGGCGACAAGAAATTCTTAACGACAAGAACCACATCTTAACAACAAAAACATCATCATCAACAACAATAACAACAATCAATCAATCAATCAATCAATTTTTATTTGTATAGCGCTTTTAACAAAGGAGTTTGTCAAAAAGCAGCTTTACAGAGAACCGCCCCCCAAAGGGCAGCAGTGGCAAGGAAAAACCCTCTGACTGATAACAGGAAGAAACCTTGAGCAGAACCGGACTCAGAGGGGGAACCCATCTGCCGCGGGCAGGCACCGGTTTTTTATGGAAAATCAACAGTAATAATAATAATATAAAGATAGTAATATAATGATAAATAATATATTTTAAAGTAAATAACATTTATTTAAAAAAAGGGTCAAAATATGGAATATCAACACTGACAAAAGTAAATATGAAAAATGAAGATTCGGATATGTAGATTATATTAAGCCAAAAAAGGTTTAGGCTTCATAGACTGCTAATGTCAGCTTCTTGTCTCCATCAGACCACCACGGACACAAGGTGAAGTATTCAACTGCACACATCGAGTGTGAGTGAAAACTTGATTATATAGGCTACGACAATAAAATAGTATGAATGAAATGTGCACCTCTATTCGAACAGATAACCACGACTGATAATATACTATGTATTACATCACTGGAATACTGGCATCCGTCCAGTTATGTAACTGTCTAAACGACTCGTCTAGTCTGTTGAATATGTTTCAATTTAAAAATCGGGTTTTTTGTTTGTTATTATTTCTTATAGTAGTGATAAATACAGCGGGAAAGTGTGTTATGTAAAAGAATGAGTGTATAAATTCATTCAAAGTTTCAGCCGTTTGCCGAGCCTGAATGGAAGTTTTGAACTGAACTGCCATTGCTAACCTAATGCGGGTCTATATTTTCTGCGTAATGAGAGACAAACCATTTTAACAATATCATATTGTTTCACAGAGAACTCTTGTTACAGACTGCAGTCTGTTTCCGAAACACCGCCGCTCCTGCCTCGCCCCCTTTTCCCCCCGCCTATCCGCTAGCCTTGTTCGTTGTACGTATCCTTCTGCCCACTCTCTCAAGAGTGTCAATCAGTGCGGTGTCAATCAGACCGGCGGCTTTCCTTTCATCTCTCCCCCCACAGTCATAGCAAGATATAGGGGAGGGGGGAGGAGAGTTACATTACTAACACACACACACATACACAGACGCGACATTACTTACGGAGCCAGGCTCCAGTTTGGAACTCTGTCTACAACGCGCAGATACCGCCTCGTTAAGATTTATTTTTTAATTTGTTGGACTTTCTTTTCCGTTTTAAAAGAGAGTGGTGTTCAATACTTTGCCTGTTTATCAAGGATGTGCTATACATGCAGCTGCAGAAATATAGACACGCCGCGTCTGATGTAAAACGGACAAGCAGCGACTTTAAGCATTACTTAGGATAGTTTTTTACTTGGGTTCACAACAATCTGGGCACATTCGTAGGTTACTCACATTTTTCTGAGATTTCACCAAGATTTTTGCGTCTGGAGCACCGGAGACGGAGATATTTTTAGCACCACTTGTTTTTATGGTTTATTTATTTTCAGGTGCGGGGCTAGCCTACGGAAAATTTGGCGTGTCCCGACGTAACTGCACTTGAGGAGTTGTTAAAAGATGTTTCTATTTTGAAGTCCGAATGAAAACTGGAGTTTCCGCTCGAGGAACATAAACATTCAGCTGATAGCTGCATCTAGCCAACTGCATTTATTTGTTTGTCAGCATCGTTTTAAGAAGAAATTACTTTAAAAACGAAGTTAAAAACATTCGACTCCGCCGTTGCTGTTGCGAAAATACGAGCACTTGCAGTGGGACATTGGCGCAGAGCTTGAATTGTGCTAAGATTAGCCACCTTCTGCAGGACGTTTACGGTTGCCTCTGGGAACTTGATAATTTGCCATTTTTGACACTGGAAAAGCTGCCTTTTAACAAGGCATTTTGCAATTACCTGGACCAAAATGCCTCAGTTAGCCGGAGGAGGCGGTGGGGACCCGGAACTATGCGCCACCGACGAAATGATCCCGTTCAAAGACGAGGGCAATCCGGAGGAAGAACAAATATTCGCAGAAATAAATCACCCGGAGGAGGAAGGGGATTTAGCAGATATAAAGTCGTCTCTAGTAAACGAGTCGGAGATAAATCCAAACAGCGGCAGTCATGACGTGAGTCTCTATCCTTTAGTCATGCATGAGCTTTAGAACAATTTGGATTCATTACTTGATAAAACTCTCTCTGTGTGTGTAGATCGTTATGCTGTGCAACTATAATCACTCTAATTGAGGCACGCGCAGTTTTTGTGGTGTGTTTCAGATTTCCCCCTCATATCCCCATTCAAGTGAGGGGGAAAAGGGGCAGGAGAATATCAAGATGCGCAGGGTTTCAGAGGATTGCGTTTATCCTCTGCTTAAAAATGCGGATGCGAGGCCTCGAGCTGTAAATAACAGCATACAAAGGTGAACAAGACACGTGCACTTGATTACACGTCCTTTATCCGCCGGCGGCCAAACTGAAGTGAATGCGGAGAGAGGATCAAACCGTTATTTAGGCCTGAACGAGTTAACATAAAATTTATTTAAATTAACCTGCAGAAGAAGACTACATTTCCCTATGCAGTTTCATAAGGGAAGTTTTTGTGTATATTTTTTTTCAATCACTCTTTCTTTATAGTTAAACTACACCTGATGCGTGTTAGCAGCGTCAGTCAATGGCCTCAAGTGCACTATGTGTACCGTGCTGTGTAAACCATACCAGAAAATGTTATTGTTTTCAGTTAACACATTATTTACAATAATGATCCAAGGAACTATTTAATTAAAAACAGACTATTTGACATTTCATTACTTAAAGCAAACAAATGTAATGTCATTTATTATTATTATTATTATTATTATTATTATTATTATTATTAATAATAATAATAATAATAATAACAACAACAATAATAATAATAATAACCACCTGTAGTTATAGTTTATTCCGGCTACCAAGACCTGTTTGAAAGTGTGTTATAGTATCCACACTGAAATGCATACCTTGAATATTGGACATAATGTTAAAATAGTTTGTGACGTCTTAATTTATAAGACACATCTCTTCGTAAATGGGAACGCAAGATTTATCGCGCATCGTTTTAAATATTCCCCGTCTACTCTTCCTTGCATTCTACGTTTCAAACTGGCACACTCGATTAAAATCCATTCATGGTTGTATTTAAACCAAGCAGGTTGCACTATAAACATACATTACAGGCGCTTACTCTTGAGAACTAGACATTTATTTATTTGCTCAATTACATTTCCAGTGTCCCCAGTGCTTAAACTGAAATAATCACATTGCGGTGCAATCTCCTCTTCGTTTTTGACATTGATAGCAGTGAACCACATCACTGAGAATCTCGCTAGTTTGTGCTCCTTTAGAACGAGCAGACATTTCACCGCAGTCCGTCTGAGGTAACTCGTCAGTCTCCTGATTTTTTCCTCCTACTCATTAGTGTGTATGCCTGATGCAAGGGCCTGGTTGAAAAACGCCATTTAAACCCAAACGAAGGACGGAGGCTCGTAAGTTATGGTCGCAGTCTAGCACGGGCTGATTGGATGCTCGCAGCATCGTCAGCTGAAATGCTTATCACCCGACATTTCTGTTCATTTATTATTGCATCATTCCACCTGGGCCAATAGGAAAATTTGACCCGAGTTATTTTTGTATGCTGATAGGTGACTCAAGAACTGCATATAAACGGGGGAGGGGGGGGAGCACGTGGCCCCTAAAACTGCCTCCTTATGCTCATAAAAAGCACCTTATTTAAGGCCTCTTCAAACAGAGTTGTGCCCTTATTTCCTGCAGTAGCAGAATGACCCTGGACGCTCTTATGTCAGGGTTCTGTTTGCCCCTCCCTCCCCCCTTCATTGACATCACTGTTTTTTCTCTCTCTAACAGGCAGCTAGACAGTCCCAAATACCCCAGGATTCATACCACGAAAAGCACAGGGATCACATCGATGAGGGTGAGTGGGGTTCGGACCGGACCGACGGCTGCTTGCTTTACCTGTAGACGCAGGTAAAGGGAAGCAATGCTGTCGTACATGTTGACAAGCCAGCATCAGTTCCAAATAACAAGTCTAAAAGAGTGTGCATGGACCCACCCACCAACGTGACAGTTTTCTTTTTTGAAAATTCCAAAATCTGAAATCTAACCTGTAGGATGAGGTTGGGCTATGGAATATAGTCACTGTTGTGACCTGTTAGCTTGTGTTTGTCTTTTAAGAGGAACCTCAGATTGGTCTGTCTGAAGGCATGAGCATGATGATGTAATGAGTGGTGAACGTTGTCAGAATGATTTTCACGGACGCTCAGCTAAGTTACATTTTGATCTGAAACGGCTAATTATGAGATTCCTGCACGTTATAGTATGTGGGGGTGGGGGGTGGGGGTGGGGGGGGGTCATGAGGTAATATCGGTACTTTGTTCCATGCTGGTTGAAGTTGTAAAATATCTCTCATTTCAGTTGAGAAGTGGTTGCGTACAATAAACACTTATGTCGGTATGTGGTTATGTCATATTTTCTAAATGAATTTCTCAATCGTTAAGCACATCGTGTCGAAGTGGTATTTAATAAATTAATAATGAGCGCGTACAAATTAGTCTCAACAGCGAAATGAAAGTAATTGTTGTGACGCTGTGACATCACTGCTGTAGTAGCTCAGGGGCAGCTTTTTTGTTTGTCGCTGATTGAGCAGGCCACCTTTCAGAAAGGGCAGCCAAACAACGCTTTGTTCCCCTCCAAGTGTGTCGTTGTACAAACGCTGCCGATTCTTGTCAGCGACAACAAGTTTTTTTACTGTGGAGAGGGAGGGAGAGAGAGAGAGAGAGAAGGGCATCCCCCTGTTCCTTTCTTATCTAAATGAAGCGGGGCTAAAGATCTAGATGGAGACAGAGAGAGAGAGAGAGAGCGAGAGCGAGAGAGAGCCTGGTCTTTGTTCTTCCCCTGAATAGACCCACACCACTAACCCAAAGCCCAGATTTGAATAGACCCACACCACTAACCCAAAGCCTGGGCGTTGAATAGACCCACCGCACTCTGGCGCAAGACAAGGCAGTGAATGGGTGGCCCTGACTGAATGGTTCCTCCCCAGCCACCAGCGTGGTCAGTGCCAAGTTTAGCATGCTGCCATCAATTCAGTCTCTACCCAGTGCCCGACTCCACTAATCACGCCTGTCACCCCTCCTGGGTACGGGCGAGGGGGGGACCTCCGGGAGTGTGCCCCCCCCCCCCATCAGGTCAAAGGTCGGGGCCAAACAGTGGGGCCTCCTTGTCTGACATAATCTGTCTATTCTTCTTAATTGCTTCTAATTGGCACGGAGGGGGTTCCCCTCGGCCACAGAACAAAAGGGGGAGGGGTTAGACGACGGAGGACAAGCGCGGCACGGGCCACGGGCGAACCGCGCGCCAAAACGATGTTCCAGTTGCTGCTCACGCAAACTCAGAGCACTTGGCGTACATGATGGTTGTGCTGCTGAATGTGTGCCCTTTTGATAGTGGATGCGTTGGCTTTTCACTGAACTCAGCTTTTATTTTCTATGCTTTTTCCATTTTTCTATAATGTTTCAGAATGTTTTATTTGGTATCATAGCTTTTTTGTATCCATGTGCGTAATTTCCGATGGCTTCCATGTAAAACTCTGCTGATCAAGTCAAATGGGATATATTTACTTGTTTCAGCCCTTTTAAGATGATACATGTTTTTTAATTTTTATTTATATTGGGGAAAAAATAAGTCTCTTTGAGAGTGTACTTATCAAGTTGGAAAGTGATAATTGGCAGCAAGAATAACTTTTGGTGGGCAACAACAAACAGGAAACTCGTTTTTGGGGGTTACACAGCATGATAATATTGGGGGGTGGGGGTGGCATTTGACGTTCTCCCCCCCCACCCCCAGGATCTGCCTCCACGGTTGGGAGGTCAGTGGCGGGTGTCTGAAATGATGGAGGGGGACGGCAGCCTCGCCCGGTCAGAATGAGTGTGACGTTCTCGTTCCTCTTTTTCGGCAGGGAAGCACCACGACGGATACGGCAAAGGCCATCCCTACCCGGGATATCCCAGCTACATCATGATGTCCAGTATGAACAGCGACTCGTACCTGAGCAACGGGTCTCTCTCTCCGCCCATGCCCCGCACGGTGAGTGCTCTCTGTCTCCTGCGTTTTCCTTTTAGGACACGTAACCGTTTCTTTTTTTAATACACAACTTTTCTTTCCATTTTAACTCCTCACTACATGTCACACGGATGTGTGTAAAAGAGCAGGAATGTGTTCCGCTGGTATCTGAACTGAAAATCGTGAGCATTTTTGGCTTCTGAGGTAATCAAACTCGTACGCTGTCTGTAAAACTGCAGTGGCACAGTGTACGTCTTGTGGGCGCTAAATCTCTTCAAGCGGTCGTCCTGGCACCTTGGACGTACTGTAGCATGCTATATAAGTGTTTTATTTCATCTGAAAGAGAGCTGAGGTTTGCCCTATGGCGTGCGACCAGACTGTTGCTCTGTGCCTCAGTTTGTGTTTGAGGTCACCCTGCTAGTATTAGCGACCGCTCTTGTTGTGTGAAATGGTTACTGATTTTTCTGGTTAGCCGGGGTCAAAGCCGAATCGCTTTACACGAAGACGAGGCAGGACAGAAAATGAAGAAGGCAACTTCCTGACTTAGCTCTGCGGCTGTCATATAGAGAAGGAAACCCAGCCTGGCCCTAATGCAGAATACCTGCAGATGTGCCATTTGATGTTGGAGCATACCTGAGGTGTACCTGGCATACAGTGGGGAGTGTACCTGAGGTGTACCTGGGGTACAGTGGGGGGTGTACCTGAGGCTCAGTGGGGGGTGTACCTGAGGTGTACCTGTGGTACAGTGGGGAGTGTACCTGGTGTACCTGGGGTACAGTGGGGGGTGTACCTGAGGCTCAGTGGGGGGTGTACCTGAGGTGTACCTGAGGCTCAGTGGGGGGTGTACCTGAGGTGTACCTGGGGTACAGTGGGGAGTGTACCTGAGGTGTACCTGAGGCTCAGTGGGGGGTGTACCTGAAGTGTACCTGAGGCTCAGTGGGGGGTGTACCTGGTGTACCTGGGGTACAGAATGTGTATGAGAGCTGGGTTTAGTTCAGCCAGCATGTAGTAAGATTATCTTTCCTTCAGCTCCCAGTGGTTAGTTTGTAATGCACTTCAGCACACAGCGATGTTCCTCCATGTGTATCGCAAACTGTGTTTTATCTTTTAATGTCAGTCCTGTATAATACAGTGGAACTACGAGGATTTCTTGCCTCTGTAGATCTCATGTAATTGCACTCCTATTGGGAGCCTCTCATCTTTTGATTGATTTTTATTTGAGTTATATGTCACAGCGTGTGTTCTCTGTATGGGTGCTTTGTTTGCTCTTGACGGCATAAAATATACCCATTTTCCTACGGTTTACAGTTGCGCTGATCCGATTTACCTGCTGTTCACTTGATTTGAGAGGGCACACCTTCAGAATACTGAGTTGATAGTAAAGGGGTTTCTGGCAAGTTGTAGTGCGGGGGTCAGAGGATTTACAGTCATTTTTTAAATCGGGCTTATGGTATTTTACAAATTACCTGAGACAAACCAGAAAGAACGTGGTGCAGAGGTGCTGATGGGTAATGAAGTCCAGAGTGTGATTTAATGGAAAACAACCCCCTTGTTTTGGACCTCACCTGTCTTTCACCAGTCAGCAGAAATGCCCTGCAATATTTTGCCAGCCAAGAGGGTATGACGAAATATAGGAAGAGGAAACTTAGACCAAAAGGCAGAAAACTTTGGTGGGTTTGAGCATTTTGTTGCTATTTAGGGCTGGTTTCACAGGCACAGATTTAAGCTTAGTCCTGGAATAAACTGAGTTTCGTATGGAGAATCTGCATTCAAAATCTATATCTGTGAAATGGGTCACTGTTTAAATGGTGAAAGCCCAAAGGAAGACTCTGATGCATACTCAGGCTTGGTATCTCACGCACTCCAAGTCTAAAGGTTATTGCAGGCAAGAACAGCCCAACACTCTTACTGCTATTTTTAAGAAAGGAAGTCTTCAGGCGGAAATGCGTTCAGATTAAAAACAAAACAAAACAAAAAACAAAAGACAGGCGTTATAGATGTTCTCACCAGAGGGCCACAGACCCAGGAACGAAGTGAAGGCAATAAGACGTAATTCCTGACGGATTTACCTTCTCTAGGGCCCGCGTGTCTCCTGACATCTGGACTGACCAACACGAAATAACGAGTTGCAGCTGCCCTCGTTCATTCAGAGACTCCGTACTGCATTACGCGCGCCCTTGTCTCCCGAAGAATAATAAAATATCAAAAAACATTATGACTAGGATGAGGAGTGAAATCTAATAATTTGCAGCGAAAATGAGAATTCCCCGTCAAGCTGTAACAGTGAAATTAATTAACTAAAGTGCACGTGTCGTCAGTTTTCGTACGTATAGTCGGTTGCTTGTGTCTTTGTTGACCACTGTAATAATGATGACTAAATGCAAGCCTTCGCAGAGTGCGGAGCAGGAAGCGCGTTTCCCTGTGTTTCCCTGTGTTTCCCTGTGTTTCCCTGTGTTTCCCTGTGTTCCTGCGTTCGGCCTGTGCTCGCTGAATTGTCCGTGTGTTTCCGTCTCCGCTTTTGTGAACCCGGCTATCCCCGTGTTCCGTGTCCGGCAGACAGGGAGGCGTGGCGTTCGCCTGATGCTCCGCCCGCGGATCTTATTGGGACAACATCGGCGATCCACGCCGTGGAGTCTAGCTTCGGCAACATCAGGAGGGATTTCCGGGTCGCGGGTTAGCCCTAATGCCGCGCGGATCTTTAGGGACGCGGAACCTTTGCGGCAGCTCTCGACCTGGCATCGCTTGCGGTCTTGCCTTAGGCGATGGTTGTGTGGGTGTTGTTGGTGCGGTTACCTAGCTGCGCCTTTGTCGGTGTTGTCCGCATGTGCATGCTAGTGGTGTGTGTGTGTGTGTGTGTCTGTATTTTCAGCTGGTAATATTACTGTTTCTTTGTAATTGCTGTGTAATCAATTCCAGTCTTCTTCATTTAGTATAAATTCTTCAGTGATTACAAAAGTAATCCTGATTAGAATTTAAGGACGTGTGATTTCGGTTTATGTTCTGTCACGTGTGATTGATTTTAAATGTCCAGTTAGCTCGACCTTGATTCCAGTGTCTGTTTAATGACATCACAACCCGCGCTTGGAATAGTAATTAACCCTTCCCACATCCTCCAGTTTCTCCTCACACATGGAGTCCTGTCCTATGTCTCATGCTTGTGGAGTACCATGGCCAGTTAGATTTATGTAAAGCTGGCTTGGCTTGCATTTTCTCGTAACTTTTTGTTGTGTTTGTAGAGGACAATTGCAGCCCCCATATTTTCTCCCTAACTGTAGCAGTTTGTGTTTGTGCAGTTTAAGGGTTATGATGGCAAGGAATGTGATCTCTGCAAGTCTTGGAAGTTGACATTGTTTTGGGTGACACACTGAGTTTTGAATTCCCAAAGTTATACTTTTGACACCCAAAGCCAAAACTGCATGTGCATGTTTGTGTGCATGTGCATGTCGGTGTGCCTGTCCGTGCGCATGTTTGTATGCATGTGCGTGTTTGTGCAGTGTGCATGTTGGTGTGCCTGTCCGTGCGCATGTTTGTATGCATGTGCGTGTTTGTGCAGTGTGCACGCATGCTCCTTGGCATGTGTGCTGCAGTACGAGGCTCGTGCTCTGCAGTGTGATCTGTCTCCTCTTATCTGAGGCTTTGGTGATGGATGAGAGCTCAGCTCACAGTGTGCAGGTACGGCCTGTGGATCAGGAGCTCCAGCAGCCCCTGCAGCCCCGCCCAGTCCCAGCAGCCCCTGCAGCCCCGTCTAGTCCCAGCAGCCCCTGCAGCCCCGTCCAGTCCCAGCAGCCCCGGCAGCCCCGTCCAGTCCCAGCAGCCCCTGCAGCCCCGTCCAGTCCCAGCAGCCCCTGCAGCCCCGTCCAGTCCCAGCAGCCCCTGCAGCCCCGTCCAGTCCCAGCAGCCCCGGCAGCCCCGTCCAGTCCCAGCAGCCCCTGCAGCCCCGTCCAGTCCCAGCAGCCCCTGCAGCCCCGTCCAGTCCCAGCAGCCCCTGCAGCCCCGTCCAGTCCCAGCAGCCCCGGTACCTGCTGAGGGGGGTTCAGTCAGATCCGCCTGGCCCCGCTCTGGGGTACGGGAGGAGGCCCTGCGGCCTTTGTGTGAATGTTGCCCTGCTGGGCACTGTGGGGACTTAGTGTGTGAGTGAGAGAGAGAGTCTGTGTGCACATGCCTGGTGTGTCTGTGTGCATGCGTGTGTGTGTGAGTGTGAGAGAGGGTCTGTGTGCACGTGCCTGGTGTGTCTGTGTGCATGCGTGTGTGTGTGTGTGTGAGTGGTGTTGTTGAGGCTCTTGTTTCTCAAAGTGAGCTAAATGAAAGAGTGCTGTCTTTAAAATCTGTTTAATTTGCACCAAGTGAGCTCTTTTATTTACCGTATTTCCTGTTATTGGTGAGGTCTTGTGTGTGTGTGTGTGTGTGTGTGTGTGAGTGTAAGAACTTCCACTGCCTCTCAGGCATTCCCAGATATACTCCCATTCCCAGCGATTAAAGCTGTGCTCGGGTAATTTAATAACTGAGGTGACGAGCTGGGAGATGCTCCTCAGTAATCCTCTCGGGTTGCGATGCGTTAGCGATGCTGGCGTAGCGGTGAGCGTTAGGCTGCGCGGCTGATTTGCGATGCGTTAGTGATGCGTTAGCGATGCTGGCGTAGCGGTGAGCGTTAGGCTGCGCGGCTGATTTGCGATGCGTTAGTGATGCGTTAGCGATGCTGGCGTAGCGGTGAGCGTTAGGCTGCGCGGCTGATTTGCAGTGCGTTAGCGATGCGTTAGCGATGCTGGCGTAGCGGTGAGCGCTAGGCTGCGCGGCTGATTTGCGGTGCGTTAGCGATGCGTTAGCGATGCTGGCGTAGCGGTGAGCGCTAGGCTGCGCGGCTGATTTGCGGTGCGTTAGCGATGCTGGCGTAGCGGTGAGCGCTAGGCTGCGCGGCTGATTTGCGATGCGTTAGCGATGCTGGCGTAGCGGTGCGTTAGCGATGCGTTAGCGATGCTGGCGTAGCGGTGCGTTAGCGATGCTTGCGTAGCGGTGAGCGCTAGGCTGCGCGGCTGATTTGCGGTGCGTTAGCGATGCTGGCGTAGCGGTGAGCGCTAGGCTGCGCGGCTGATTTGCGATGCGTTAGCGGTGCTGGCGTAGCGGTGAGCGCTAGGCTGCGCGGCTGATTTGCGATGCGTTAGCGGTGCTGGCGTAGCGGTGAGCGCTAGGCTGCGCGGCTGATTTGCGATGCGTTAGCGGTGCTGGCGTAGCGGTGAGCGCTAGGCTGCGCGGCTGATTTGCGTCGTTTGGGCACGTGCGGCGGGATAATGATTCTGCTCCGGCGGTGGAGCCGTGATCAATCGCCGCTGAGAAAATACGAAACTTGAAGGCTTTCCTTTTCAGAAGCTCGTTATTTTGCAGATATTGTGGGCGTGCGTCTGACGGCTGTGAAATATTAATAGCCCGTTGCGTATGAATGTGGCGTACGTCACTGCATTACAAAGGGAATGGCTGTTTTTCACCAGGGACTATTAGCCGGGTGGTTAAATGAAGGGAGAGAGAGATGCTATGCAGATGCGTTTGGCTGCACAGCAAGCCTTCGCCTGTTCTGCAGGTACAGCTCCACGTTTGCCGCGTTCTGGTCTGTGAAGTGCTAGCGGGGGTGGGGAAAGGGGTAGGGGGGGGGTTCTAAATTCATTTTGTGTGGTCTGCATTGTAAAAAGGGCGGAGTGTAGCACAGTGGGTAAGGAACTGGGCTTGTAACCGAAAGGTCGCAGGTTCGATTCCCGGGTAGGACACTGCCGTTGTACCCTTGAGCAAGGTACTTAACCTGCATTGCTTCAGTACATATCCAGCTGTATAAATGGATACTATGTAAAATGCTACGTGAAAGTTGTGTAAGTCGCTCTGGATAAGAGCGTCTGCTAAATGCCTGTAATGTAATGTAATGTAAAAAGCACCCTCAACACTCTTTGCATTTTGGAAAAAAATGGCTGTGTTTAATTCTTAGGAAACTCATGAAAACTTTGCTTTTCCTTTCATATCGGCCTCTGAACTGAAAACAAATGGGCACTTTCTTCCCCCTTTCTTTCTTTGAACTGCCCAATTATGGAGGTGTGAAAATAAAAATCAGCCTGTCGCTTCTCTCTCTTTCTCACTCTCTCTCTGTCTCTCATTTTCTCTCTCACTCCTCTCTCACTCTCTCTCTCTCCTTTCCCTCCTTTCTGAGCGAGCGGGGGTATCTCTGATTTGAGAGAGTGATGTGGAGAGAGAGGAGAGAGAGAGCGATGTGGGGAGAGAGCGCTGTGGAGAGAGGAGAGAGAGAGCGCTGTGGAGAGAGGAGTGGAAGGGTGGGAGAGAGGTGATGGGAGAGAGCGCGTGGGAAGGGGGAGAGGAGAGAGCGCGGTGGTGAAGGGGGGAGAGAGAAGTGAGAGAGAGAGCGCGGTGGAGAGAGAGCGCGGTGGTGAAGGGGGGAGAGAGAGAGCGCGGTGGTGAAGGGGGGGAGATGAGGAGAGAGCGTGGTGGTGAAGGGGGAGAGAGAGAGGAGAGAGCGCGGTGGTGAAGGGGGAGAGAAGGAGGGAGAGGGGCGCGGTGGTGAAGGGGGGGGAGGAGGAGAGGAGAGAGCCGGTGTGAAGGGGGAGAGAGAGAGAGGAGAGAGCGTGGTGGTGAAGGGGGAGAGGGAGAGAGAGAGGCGGGTGGTGAAGGGGGAGAGAGAGGGAGAGAGCGGTGGTGAAGGGGGGAGAGAGAGAGAGGGAGAGAGCGCGGTGGTGAAGGGGGAAGAGAGAGAGAGGGAGAGCGTGGTGGTGAAGGAGGGGGGGAGACGCAGCGCAGCTGCAGTCTGCCGTGCCGCGGGGAGCTGGGCTGCGAGCCCGCGGGCCGCCCGTATTCCCTGGGCACGCCGCGCACGGCCCGCCGCCTTGGCTTTGATCTCTTCAAAGCCCGCTGCCTCCTACTAGACGGGGAGTCTTGGCTGCTGTTCATTGGAGCTGGAGAAAGGGGGAAGGGGGGGGGCGGATTAGGAGAGGGGGAAGGAGGGAGGAGGGAGGAGGGTGGCTGGCTGTTTTTTTTCTTCTTTTCCTCTCCCTTTTCTTGGCTGAAATCAATCGCTGCGCAGAAGCAATTATGTGTAATTCAGCTGGGCTAGACTTTGGGTGGGGCGGGGGGGCGGGGGAGCGGGGGGGAGGGGGGGAGTTTTGCTACCTGAGCGACTGTGGCTGGCGTGTGGGGAGATGATGATGAAGTGATGAAGAGCGTACCCCTGCTCCATAGTCTCGCTGACAGTCCCGTCCCAGGGGTGGGACGGAGGGAGGGACAGTGGGATGGAGATGAGGGACAGGGGAGGACAGGAAAGGGAAGAGGATGGGGAGGGACAGTCGGAAGAGGGGGGATGAAGGGGAGGAGGAGGGAGGGACAGTGGGACAGGGGGAGAGAGGGAGAGAGGGAGGGAGGGATGGAGAGAGGGAGGGAGGGAGGGAGGGGTGCTGTAATCTGGCAGTCACTCCGTCCAGCAGAGCAGAAAATCGCTGCAGAATAGAGTGATTAGCGTGCAGATGCTCCATATTTGCCTTTCTGTGTTTGTTTGTTTTTTCTCAATAATTTTGCACGAGGCAGAAGTTGCCACCGTGCTAACGAGGGTGTCTTTTTTGGGGGTGTCTGTGTCCCTCCCCCTGCTCAGCCACCCCTGCGCTCCACCCCTCTGCCGATGGCCCACGATGCCGAGCGGCTGGTGCCCCTGCTACACGGCTCAGAGAGCGTCACGGAGACGTACGCAGTCTCTCTACTCTGCCCCTCTTCCTCAGTGCCGTCACATGCCACGGACGCACAGTCCAGACCCCTCCCTCTCGTCTCCACTGCTGCTATTCCCCGTTAATCGTATTCCCTGGTAATCAGTTAATATTCTTATCATAAAGAAATGTTTTTGTGATATTTTTAAAGGGGCTGCAAGTCCAATTGCAGGCGATACTTTTGTCTTGTGATTTGGGGCTTTGAGTACCCAACACTCCCTGTTGCCATTCCATTATTACCTTGAAATAAATTTGTCTTTCTAAAGTGCATATAATTCACTCCAGTGTTATGTGCAACATTATGTCTGTACAGGATGTTTTGAGACAGAACGGTCTTCTCTCAAGTACATGTATGTTTTCTCAAAGAAAATGAAAAACGCCAGGAACGTCTGAATCCAAACTATGTTCTCAAAGAGAAGTTAAGATATACTAATTCCTGGAGCCAGTCGTGATCAACAGGCTTCAGCATGTCTGTAAAGAAAAAAGAATCTGTTGAGTAGACAGCCATAAACCTGTCATATCATTAAGCTCTTGGAAGTTCCTGTGACCACCCTGCGCGTGTGTGTGTTTGTGCGCGTGTACGCTCGTGTGTGTGTGTGTGTGTGTGAGTGTGTGTGTTTATGCGCGTGTACGCTCGTGTGTGCGTGTGCGTGTGTGTTTGTGCGCGTGTACACTCGTGTGTGTGTGTGTGTGTGAGTGTGTGTGTTTGTGCACGTGTACGCTCGTGCGTGTGCGTGCGTGTGTGTGTGTGTGTGTGTGTGTGTGTTTGTGCGCATGTACACTCGTGTGCATGTGTGTGTGTGTGTGTGTGTTTGTGCGCATGTACGCTCGTGTGTGTGTACGTGTGCGTGTGCGTGCGTGTATGTGTGTGTGTGTGTGTGTGTGTTGGGGGGGGGGGGTGGGAGGTTGTCCTGCGCACGCGCTCAGTGCTCGGCACACAGGTACCCAGGTGAGGTCTTTCATGTTCCCCACGCCGCGCACATCAGAGGGGCGTGTGCCACTTTGAGCCGCCCGTCTTCAAACGGCGAGTCAAAACACCCAATCAATCGGCCCGGGCCCCGCGCGCGCTGCACCTTCACATCAAAGGGAGGGAGCCCAAAAGGCCCAAAGCGCCGAGCGGGGCGGGGCGGGGCGGGGCGGAGTGGGGAGGGGGCACCGAGTGGACTGAACGCCAGGCGAGCGGGGCGGGGAGTGGGGGGGGCACCGAGTGGACTGAATCTAGCCAGCGAGCGGGGCGGGGGCGGGGGGGGGGGGCACCGAGTGGACTGAACTCTAGCCGAGGCGGCGGGGCGGGCGGGGGGGGGCGGCGGGGCGGGCGCGGGGGGGGCACCGAGTGGACTGAACTCCAGCCGAGCGGGGCGGGTTTGGGGGGGAGGCCGACTGAGCGAACCATCAGCTGGGCCGCCATGCATGACCTGCTGCGGATGGCGCCGCCGGTGAAGGTCGATGAAGGTCGATTCATCCGATAGGTTTTCGCCGTGAGTCGGGAATCTTCTGCTGGAAGCTCCGTGCTACCGCTCTCCTGTGGCCTCCTGGGGGTTTTCCTGGGCTAATTTCACACCTCCACCTTTCCCCTCCTCCCCCCCTTTGATATGTATGGAGGCCAGGCCACACAAAGGGTTCAGTTGTCTTAGGAAAGGTGATGTCTGGCTGCTACTGCTTATGATCCTCATAAGATGTGGTGTTTGTGATGTCATCGCTGGCACAGCCTGGCTTTTTGATTGGCAGATGCGTTGGAGCAGTCATGCTGCTGTAAATTTGGCAGGTTTTTCCACACTGAGTTGTTAGGCCTCAAACCTCAATTAGAACTCCTCACCTTACAAGCTCACCTAGTACATTTCAAAGTGCATCCCCCCACCTCTATGCACTTACCTTCTACAGAAAAAAGTTGGAGTTGGGAGGGAGCGTGCAGGGTGTTATGGAAGACAATGATGAAGTGTGAATATTAGCTACATTGAAATGTCACTATTTTTAACCCAGTAAAAATACTGTGTGGGCAAAAGGCATATGATCCTCACAGTTTACACCTGTCTGTTACACACTTCCTGTGTTTTGTTTACACCGGTTTGTGTTACACACTTCCTGTGTTTTGGGGAAAGGCTGTGTGGAAGCTGTTGCTGGCCTGTTTGAGTAACAGAAGGATGAAATTTATTTTCTTCACATTCCAGACAAGACGTATGTGGAAGTGCATGGCGAGAGAGAGCGCTATGTGTAAAGCCAGTGGGCCAGACCTCTTACCTCACAGAGATCTGAGAAAATAGATTTTTCACAGGTGTAGCCTTTTTGGATGCTGGTGCAGTCATGAAAGCAGTTTTATAATGGAGCGCACAGCGCAAAATTATAACAGAACTGTTCACATCAAAGGTGTATTTGCGTAATGCGTGAGAAGCATTGTTATTGTTATTAATTCTGGCAATAACAACTTTAAAAGATTTTTATGCGTTTGTTTATACATAATAATTTCACTTTTGCTGTTCTCCGGAGGGAGTTACATTGAGGTATTGAGTTATTGAGGTGCGATACATTAAAAAATGCACATTTTCTGTCTTTTGTTGAAACAAACAGCTTTGCTATTCAATGTTTTATGCTGCTTGATAGCATAACAAGGCTGCTATTGCTTGGGGCATTTTTCAGAATGGACTCCCAGCCTTCTACACGGCTGTGTTGAGTGCGATGTGTTGAGCGTGATGTGTTGGGCGTGATGTGTTGAGCGTGATGTGTTGGGCGCAATGTGTTGAGCGCGATGTGTTGAGCGTGATGTGTTGGGCGTGATGTGTTGAGCGTGATGTGTTGGGGGTGATGTGTTGAGCGTGATGTGTTGGGCACGATGTGTTGGGTGTGATGTGCTGTGATTGGCCGCTTGCTCAGGGAGGAGATGACGCTGTGACTGGGCCTCGCGTCGCATTCAGACCTGCGAAGGCAAACGTGCGATAAGCTGCGGAAACATTGAGACTTTGGTTTCAATGGCTACTGAAACCTGTGAAGTGCGCGTGTGTGTTATTATTAAACAGTTTTGGCTGTGCTCTGATACAGCACTACATTTGCCATGGAATCTGAGTATTCCCTGAATTATGTTAGCAGGTATTTACCTGTATGGGACTACTGCAAATCTAGACTTTGTAAAACTTGTATTTGTAAAACTTGGCCAATTGTATCAGGCACCTTGTTTATGAATTGATGCAGGTCATTTCATTAGCTGCCTTAACTTTGAACTGTTCCTACTGGTCAGAAGAGGAAGCAAACTGCTGTTGACTATTGAATCGTACTATGCATATCTAATACTGGTGTCAGCAGTTGAAGTTTTTCTGTAATTTTACTGAACTATTCTGAGTAAAACCTGAAGCTCTGCGTGTGGCTGTGATGCTGATAACGAAGAAGAACATTCTAACTCATCACAATCGCGAACATGACAATAGAGTTCAGTAGCCTATTTTCTGAAGGAGGTCTTCGCCACATTGGCTGACGACCCTGAAATTGATTACGGTTTGCGGCTGCGCATCCCGAACGCGGCGTTTTCACCGTGCGTGTGCTTGGAAGTGCAGCTCCGATGCAGAAAACTGGGTCACCTCTGCACGCCGTTCAAAAAAAAAAAAAAAAAAAAAAAAAATAACATTGCAGGTGGGCTGTGGTTGCTACTGATGCAAGGAGGCCGTTCAAACCTTTTTGTGCGCACACTTCAATACGCAATTGTTACCCCTCTGAGAATGCTGCAAGCTTGCAGTGCCCCCCCCCCAAATCCACGCAATGGTTTTTCAAAACTTCTCAACATTTCATCTGAAATGTTTAGCTCATGGCTTTTTTTATTTATTCCCGATGCCAAATTTCCGCTTGTGCTGAGCAGGCACAAGACAGCGGCGACGAGCGCGCGGCCTCTGCAGGCAACACTACAAAGGGCGAGCTTGACGTTCTTTTCCCCACCCTCATCATCCTCTCTGAAATAGAACCTGACAGCCATCGGCGGGGAGAATACCTGCTTTAAACCTGGCAAAATCCCCGTGCCCGCCGATTCAAAAGGCTTGCTAAAGACGGCCGCTCAGCGCTTTCTCTCGCGCGTTTCGCTTCCCCGAGCCTGCACCGAGGGAAAGACGCTAATGTTGTTTTTGGATCCGTGCGCTTGGCAGAGCGGCCCTTTCATTCGCTTAAAGCCTCCAAAAAAGATTCCCATTTGGATACTTGAATTTACCGACGTGGATGCTTTTAACGGCCAGTCAAAGCAAGAGCTTTGTTTGTGTGTTCTCTTTTGCGGTCTCCGTTTCCGCAACTAGTTTCTCATCCAGCGCTCGTTTTATGTGAATCCTGCCACATTGGAAGTCATGTAAGCTAACCGGTGCACCGGGCTCTGTAGACTACGTGGAATTAAACAAGTATCAAGATGCAAGTAAGATTGAACCTTAACCATAGATGCAGTATTACGAGATTCAGTTTTAATTCCCACTGGAAGTCCGCTGGATATTATGAGCTAGGCTGCAAGTGACTATTCCTCTTGAGTTGTTTGTGTTGGCTTCACACATGAAAAGCCTAGTTGCCTGTTTTTCACACACATGAGCATTATCAGTGAGTGAACTGAACAAAGTGTTTGAAAATCGCCCTTCATAAGACCGAATGGAATTAGCCGCAAAAGTATATTTTGTGAAAGTTACTGTGAAAACATGGATGTGATTATTATGAAAAGTTTTCATGATAAATCTGTGTGTGTGTATTGCTGTGCTTTGAGTGTAATGCCTCCAGGTGTCTGTTTGGTCATACCTGACCATCCTGACTCAGCTGTGACTCAGCCTCCATTTTCTCTGCTGTGTCTCTGATAGTCTGGTGATTAAGCGAGAGAGGGCTTTGTTTGCTTTTTCTAGTGAAGGGGAGGGGGGAGGGTTTCGATGGTCTGAGGGGGTGGGGGAGTGGGGGGTTCTGGTCTGCTGACAGCGGAGTGTCACCTGTGTGGAATGTTTGCCCTCTCCGGGGCCTTTGATCTGGCCGGGTTCTCCTGGGATAGCACCGAGTCCACCTAGCTGCAGGTAAAGGCTTCCGCCTGGCGCTGGCCTCTGTTCTACCTGAGAGCAGACAGCGGATTTCACTGGAGTTTTCCCCCTTTAGCCCCGCCCATGTGCACACGCGCACACGCACACACACACACACACACACACACACACCCTCTCGCACACACACGCTCACACACACACACACACACACACTCTCACACACACACACACACACACTCACACACACACACACACACACTCTCTCTCACAGACGCACACGTGTAAATGAAGCTTTCCCTGCTCTGACGAACAGGCTCTCTCTTCTGAATCCCCACTTTCTTTGATTCTGCTGCTGTTTGCAGGGTTTTGTGTGTTACTCTTACTTAAAGCCGAGCTTTGATTTGTTTGCACAGTTTTGTTTGTCACTGTTATTAAAAGCAGGGCTTTGATTTGTTTGCAGAGGGTGTGTCATTAAATCCCATAGTTGTCTGTGCAGCACTGGCCTTTCAGTGAAATTGGTAACACGCATGAACATGGTGGTTTGCGCATTTGTGCACATTTTCTGTTTTAATTTGTTATGAAGACACATTTAATATATAACAAATCAAAATAATAATTAAGCAGTGTGAGTGAGATGGCTCATGTTAGATCTAATTTGTGTTAATGATCAGACGTTAAATTGTGTCTGTGAAATGCTGTTCATTTTTCTTCAGAGGGTGACATTCGCTAATCCGTATATTTCAATTAGGCAGTCTGTGCAGATGAGCAGAGCTGAAGGAGGTCTGTCTGTTTGCACATGCAGGCAAGCCCGTGTTTGTGTTGGAAATGAACAGTGGCTCAGTGCATTAATGTGGGGTGAGTGTGTGTGATGTCCACCGCCCGTCCAGTACCGCAGTATGACATAAAAAAAACTGGAACTGCGCCGATGACCTCAGAGCAGATGGTCTGAGGTCATGAGGGGGAAAGTGGGAAACTTGTCCTCCTGCACATATCTGAGGCCTTCAGTTTGTCATTTTACAAAAAACGTAAAATGTGAAGCTACAATGCCGTGTCCCGTTCTGCCATTACAGTTCCTTTTTTAAACGTTACCGACTGCCCTGCTGTGCTAGAGCTGACGTATCTCCGATATGTTGGACAGACGCTTCATTTGACTTTATTGTAAAAGTTGATGAAATGCAACCGCTTTTCTGGAGTAGTCGCTTTTCCTTTTGTGCATAATGTTCATTTGTCTGAGACCCGCGTCTCCGTTTTTTTTTTTCCTTCCTCCAAAGCCGTTAACTCCCGTTTGATATCTGGCACGCGGGGCGATGGAAACATGTGCTTCTGATTTAAGGATCAAAATGAGGAGGGGACGTAATGGGCTGTAAGGGCCTCGCCGACAGTGCGAGGGAATGTTAGCGGTGCTCACTGGCTCAGGCGCAGCGGGGCCGGCGTTTCGGGGGACAGACTCCGGCACGGCGCTCCGCGTTTAAGACCATGAGCACTCACTTTCAGACCCGTAAAATCTTTATTAGTTTCTCTTTGATACGCCCCAGCCCGAACCTATTATAGCACTTGGCGATGGGCGATGTGTGGGGAAGGGGGGGGGGGGGTGAGCGAGCACCGAGATGTGAATTTCACCCCAGGGCAGGCTTTACTGCATTTTTTTTCAACCTCCCCCACCCCCCCCACCCCCTACCCCCAAAATTTCATGCCCACCCCTTCCCTGGCCTCGTTACCCTGGGCTCGTGGCAGTTGCTGGTGGCGGGGCTTTCCTCCGCATTAATTGGGTTTCGTTACATTTTCATGCCCAAAGGCCAAAAGGGCGGGAAGCTCACCCTTTCCAGTGCCTAACGGAAGGATCCTTCCCGAGAAGCTCACCCTTTCCAGTGCCTAACGGAACTCACCCTTTCCAGTGCCTAACGGAAGGATCCTTCCCGAGAAGCTCACCCTTTCCAGTGCCTAACGGAAGGATCCTTCCCGAGAAGCTCACCCTTTCCAGTGCCTAACGGAAGGATCCTTCCCGAGAAGCTCACCCTTTCCAGTGCCTAACGGAAGGATCCTTCCCGAGAAGCTCACCCTTCCGTGCCTACGGAAGGTCCTTCCGAGAGCTCACCTTCCAGCGCCTACGGAAGGATCCTTCCCGAGAAGCTCACCCTTTCCAGTGCCTAACGGAACTCACCCTTTCCAGCGCCTAACGGAAGGATCCTTCCCGGGAAGCTCACCCTTTCCAGTGCCTAACGGAAGGATCCTTCCCGAGAAGCTCACCCTTTCCAGCGCCTAACGGAAGGATCCAAGTTCAAGCCGTACTCAGGTTAAACGGTCATTTTTATTCTTTACTCGCGACCGAGATCTCGAGTGAAATGTCGTTTTTTTTTTTTTTTTTCTTTTTCTTTCTCTCAACTTGAACCCTACGCCAGTTTTGAGAAGTGCAAACAGCGGCCCGGAAGCGCTGAAGCAAGTCCCCTTTGTGCTCAGAACCCCGCACATTCATCCTGTTCTGAGAAGCACACCTGGTCCCGTGTGTGCGGCGAGCTTGGCGGCAGGGTGCGGTCCGGACGGCGCGTCCTTTCGTGCCTTTGTGTGCGTGCTCTACCGTTCGCCGTTCACCCTTCAATGGACAACGGGGGCGTGGTCATAACTTCTCCCCGCTACTTTTTGTAATTGCGAAAACAATATTTCAAGTTGTTAGTCACGCAAATTTTTTGTTGTTGTTTGTTTTTGTCTGATTGTCTGAATGTTTGATTGTCATCTTCACTCGTGTGTGTGCGTATGTCTGTGCATGTGAAAATACTAACGTGCTGTGTGTGCTTTAGGTGTGGGGCCCAGATAAGGGTGTACAGTGTGGGTGGAGGGGGTGATGGGGGGGGGGGGGCTGTGAGGGTGGCGGGGGCGATACAGGTCAAACAAGGCAGAAATGTCAGAGTGCGAAACCATCCTTCACAAAGGTCATCGTCTCTGGTGGTTTTATTTTTGTTTTTCCATTGTGGTCGGGGGTGGTGTCTGATCACAGCAGACGGGTAACGACAGAACGCCTGGCCCCGCCCCTTTCCGACAGCGCTTTCTGCTGGAGGTGTCGGGCCTCGCGGAAGCCTGACCTGATAACCATCAGCGGGCCCCGCTCTCTATCTCTCTCTCCATCTGATGCACTGCGGGGCGCGTGTACTCGTGTAAGGCTGTGTGCTGCATGTACTCATGGAAGCGCCGTCTCTCCTTTCCCTTGCTTTACTCGCCTTTTCTTTAAAAAAAAACAAAAAAAACAGCCTGAACTCTTGAAGCAAAAGGACGCCAGCACTTACTAGATCTCTATGTTTGAGTTTCTAGCCCTCGCGACCCACACTTGACTAATGCTGGAGCCAAGAGAAGTGTCTCTCCGTCTCTCACAGTTCTGTCTGGATATCCTGTTTATTTGACACCTAACCCCTAATTGCTCCCAACGAGCTGATTGGTACCTTGCATGGCAGCCTTTCACCGTTGGTGTGTGAGTGTGTGTGAATGGGTGAATGAGACGCATCAATTGTAATGAGACTACAGTGACTGGAGGTTAACGGCATCTTGACTGTACGATTTTCATGCGTGTGTATGACCATCAGAGGGCACACACAGTCCAGAGGTTGGACTTGTTTACCCATACCCGGAGAGGTACCTGCTGCGTTTCTCCATCTCCCAATCTGTTAGCAGAGCGCGTCACGTGATTTAACGCTGGCTTGATTGCAGCCACGGGCAAGAGGAGTCCTCATTGCATATAAATCATCAAAGTGGGAAGTAATTATTATTAAAATCCTTCTTTCCATTTCCCTCTCTGCAAAGTATGATAATTAACTGTAGCATAATGGCCTGGTAATGGGAGGGGGAGAGTCGAAAGCGATCGGAGGGCATTGTGGGAAAGGTTGTCTGGGATTGCAGTGCCATTCGGTGGCTCCCGTTCTCTCCTGTAGCTTGTCTGCAGTTGATTGGCCGCCGCAGACGCAGTCTCGTGCGCTGGCTCTAGATCAGATGTGCAGGTTTAGCTCGAGTGATTCCCTCTCTTAAGGAGTCGGTGCCCGCTCCGAGCCGGGCACGCCCACGCCGTTCCAATGCCAAGGACGGAAAACCTCGACCCTGCATCCTAAAAATAATTTGCCTCAGACGGTGAATAATCGCGTGTGTGTGTAAATCCTGCGGTCGAGAACGAAACCCGGTCTCCAGATCCCCGTGTGAGCTTCGGCGGTGGTCCTGCGGGGGGCTCCTCGGCCGCTCGGGGGAACAGTCCGGGGCTTGTGAGCGCCCGTCTCCGCACTGGCCCGGGCTCAAACGGCGCTTTGTCCTGCCAGGCGGAGTTTCCCGCCCGGCGGGTTTGCCAGCGCGGGTTCTGCACAATGAATTTCTTTTTGAAAGCGCATCTGAGCCGCGGAGAAAGGCTCGGGCCAAGCCCAGTCAGAAAATATGAAACGGAACATTTCTTTTCATTCCCTGCCACCGCCTCTCTGGAAATATGAATAGGGGAACCTAAGCCTATTATTCTGTCCCTGACAATAACAGAGACCTCCAGTTTGGGTGCCCGGCCAGTGAGGGGGTGGACCCTGTCTTTATGGCCCTGCCTAGAAATGCGGTCTTTTCTGGCTGTCAGCATACTATCCGACAGTCCACTGAAGCACGTTTTTAATGCGATGTTTCTCTTTAAAAGGGGCTACACTTCAGGGAGAAGCCTTGTGCATCTTCAGATACTTCTCAGTTGCTTTCTCGTTATCCTGAATCTTGAATGATTTTATTTTTTTTCCAGTAGTTTTTACAAACAAGTTGCCATATCTCCTTCAGCAGCCCCGGCTTTTCATTTCTGAACGCAGGAGCTCACAATTCTTTTGTGAAAAACTCAAACAATGGCTGCCCGAATGTCGTAAATCCAGAGCAGTAGAGATGGAAAGGAGGAGGGGTGGAGAAGGAAGAGTGTAGTTTCAGATTGATACAAAGAAGACACGTGTAGTTGTAAGACATAATTTCCTCTGGATTTTTTCCTTGCAAGTACTAGTCTCCAACTGAGGGGGGTGGGGTGGGAGGTGGGGGATTCCTGGTGACCCATCATAGTCCTGTGGGGGGGAGTTGGGTGCCCTGGGTGCCCTGACATTTGGACTAGCCCTTCACGCAGCCCGGGGCTAGCGTCCCGTGATGACGCCAGTACATCGCTGGTCAGCTTTGCGACCGGTGGGCTACCACACCAGTCCCATCTGGTTCACATCAGGCTGGGGGTGTCCATGTGGGGTTGCTCGGAAAGTTCTGGCCCCGGGCCTTCCTGTGATGATGGATTCGGGGGGGGGGGGGTGGGGGGCGGTTCGATGGATCACCTCTTCCCAGAAGGAGAGGGGGAGGGGGCGGGGTGAAACGCTTTCTGCGGGGACCTGGTAATTACACGGCAAAGGGTGAACGGTCTTTGTTTTACAGCTTGGAGTGCACCGTAAACACAAACTGGCGGTGTTAGATGGGTAATCACTGGGGTTGGGGAGGCTGGTCTTAAATCACTTGCAGTGTTGCAATCAGAGTAAATATGAAACATATTGTGTCTCTGTATCTCTGAATAGAGATACAATATTATGTACAAAGTACATACTGTGCTCTGTCAGGTGTTAACGCCCACCGACGTCTCTACTGAAATAGTAATGTACAAGTTGTGAAAAGTGCATTTATTGATCATTCGATGTTGCCATTCACCATATTAATAATTCTCGTTTGAAAAGAAAATTCTGAGAACACAGTTGGTGACAGCAAAGTACCCTGCAGTAAGAGCCCGACTCTGTGGTAATGCGGGGTTGATGTGAACAAGACGTCTTCATCTGTCTAAACCCAATGGCCGGGCGTCAATCCTTCTTGGCCGTTCCGTAAAGCCTCTAATGTCGGGAGGGCAGGGCTTTTGCGGTTGAGGCAGTGACGATGGCGTTTATTAAGAAGTGGAGAAAAATGGGGTTTGACAGCCGCGACCGCGCAGCACAAAAGAGGGGTCCCCCTCAAAATGGCGCCGCGCAGAGCCGCGAAAACGCAGCCACTGGGGGGGGGGTCAGTACCCGCCTGACTGTTTCCACTCTTCCTCTGGTACACTTGGGGCCGTGGGGTATTGGGCCGCAATGGCAGGGCCTGTAGGATGTCTGAACAGTGGGATGGGTTTGTGTTTATTTCCCTGTGTGTGTGTGTGTGTGTGTGTGTGTGTGTGTGTTGTGTTGTGTTGTGTTGTGTGTGTGTGTGTGTGTGTGTGTGTGTGTGTGTGTGTGTGTGTGTGTGTGTGTGTGTGTGTGTGTGTGTTTGTGTGTGTGTTGTGTCTGTGTCTGTGTTGTGTGTGTGTTGTGTTTTGTGTGTGTGTTTGTGTGCTCGGCTGCGGCTGGTCTGCGCTGTGTGGTCATTTGCTGTGCTGATGTTTGGAGGCGTCTCGTCAGTCAGGACAGCTGCTAGCTTTATCCCTGGGTTTGTTATGTCTGTACAGTGAGCGTCTGAGTGAAGGGTAAATTGAGCGAGGGCGGGGGTGCTTGTTCGAGCGTGATTCGGCTGCTGGCAGCTGGCAGAGCTGGGCAGAGCATGGGCGAGTTGGGCCAGAAGCCGGTCGAGCTTTCTAACCTCCAGTCGCAGACTGGGCTAATAAATCCCGCGGTCTACTCTCAGCGGAAAGGCGAATCTGATGAAAAGGCGATTGAGACTAATCGCGGCCATTTATTTCATTAGCCAGCACAGGCTGCCTCTGACGTAGCTGCGAGATTTAAGATAATGAATGAGCCATTATGCTTATTAGGCAATGGTTTGGGTTTTTTTTTCTTCTTGCCACAATGGGTGTCGTGTATTTCAGTTTTCTGTCAAATTCGTTATGATAACTTTGATCATTCCTTGACAGAGCTTCATCTGCTCCCAGTCATAAGCATTTCTCATGTACCGTTATTCGAATGGAACTTTGATGTGTGCTATAAATGCCTGACGTTAGCAGGAAAGTTCCGTCCGCGTAGTAGTCATTCGCTCAGCATATTCTGCTGAGATTGATCAAAAAAGTGTTCTTGCCCCCCAACAAAAAATAAATAAATAAATAAATGGACGTCATGAGGGTGCTATTATGAAACCTTGACAGATAAGTGCAGGTAAAAAATAATTTTCGAACAGTGCGTTGCGCCTTAATTTGAATATATTTTCCATTGGAACCTGCCGTTAACGCCATGTGGTTTCTCTTGGGAGAGTCTCAAGCCGCCTGCCCAGTGTGTTTTTGCAGTTCTGGGGCATCGCAGACTCGCTCGTTGTTGATGTGACCCAGGTAATGCAGGGTTAGCCGTTTTAAAAAAAAATGTGGTGAGAAGACTGTGGTTTGGCTGAAGTCCATCTCCTGTCCATACGAGGTTGCGTTAGTTTTTTTTTTTTCTTTTTTGATGTGTATATACTCTTCTGGGGTGATGCTTAATGACAGTGGCTGCTCTATTGAGCTTGTTTGAATGAGAGAAACTTTATTTATAACTGATCAGCAGTTCTTTGTTCCTTTGCTGTCTGAGTCGGGAGCGTTTCTCCTTTGTGGAGTCAACTCGTAACCGATCAGGGAGAACGGTGAAAGAAAATCTGTCTGCTGAATGAATTGAGCTTGTTTAATGATCTCTTAGTAATCACACAGACAGGATGAGTCAGAGAGGTGTAAATCTGTGCTCTTAGGCCCTCAGGCTGCCTACACATCTCTCAGGTATCTCAGCGTGGAGGTACCTGAGATCTAACACACACTCACTCACACACACACACACTCACACACTGTCACACACACACACTCACACACACGCACACACACACACACACACACTGTCACACACTGTCACACACACACACACACGCACACACTCTCTCTCACACACACACACACACACACACTCTCTCTCTCTCTCTCTCTCTCTTTTACTCTCTCTCTCTCATAAGGCCAGGCTAGCTCTGATATTTTAACCCTGCTTAGTTCCACAGCTGACGATCACTGCATAAACTTGTGTAGTGATGAAGGTTGACTCCAAAATTTGCCTGCTAATTGGCCTCTCTGACCCACAGGACCAAGGCCTTGCCTGTGGTCTGTCCCTCTGGCTTTCCCACTTCTCAAATAAACTGCTTTTATTTCTCTTTCTCAAACGGCTCCAGCGGCAATGGAGGGATTATTCTGGATCATGCCTAAACTAAATCTTGTGGTCCAGGGCAAGGTTACTGTCATATTTATAGATTTATGCCCCACGCACAGAGCTGCCTTGGTGTACCACCTTCAGCTCGCCACCGAATGAAGTCTTTCAGGTGGAAAAAAGAATGACATGCCTTCACGTTAGGGTGAATTTGTAAACGTGTGTCTGGAAGTGCATCTTCTGACCACGAAAGGAAGCGTTTGACACCCTCACTGTATCGGTGTGATATGCAGAGCAATAAATAAAATGAGCAGCGTTTAATCTTGGTGTTGTTCCACTGTTGACCCCCCCTCCTTTTTGTCTTTCAGTCCAACAAGGTGCCTGTGGTTCAGCCATCCCATGCAGTACACCCGCTCACCCCCCTAATCACGTACAGCGATGAACACTTCGCACCCGGACCCCACCCTGGACACCACACCCAGGACCTCAACGGCAAGCAAGGTACACGGCATTTTACTTCAAATGTAACTTGAACAAACAAAATAAAAATAATTTTTTTAGGGTGTTTCCTTGTATGCATACAGCGTGCACAGGGGAAATGAGCTCACTTTCTTAGTTCAGGGTTTTAGACGAGATGCTGCTCCTCACACCTCATACCGTTGTGATAACATCTACAAGGACAACTGCGTTGACAAACGGACAGCACTGTTGCATGCGAAAGTTAAGCTGGACGGTTCAGAGACGTGCATTTTAAGGCTTTTTGTTAAAGTTTTTTTTTTTTCAGTTTTTCCACTGTACTGGCTTGTCACACCTCTTCAGGAAGCCAGCCTCACCTTCAGAGAACCGTGTCTGTGGTTAACAGCTCGAAATCAGACTCGCGCCCCAGCCGTCCGGGTACGCTTCGGCTGGTATCGGAGGGACGGGAGCCAAAGGGGGGCTGTTTTTTTTTTTGTTTGGCACGGGGGAGTTTGGCAGCGGTTCACGCCTGTGATCAGAGACCCGTATGCGCCCTTTCCTGCAGACTCCACCGCAGCACGCAGACTCCTGAGCACGGGGGAAACCCGGCAGGATGTGGCTGTGCTGCTGTAGAGTTCAGTTGGGATGGAAATATCCCCACTAGGCCCTGCTGTTCCAGGCAGACATTAGGGTTTTCTTAGATATTACCCAGAAACCACTGGGCTCGTTCAGGCAATGCGTGTTGTGCTTACAGTGTGCGGAGGGACATGGCTGCTCTATCTGATGGTCCAGACAACTTTTGATGGATTATCTTGACACTTCTGGACCATTGTGAAAGCAGACTTACTTTGGAAAGGTTTGGCTTTCTTGTAAACTGTGTGTTTATGCAGAGGGTTTGTTCATAGGTAGGCAGAAGGAGGTACACAGGTCAAAGGTCATCTCTTTTGGTTTGGCTTGATCACAAATATGTGATGTGATAAGAACATTCTAGTGCTGAGCAATGCTAAGCAATGGAGTTCTAAAACATTGACTTACAAAAAATAATTCTTCAAATGGTTAAAAACAAGCTTGAAGTGTATTGCCACTTGGTTAATGCAGAAAGAGCAGTACCTTCATCCGGTTCCTACAAATACCCACAAAGTGTCAGGAGTGTGCCTGCAGCAATTGAGCTTATGTCAAACATTTCTGGAATCTGTATTTATATTTATGTAAATAACACATGTGTGTGTCTGCAGTTAATGTTCGTGAAAAGCCTCTGCATTGACTTGAGATAATATCTCACCGTTCCCTCAAGCTTTGCCTCAAGCAAGCCCAGCAGGTTGATAGACTTCCTGTTTTTAAGGGGCGTGACCACAGAGACTTCCTGTTTAAGAGACCACAGAGGACAGCTCAGACGTGTGACGTATGTCAATTAAATTCACTCCTCAGCACTTACGTGTTGATGGAACTGTCCTGATCATGTGACACACTTATGTGATGGCTGATCAAGACCTCTGACTCATGCGATCTTCCTACACCGGAGAACTAGCGAATCAAATTATGAACAAATAGTTGTGTAAAATGATTATATAAAATTATGTTTTCCATGGCGCGGTTTTATAGATGGGTGTAGAACCAGAGGCGTTATATTGATTGCCTTCATAGCAGAGCTGAATAAAATAATAGAGAAATTGATCTTCAGGTCCCAAAGCGCTGGGATATTGTTTGAAAATTCGGTACGGTTTGATTTTGATTGTGATGCCGGCCCGGTTGTTTTTCCTGTCACGTGATTGGCGGGAGATGCGCGTTTCTCCGCCCCCTGAGCGCTGGGCTCCGTGTCACAGCTGTGAGTGGCTGCTGCATTTGAGCAGCGTTCCCGATGTCCTTTACTTACTGCACGCGTGCGCTCGAAGGTCGCCGATGGGAGTGTACGGTGGGGAAGTGGGGGGGGCGTAATTAAGGGCCTGCACTTGGGGGGGGTGAGTGACGCAGCATCACCGCGGCGACGCTGAGGCGCTTTTCCCTCCGCTCAGCCCCGCGGAGAGAGCGCCGCCGAGCCCAGCCGCGGATTAGCGGACGGGGGTTAGCGCCGCACAGAGGAATCCCGGCCCGCTACAGCGGCTTTGCACATTAAGACCCTCGGCACGCCGCTCCTCTGGGGCTCAGGCCTTTCAGTCGAGTCTGAAAGGGGGGGGGGGGGGGGGGGCGAGGGGGGGGGGGGGCGATGGGGAGGGGGGGGGCGATGGGGAGGGGGCGATGGGGAGGGAGGGGGCCTTGAATCTGTTTGGGATTATGATTTGGTGTTAATCTCAAGGCAGTTACTTTTTTTTTTGTGTGGCTGTACAGCTTTGTGGTGAGAGGGGAGGGTGTGGTGGTGGTGGTGGGAGGGGAGGGGAGGGTGGGGTGGTGGTGGGGGGGGGGGTTGGGGGGAACGGGGCGGTGAGCAAAGTTGACAGATCCATTCACTCGAGGCCTCCCTTTTTTTGCCGATAAACGTTGCGAACAAGCTGAGTGCTCTCGACCTTGAAGCCCAGAGGAATGGTCTTAATGAAGAGATTAACTAAAAAAGAGAACCCCTCAAAAAAAAACCCCAAAGTGGCAGTCAGTCGCAAGCCGAATGGATCATCGCACACAGAGCGGGCTTTACCGGACCAGGACACCGGGCTTTACTGGACCAGGACACCGGGCTTTACTGGACCAGGACACCGGGCTGTACCGGGCCAGGACACCGGGCTGTACCGGGCCAGGACACCGGGCATTACCGGGCCAGGACACCGGGCATTACCGGACCAGGACACCGGGCATTACCGGGCCAGGACACCGGGCATTACCGGGCCAGGACACCGGGCTTTACCGGACCAGGACACCAGGCTTTACCGGACCAGGACACCGGGCTGTACCGGGCCAGGACACCGGGCTTTACCGGACCAGGACACCGGGCTGTACCGGGCCAGGACACCGGGCATTACCGGACCAGGACACCGGGCTTTACCGGGCCAGGACACCGGGCTTTACCGGACCAGGACACCGGGCTTTACCGGGCCAGGACACCGGGCTTTACCGGACCAGGACACCGGGCTGTACCGGACCAGGACACCGGGCTTTACCGGACCAGGACACCGGGCTTTACCGGACCAGGACACCGGGCATTACCAGACCAGGACACCGCTCTTAATTAACCAGCCATCTGCTTTGCCAGCGATATCAAAACATCCGTGGGGGTGGGGAGGGACCGCTTGTAAATGTTCCTGTAGTAATACTCTGCTTTCAGCCATTTTACATGCAGAGGTCTCTTCCCCTGCCTCTGTTCACTGCTGTCTGTCTCCGTTCTGTACAAACCGTACCGTTCATACATCATCTGTTACAGACGCCATTTTTAAGCAATGCAATTCAAAGCCACCAGCAATACCCCTCTAAGAACATTGGTTCTGTTTAGAAACCGATACACGTACACCCAAACGGGTAGCACTGCTTGGAGCACTGGCATGCTTAGTGTGATTTCACTCTCGTTCGGTCACATCTTGCCAATCTCCAGATTGTGAGAAGATAACGGAAGTAAAAGTGTCGCCACGGTGGCACATACAGTATGTAGCTGTATGAAAGGGTGAGCTGCTCTGTTGTCACACTGATTAAATGCTATGCTACCTGCCGTGCCTTTCTCGTGAAGGGTTAGACTGTTTTTATTCTAACGGTGATGGAGAACTCCTCGGCCTGTTCGGCAGGCGTTGGTGGAGATTCGCGGTAACTGAACATGCCCGAAGCGCACTTTGATACGTGGGGGCTCGGTACAGAGAAAAGGTCAAACTCAGCACTGCGGTCCGTAGAATATCCCTGTATTACTCATAACGCTGAAATCTTGAGCAGACGTTGACGTGACGGATGTGAAACTGTGACACATGAATGTTTTCTCCTAGAGCTCTTAAGACGGGGATGTTTACGCTCCTTGTGGTGAAGGTTTAAAAATCAAAGCAGCCCATCAGAGCTTTGATGTGTGTCTGTGTCTTCACCCAGGCATGCAGAGACACCATCCCGGCCCTGATATTCCCAATTTCTACTCCCTCTCTCCTGGAGGAGTCGGACAGGTGACCCCGCCCTTGGGATGGTAAGTTTTGAGTTTTGCCCCGGTAATCCCCCATGTTAGTCCACCGCCCATGGGGCAGTAGAATGTGGCGAAAGCACCCAGCCAGTGCCCAAGTTTAGGAATCCCCAATCTTAAGGCACAAAAGGCCGTTCAAAAGCCCTCTTAATCTGAAAAGTGACATGTTTTTCCCTGGTGCTCTCTCACTGGCCCCGGTCAAGGGCACTGATGGTAGTGTTGATATGTTTTTTTGATTTCCAAAAGCATAGTCGAGTTTGTAAATTACACTCCGGTGTCCTCCACGCTTTTCGAAATCGAGTGCTGGTGGAGGCGCTCCCGGGTTGGGGCAGTTGGCGTGGTGGATGCTGTGGGCGGTGCCGTTGGGTGGGCAGATCCGTGTGTTAATGAGGGGTTCGTGGAGGGCGCGGGGCGCTGGTGTTCACCCATGCCTGTTGTTTTTCTCCGGACGCTCAGGCAGGGTCAGCCTATGTACCCCACCTCGGGTGGATTTAGGGACCCCTTCTCTACCCCTCACCCAGGCGACACCCACATCTCCAGGTAGGTGGGCCAGGTCCGGCTGGCTGAGGGGAACAAGCTTTTACCCCCTTTCAGCCCACCCCAAACCCCGCCCCCTTTCTGCCCTGGCTCCGCCCACAACCTGTGCTTGACTGTTGGGGAGCTTCAGCTAGGCCTGGGTCGCAGGTCTGTCCAGCAGGGAGGGATTTGGGTGCTTACATGTGACCACCTTCCTCTTCGGATTTTCACGTTGTGCTTCGCTTGTCTGTGTTTGAATTACTGGGTAATCAATGAATTTTCTCAACAAAAAATTATTCACTGTATGACGGAAAAACAGGTTGGAAAAAGTGATTCAAGTCCGGAGGGAATGAAGTGGATAACCATTTTTTAAACTATTTTATTCAAAAGAGCTGTTTATATTGGAGGGGAGGGATAGTGGGACAAGTGAATGAGAAGAGAGAATATTGTATAAGAGTTAAAGAGCGAGAGAGATCTGGATTTCTGTAACCTGCATGGCTGTGTTGTGGGTGATAACTCAATGGCATTGGCACTCTATGAACACCGCCCCTAGAGGAGTGAAATGGGCTGGTGGGATGGCTCGGCTGAGGGTGGCCTTGTGTAAATGAGGGGCTGGTCGCGTAATCTCTACATCCAAATAACAAATCCAGGTCAGCCTCCTCCAGCGTAGTAATGGATGTGCTTTTTTTGGGGTCAAGTTACCCGTTCAAGTCTAAAATATTCAAAAACAAGTAAAAAAAAAAACAAGACTGTACTAAATCTAAACATGTTATAAAGGGTTTCTGCAAAGGCTTTTTCTGCGTGCTTAAATTAGCTGAATGCGCCATCTCAGTGATGCCGGATTCACACGTATGTCTGTGATACTCACTGTTAAGTGAAAAAAAGATCTGCTGCAACGCTGCTTACTTGCAAAACAGAAAAACTTTATTCCTTTGGCTAATTGGTTGTTCTGAAGCGAAAGTAATAAAGTTTCTGCTGAGCGTTGATTAGTGAAAGTAATGAAGTTTTTCTCTAGGTTCTTGGCTTTCATGCTCCGTTTGTTAGCACCTGCAGAGACGCTCCTCAGGTGTGCAGGCAGCACTTCTAAGCGTACTCCCTGTCCGAGCTGCAGCAGCATGCGCGGTGTTTCTGTGGTGGGAGAACGGTCTCCTCTCCGCGCTTCTCACCGCTGGTGTCCCCTCGCGGTCGACTCTGACCTGGGCTTCTCTTCGCCGCGCTGCAGTAACAGTTCCAGCTGTTTTCGCCAGGGAATGAGGGACTGGGGGGGCCACTAAACAAACCGTGTTTGTGATTTTTTTTTTTTCCGTCCTTTTCAGGTTTTCGCCCCACATGGTGCCGGGACCCCCCGGACCCCACGCCACAGGAATCCCCCACCCCGCCATCGTCAACCCCCAGGTCAAACACGAGCCCCACCACGACAGTGACCTCATGCACATGTAAGACTGCTGCCCCGTTCTGCCCCGTCCTGCCCCGTTCTGCCCTGTTTCCGCCACGTTTCCACCAGTTAAGCATCTGTTTGTTTTCAAGTTTTCAGCTTCATGTGAAAAGTTCATAAGAAAGTTAACGGCAATCTGGTATTTTCTCAGATGAAGTAAATCAATGGGAAATGTATTAAAGAGACAGAGCAGGACTGCTGGGCTGCTCGTTCTGTCAAGGCATTGTTCATAGTGCATGGATAGGCCCCCACTCCTGGTGTTTTACATATGGGCATCACTTTTCATTTCACTACGCCTTTGTCTGCAAGAGCCGTGAACTTTTACATTTTTTACTTTAATTCTGTTGACAAGACCCCAGAAATGCTGAACTGTTCAGAGCTGCTAATAAGGGAAGATAACTGTGATCTCCTGAGGCTCGCTGTGTAGCAGTAGATGTGTATCTATCCAGAGATCATTTCACTGCACAGCAGGCTGTAAGTCAGTAAATGTCGCTGTCTCTCTTTTTTAAGTACTTGAGCCAGCCGCATTTAATGGTGAAGTCTTATTACTGCCAAATTTTCCCCTGAAAAATCAGTGCAAAGACATGTGTAAATGAGGCGCTCATACTGTGCTCTGATTGGGCGGGGAGTTACCCCAAGTCTTCGCTCTCACATGTCACAATGCAACTGTTGCCGGGTGCATTAGGCTCCGCCCCTCACCACCTAGCTCCGCCCCTTCCAGTCCCACTGTTTTGCCATTGGCTCCTTGGCACGCCACTCACGTCCCTTCCCCCCTGTGACTGCGCTTCGCAGGAAACCTCACCACGAGCAGAGGAAGGAGCAGGAGCCCAAGAGGCCTCACATCAAGAAGCCGCTCAACGCCTTCATGCTCTACATGAAGGAGATGCGGGCCAACGTGGTGGCCGAGTGCACGCTGAAGGAGAGCGCCGCCATCAACCAGATCCTGGGGCGGAGGGTGAGTGTCCCCGCCGCACACCTGCACCACACCTTACCGCCATGTTTATCGAGAGCGGGGCGGCCCAACCCTGCTACTGGAGATCTACCACCATCCTGTGGGGTTTTCACTCCAGCCCTAACAAAGCACAGCTCATTGAGCGGGGCTGCCAAACCCTGTTCCTGGAGATGTATAAATGCACTGTAGGTTTTCATTCAACAGCTAGAACAGGGCTGCCCATCCCTGTTCCTGGAGATTTACTGCCCTGGAGGCATTCACTCCAACCCTAACAAAGCACGCATCACTCAACAGCTAGAGTAGGGCTGCACAACCCTGTTCCTGGAGATTTACTGCCCTGGAGGCATTCACTCCAACCCTAACAAAGCACACATCACTCAACAGCTAGAGTAGGGCTGCACAACCCTGTTCCTGGAGATCTACTGTCTCCAGGAACAGGGGTTGGACAGAGCCTTTACTGCATTCATCTCAGATTCATTCGGGACAGCTCTATTCAAATAGCACTCATATACAGTATAGCAGTTGTATGCGCTAGCAGGCTTCTGTTCTGGACAGAACTGGAAACAGTGAGCCTGTATCTGACCGCTGTCTTTCTCTGGTGTGAAACAGTGGCACGCGCTCTCTCGCGAGGAGCAGGCTAAGTATTATGAATTGGCCCGCAAGGAACGGCAGCTCCACATGCAGCTATACCCGGGCTGGTCCGCCAGGGACAATTATGTAAGTACCAACAGAACGGGCCGGCAGCAGGCAGGTGTACCTGCACTGTGTGAATGTGAAGTAGTATCTGAAATACCCTCTCCCCTTCAGCACTTCCTGTACAGGCCTCACCTCTTCCCTGTTAGGCCCCTCCCCTAAGACTCCTCCCTCTGAGTAATATTTTGAAGGCCCCCTCCCAGGCAGGCCTCTATCTGCTTAGGCCCCTCCCTCCTGAAGACACTCCCCCCCCCTTACCCCTGATAGTCCTCTTAATTTGATGACTGTATTACCTAAACTAAATGTAAATTATAGCCCTTAAATAAAAAGGAAATGCATCCATTTTGCCTGTCATTACTGAGTAACAAATTAGACTAAGCTCTGAATATAGGTCTCCCAAGAAAGTGTGGCTTGTACATATTGTGCGTGCGCGTGCGTGCATGTGTTGGGGGGGGCGGGGGGTGCGTGCGTGCGTGCGTGTGTGTGTGTGGATGGGTGGCTGGCTGACGTTGTTAAAAGTGTGGCTCCAGCACTCATATTCACTGCACCGCTGGAGATGGTGGGCGGCCATGTTTTGCCCTCCTCCGCTCGGACACCTCCCACCTTCCTCTCCTCCTGAATTTCACCTGCCAATGTGCTCACCTGAGGGTAGGGCTGTGTTAGAGAGGGTAGGGCTATATTAGCGAGGGTAGGGTTATGGTAGAGAGGGTACGGTTATGTAAAGGTTTTAGGGTTATTTTACGGATGTAATATTTTACAGACTCAGCACATCCCTATTTTCAGACTTGTGTAGTTTTTAGGAAACTTACCTTTTTAAGGCAGTGGCAATCACCCGGAATTTCCAACAAATGAAACTCTGAAACTGGCAGTGTATACCATTATTATTACCCGGATTCCGAATTCCATTTATTCAAATGTGAAAATCACAGTGTCAGCCTCAGGCTGTGTACTGTAACTTCAAAGCAGAGTTTTGAGATTATTCAAATGTGGAAGGTGAATAGAAAGCATTAACGGCTTTGACTGCGTTTTCTCTGACTGCTAAAATATAACAAACATTACAAGAATATACTTGATAAGGTGCTTTACCTACATCATGGCACTTTCCATAATAGTGCTGTACACTGTGATTCTTTGACTTTGACCGTTGACTAGCGGTCGCGGTCTGAAGCCTGCTGGTGCAGTAGCAAAGATTACCTTGTGAATAAGGGGATTATCAGACTTTACAGCACGATGCCAAATCGCACTTCACGTTTAACCGAAACGTCTTTGTGCCGTCCTATCATTGCCAATGCCAGTTTCCTGGAGATCACAGCGAGCTAAGTGTGTGATTAAATCAGACTGCTCCCTGGCAGCACGAACAAAAACGCTGACATCGCCAATCCCTAGTGTTATTTGGAAACGTCTTCCTTGTGGCTCGAACGTCCTCGTTTTTACCTGCAGGCTTCCCAGGAAGAGCCCTTGGAATATACTGCAATATATTGGGCATATATGTCAAATTTAATGATGCTTTGACTTTACTGCAATGTATTTTCAAATTACATACTGCAATATATAAAATGGCAATGTATGGCAAATTGTACAAATTATTCCTGACATGTTGCAGCATATACCATATATATTTTTTGATATTGATAATATAAAAGTTATGTGAGTATATTGCAGTATTTTCCGTTTCTGTGAGGGAGGAAAGGAGGGGGGGCATTGGCAGCTGAATTCAGTCGGGCTGGGGGACAGACAGGAGGGGGTGGAGTCTCGAGGTGTCCGGGGGGGGGGTTGAGTAAACATGGCGTCAGGTGGGAGGAGGACGGTGGTGGTCCAGTGAATATGGGTGCTGGAGCCACACTTTAAGTGTTCCCCTGGATATTTTACAGGGAAAGAAGAAGAAGCGGAAGAGGGAGAAGATCCAGGAACCTGCCCCAGGTAAACCACACCTCTTACGCCACCTGCCTCAACAGACAGAAAACATTCTTCTGCACCTCTGGCTGCCTAATCATTCCCTCACGTCTGATTGGCTACATGGGTCCCTGCCTTCTCCGCCCACTCTGAGTCACTGCAAATGAGAATTGAGCTTTAATCTGACCGGCTACTCTCTGGATAATTTCCTCACTGCTACAGGGAGATATTTGAATTGTATTGCCACAGGAAAAACCTTATTGATATGCCTTATACAGTGGGACAGAAGTACAGGCTTGTCCCAAATATACAAGGTGCCCATCGTGCTGGTACTTAGACCCCCCCCCATCCTTCACACCCTGACTTTGGGATTAGTCTGTGAAGAGGTCGGAGGTCAAAGGTCGGACATTACTGGACAGAGGGCATTTTAAATAATCACTAAGGAAGTTTGGCCACGTGTACACAGGATTGGAGACCCAATATTTTACTGTGCAAAAAATAAAATAAAAAATAAAACCTGAAATCTTCTACAGGTACAGGCCAGAGAATGAAAACTGCATACATCTGACCAATGGTAAGAGAACGTCTGTCCCCCTTATGCACTTGTAGTCATGACTGATGAAAATGATCACACCATGCTAAAATGCTAAAACATTTCGCTTACAGGCTAATCCTAACGGTCTTCCTTTTCATTGAAAAAAATGCTTAAGGTGGCCTGTTTCAATTGTGTTTTTGATGCACTGGGCACCTTAATACCATTGTTTTAAAAAAATATAATTCTTTAGGAGTATGCAGGAAACACTAATGATGTTTTTTTTCTGTAAAAATGTTTTTTTTTTTATTAGTTGGCGTGTGGTCTTCATTTAATTTCTACACACAGCCTTCTTTGTGCAGACCTGCTTTCTGCGGGATGGGTCCCCTTCTTCCCAGAGAATCTTTCTTCCTCATTTTGGGTTATGGACCAGAATGACACACACAACTCTGCCAGTACCAAACAGCAGAATCTTTACTTAAAATTCATTTCTAATTTAATTGTGAGGCTGAGCACATTTTCCTCTCCCACCTGCTGACTCAGGTACAGCTCAGGTGAGTGAGAGAACCCGCATGCACAGCGTAGTGCACTGTAAATCTTTTCCGCTCCTAGCGCCCGACGTGCAGCTCGATTCTGTCCCGTTCCAGAGCAGCTTTCTGCTCAAGGTCGCTGTGGATGTGGGGGAGCCCATATGGCCGGCACATGTGGTGTACGCCGTACCAGGGCCCGTGTGTTTCACTGCCAGGGGTTGTGTTTTTAGCTGCGTTTCTGCGCACGAAGCCGCGGGCCAAAAGAACGTCCGCAGAGCTGTGAAAGACCTCTCGGCAGCAGAGCAAAAATCAGCGCTGGTTTTCAAACACTAAATATGTAATTTTACTACGAGCAGATTTACTGTGAGCAGATTAACTGGTGGAGATTCCCCTCCGACAAGCAGTCAATATTTGGATGTCCTTGTGCCAAAAGCTTTTTATCCAACAGCATCTAAAAATGCTCTCTTTAAAAAAGGCATTTTAAAGAAAGTATTGATAAGCCTTATAATGCCAGTATTGTGTGTGTGTGTGTGTGTACGCGCGCGCGCGTGCGTTTGTGTGTATGTTTTGATTTTTCTATTTGTTAAATTTATCTCAGCCAGGTGCTGAGCTGGGATTCCTCAGCGACCCTTAATGTTTACATACAATTTAGACTGAAATAATCTGCTGAATTATTGATTGGGCCCAGCCTTCCAATCTGTTGTTCAGCTCAAACAGCTTAGTCTTGTGCCACCCAGTGATGTCAGACCCAGCCTGCTTGTAAAAGAATAACATCTGTCCCAGTCAGTTTTATTATTGCAAGCGGTATACTCATCGAAAAGTTAATTGGAATAAGCCAGTGAAAGGCAAGAGCCAATCTGTGTTAAGAAAACATACTCGTTAATTAGACATTTTTATTAACATATCTGAAAACAAATGAATGCTCATTTCTGACATCAATTATCTACTGTGCAGTAGAACCACCTTATTAAGGTCATTTTTAATGAATATTTATAGCAGAGGAATGCGATGCTCCTTCTGATCTTCTTTAAATGCATCTGCAATATGGGACCACTGCCCACTCAACTGGCACACAGGTGTATGCCAGTTATTTAGTTTTTAAGAATATAAATAATTCTGCTGGATTTCCAGCTAATTCTAAATATATTAAAACAGTGTTTGGATGGGAATGATTTCATCCCACCAGTGTTCATCGCTGTATCGGGATTAATTTTTTCACGCAATATACGTAGTTGAGCTGTCCACAATATAATAGGTTCAGCTGTTTTCTTTCTATACATGGAAATAGGTAATGGGACAGAATCCATATTATAGTATCTAGGTAGGAGAACTCCCATCCATAATACCTCCAGCAAGTGTGTCATAACAGCACACATTTTATAAAAAATATAATACTAATAATTTCCTCACATGATTATAAAATAAGAGTGTTCTGTTGTGGGAAGTTGGGCTTCCGGGAGGCAGGCTGCTGAGATGCTGTGAACCTCTGCACAGGCGAGCAGAAGCACAATGAACTGAACTCATGCGATAATTAGCGAGTACCCCAGTCGGGTTTGGACTGCCACTCGCGCTGATTCATTTTGACAACCTTAAACTCATATGCATAATACCAAGAGTACCGGAGCAATTTAAACGCACTCAATTTATGCATATCCCATGAGCTGGATTGAGCTTAGCTTAGCTTGCGCTCCAGAGAACAGTCCTAAATGAACTTATTGGTTGATTTTTCTTTAGCCTCGATATTGCGTCTCTGACTCCATTTTACTGTCTTTGGTACATTTTGATGTGCCACACTGGGCACCTTTAGTGAACTGGCACCTGACATTTATGACCATAAACAACTGTGGCACTTGTCTGCTTGTGAAGCTCACTGCACTTTACACTATCATAAGCTTCTTATGCTAGTTGTTTTTTGATGCCTTTTCAATTTCAGTGCGAACTGAATCTATGACTACATTAACCCAGCATAGCAGTGGAGACGGTGATTACATTAACCCAGCATAGCAGTGGAGGATGACTACATTAGCCCAGCATAGCAGTGGAGGAGGTGCTCGGTCCCTGAAGATGAAACCTCGTCACTGACGCCGGTGCCTTTTTAATGCAGTGCAGTCCTGCTCCTCATTGCTGCGTATCGATTTCTGTGTGAGGTGTGGGATCGCCCGGCTGCCTGTCGCGGTTTTTAAGCTCTGCCACGCTCCGCCGTCCTCGCCGTTGTTTTGGGAGCGGGCGGGGGGGGGGGGAGGGGGGGCCGGAGTGGGCGGGGCGGCGGAGGCCTCTTTGATGTGCGTCAGCTGCGCAGCGGGGCTGCGTTCTTATTTCTTTGTTCGTACGAAAACCGGTTGACTGTAAAATAACATCTTCCTCCCCGCTACCTGTGATCCCTGGCACACAGCTTGCTCGCTGTGTTTGTGCGGGTGTGTTAGGTTTCTCCTTCGCCAAATAAGTCGCTTTGAAATTTTTTTGGGGGGAAATAAAGGTTTATTTAGTTTCTGTGCTTCCTCTCTGACCCCACCCCCCTCCCAGCTTCCTCGCTGTCTGTTCCTGATTATTTTGTCTGAAGAAACCTTTTGATTTTAAGACCGAGATGTTTATCTCCACAACACACACACACACACGTTTTTGCTACCTGGTGAGGACACACACACACACACAGGTTTTTGCTATTTGGTGAGGACACACACACACACACAGGTTTTTGCTATTTGGTGAGGACACACACACACACACAGGTTTTTGCTATTTGGTGAGGACACACACACACGCACAGGTTTTTGCTATTTGGTGAGGACACACACACACACGCACAGGTTTTTGCTATTTGGTGAGGACACACACACACACACATCCTCGTGATGCACACATTTTGTGATTGTGCCTTATTCTGCCAGTGGAAGTGGTCGTGCTAAAAGGTAGATGGTTTATTGGTGAAATAACGCGTTCGTTTGTCTGGGTGGATTATGACAGGCGTCATTGTCCCAGGTGTTGGTTGGTGGAGCCCTGCGGATCGGGCTGACCTGAGGTGGCCCACGTTCCCCCTGGGTCTGCGCTTTTAAACGCGGGCATTGTGACTGCCCCAGCCTGCCTTTGTTCCTCCGAGTTTCTGTTTTGTTTTGAGCCCCGCGCCGCCAAGCAAGCGCATCCTTTGAAGATCCTACGTGGATGTATTAGAGGCTTTGTGTTATTCCTGTTTGTTCCGACAAATTCTATTCAAAGAATACATCACTAGCAAGGGGTATAATAGTGGAAAAATGCCCGTGTGTTTTTTTTTTTTTTTGAGAGAAAGAGAAATTGCTGTTCTTGCAGGAACTCTCTGGCGCTGGCTCGTAACCGGCCTCGGGGGGGTCTGTGATGTGTGCGTGCAGAATTCGGCTGTCAGACTTTGATGGGGTGGCAGGAGAAACAAATCCCTCCTTGTGTGGGAGAATCCCCCCCACCCCCCCCCCCCCCCCCAGCCCGAGCACTGAGCCACACTACTCACAGTCTGCGGTTAAGATCAGTCTACGGTCCACCCTCAGTTTGAAACTGTACCTTAAGGGCTCAGGAAGGGAAACTGTACTGTAAGGAGAGCCGGCTCTGCTCACTTGATTTCTGACCTGTAGTATTCTGGGTTTTTTTTTCTGAATGTCTGAATGTACAGCATGGTGTTGGCGAACAGAAGCCCACTGTTTTTTTGTCGTGGGCGTTAAGTGACATACTGTGAGTGTAAGAAAGTGTATGAAGCACAGTGCCACCCCCCCCCCCCCCCAAGCTCACTCAGAGCCTGTTAGCACAGACTGAGGGGGGGCTCTCCTCGCCCATGCTGAGGTGAGAGGCGTTCAGGAGGGATGGGGGGGGGGTGTAGGGAGTGGCGGAAAGGTGTGGGAGGTCTCTTCCCAAAGCCTCAAATGCGGTCTGACCGTCCCTACTCACCCACGCCCACCCCCCTCCTGCCCCCTCCCGCCCGCACGCCCCCTTCCCCACCCCCCACCCCCCCGGCCTCGCGGAGCTCGAGTGGCGGTCCCGCCTTTGAAACCGCGACCGCAGCAGAGTGAGCAGTCAGTCGCCGCTTTCTTTGATGGGGGGGGGGGCAGGCAGTGCTGGGCCGGAGTCCAGCTTCCAGCTCCTCCCCCCAAACCTCCTGAACCCCCCCCCCCCCCCACTCGCCACCCCGCCCTCCATGACGCCTCACACCTCAGATGTGGGCAGTTCCCCGGCCTCTCCAGTGCAGGCTTGCGGTTCGGGGAGCGGATCCTGATGTGACTGGCTCATAGACCCCTCCTCTCTCATCCCCCCCTCCTGATCGTATGCCACCATGTTTAGGTTCTTTAGCCTCCGGCCCTGGGTAGATTTTCTCTCTTTCTTTTTTTTTTCTTCTTCTTCATCCCTCTGTCGTTTCTGGTTTCTGAATTTCCCTGCCTTTTCCCCCTCAGGCCACCTTTTAACACATGACCGTTTCATTGTCTCCAGAGAGCTCAGGGAACTCCATTTAATATGTTTATTTAAAACATTTTCCACAAATGCGGTAAGAGACCTGCTATTTTTGCAAAGGGGGTAATGAACCGTTAATCCTAAATTTTGCTCTGAAGCCTCTCTCGCTTGCGCCTGTACCCTTGGTGTGGCGTGAGTGTGCGCCACGCTGTGTTCGTCGGCCATACAGCGGATCGTTCTGGAAGCTGCCGTCGAGTGGCCTCGAGCTGGCAGGACGGCACCATTGTGTGCTGTGATTTGGCCGCGATGTAGGAATTCTGGGGCAAAGTGCTCTTCAGCTGCGTTGCCTGTCACAGAAACGCTGATGATGGAGGCCGGTTTTTCAGGACTGGAACCCGCACATGTCCTCCTGTTTTAATCAGAACTCAAAAAACACTCTCTATGGTTTCAGTGATTCATAGTGACGCTGAGGATCAAGGCGTATTTTTATTTGTGGTTTTAAACTGTGCCCCATTAAAAAAAAAAAAAAAAAAAAAAGTTGTTACTCTCTAGATACACGCGGCATTCATTACTGTAGTTAATCGAGCTAGCTAGTGCTCATCTTCCTGTGTCACTCACACTCTGTGTGGCGAGTGGAACACAGACACTAAAAAATACTAAAATCCTCTGTCCTGTATGTGGGGAGGGGTGGATGCATGTGGAGAGACATTGAATCCACAGATGTTCACTGGAGTTAATCCCCAGATTTGTTTCTGTATGAGGAGGGGCACGCCATGCAGACAGTTTCACTGGAGAAGCAGGTTTTGTTCTGGACATGCTTGGGGCGTTTGTTTTGTCAGGGTAGAGGTGTAGCGGACTCTGTGAGGCTGACGTGCCACCAGAATAATTACCCAGCTGCCCCAGCGTCTTCCTGGTTTTGTTGTTTGCCTGTCCTTTGTGTGTCGTCTGCTGGAACCTATTTTCGTGTGAGAATGTCGCTGTGATGTTGTTTCAGCGGTATCCTCAGGCTCGCACCTTGCAGAAGGCCCACGTTACGGGAGGACGGGATACACGTGCACAGACCTTACTCAGCGAACTACCTGAATAATTGGATAAAAGCATTTCTGCAAATCAAATGATGTTTGTTCGTGGAAATATTAAGGAAAATTTGAATGCTAATATTGTTTATTCAAGTTGCAAATTTTATTGCACTGTGAGTAGGTAACATTTAAACTTTTGTACAATAATAATTGCTCTGATATGGTGACATTTGGCCATTCAACACTGGCATATACACACCATTAGATTTAGACAAATGACTTTCTTACAGTGATTGCTTTCATTACAACTACAGCTCACTTGTGAGTCACTGTTGTACAATTCTAATATTTTTTTCTAAGTTGTTCTAAATAATATTTTCTAAGTTATTTTAACACATTTAATTTCGGATTAGAAACTCTGGAATTAAGATAGTATTTGATGCATGGAAACAGCAGACTTGAATATATTAATTGTTTAGCTTCAACAGCCAGTTCAGTTCATTTTTTGTTGCCCTTCAGTGTTTGCCCACGTGTGGCAAATTGCCCCCATTGAAAGCTTTGTTTGCCATTGAAGAGGGAGAGCCAAGCCGGAGAGTGTGGGAGTCTGAGAGGGAGGAAAAGGGGCGGGGGTGGGGTCGGAGTCGGGGGCACGGGGGCAGATTGGGAGTCCTGGTGGGGGGGGTGGGAGGCGTGGGGAGGGGGGGCAGGTGGGAAGCCGCAGCTCTGGCGGCGCTTTGATTCAGGGAGGGGGGGGGGGGCCGCGGGGTGAAGGCCGCGTTTGGGAGACGTGAGGCCGGGGCCAGTTATCTTAACCTCCCGCACTTCAAAGCGGCCCCGCTGCCCACGCTGGGGCAGGGCTGCCCCGGGAACAGAGCAGTGCTTCATTTCCTGCGCGTCCCGCTCGCATTCCTCAGCGCTAGTGGGGGGGGGGCAGCTCTTGAATCCCGGCGTTTGTGTCGGGAGGCTGTGTGAAGGCCCGGTCCGGGGTCCCCCCTCCTCTTCACCCCCCCCCCCCGGTCCTCTTCCCCGACAGGAAGCCCGCTGTTTTTCATCAGAGGCCGAAAGGGAAAACCTCCCCAGGAAGGGCCGCTCGGGGCGGGGGCTTTGAAACGGCGGGATGAAAGGGGGGGGGTGGCAGGGGGGAGGAGGTAAATAAAAGCGACAGGGCCCTCTCACCAGCGCTCCCAGCCCTGCCCCCCCCCCCACCCCCAAGCTCGGGGTCAGCTCTCCCAGGGAAAGGCTCTCCAGCCCTCAGTCTCTTTCATCCGCATGTGGTAAAGCTGTCTGTGGGGGGGGTACGGGGGGGGGGGTCTTAACACGGGCCTCTCCAAACGGACCCCCTGACCAGCAGACGGGACTCCAGAGTGAGGCTGCGCGCGCTCCTCTCTTCACACTGAATTGTGAGGACGGGCTGGCGGGTTCATGGGCTCAGTCTTCATCTCTCCCTCTCACTTTTGATGAAGTATTAAAGTATTCCATTTCATTTCCAGAGCATTAAAAGAAGTGGGCCCCGCTCATTAGCCAAAGCCTTTTACACTGCGTTCAGTGTAGAGCTGATCATTAAGGCAATCTGTTTTTTTAAAAATAAATAATATATAACCTTTGTGAAACTTTTTCTTCTGAACTCTACAGTTCAACCGCCTGCAATTTTGTTGGCTTTTTCTGCCTTTGGTGATTTTTCAAAAATAATGTCAACTTTATTTTTTTAAAAAAAAGTTTTGTAAAAGTTTATTTCAACATGTTAGCCCCTTGACAATCAACTAAAGAGTCTATAGTGTAGATCTGGGTAACATTAAATGTCTTTATTACATGTCGAATCACCAGAGGATTCGTGTAGTATATCTGCATTTGCTGGATGTTGAAAATGAACATTGTGTGGAGAGTCTCTTGCTGGTGCTGCTCTCTCTCAGCCTCGATTAAAGCTTTACAAAACACGCTGGCTCACGGCTGTGTTCACACCTGTGAGTGCTCTTTTAGTGGAACGCCACTTCTCCTCTCGGGTACCTTTGAGAGTTAGACCACATCTGCGCTGCCCCCTATAGCCCGTGAGGGGGATTGAGCCACAGGCTGCGTTTCCTGTGTGCAAGAAGAGCAACTCGAGTGGTTCCTTTTTGTTAGATTATTACTTTTCCCTTCAGCCGTGCTGAACTGTTTGCTCTGTTTTGGGTGGACTGCACAGAATTCGGCAGTGTCTGTTAAGTTATCTTGTGGTGCCTAACGCTTCCCGCTTCACTGTAGCACTTGGAACAGACTGGGTCCATCTGATTCTGGATATTAACGGCGATACGATTGTCTGTCTCTCTTTTAGGAGGGAAACAAAACTCTTTCTCCACATGCAAAGTGAAGGCAGCAGCCATGGGCCCCCTTTTAAAGATGGAAGCCTGCTAGAACCTACAGCCAACCCCCCAAAACCCTACAGCCAACACCCCAAAACCCCGCTCTCGTCCAGCACCCCTACTCCCCGAGGGATGCCCGTTTTTCTCACACCTGCAGCCACAGAGACAAAGATGGTGGATTGTAAAGACAATCACACGGGACTTCACATGAACACTATGCTCACAAACAACACAAGAAATGAGTCTTCGGTTCCCGACACGTCACCTTGCCACCGTTCTGCGAGAGCACAGCCTCAGTCTGTCAGACCGGCACCTTCCCCGCACCTGTTCCTGAGTTATTTCTGAAACCTCTCTTCCTTTGTTCTGAACACAGTTCCCCTCTGCCTTTTTAAAAAAAACCACATCTAGGAAATGTTAGCAAATCATATTCCTGACACACAGAACACCTGAGGGATCACCGTTGTCAAGGAAATGTCTGCTTAAAAAGTCTGTTTCAAAAGGCGATGCAGTGTGAGAATGCTCAATGTTCATCAGCTTTCATTTTGGTGACGCATTTATTTTGAATGCTTTTATATTTTAATCTGTTTTTTTCCCCCCCTTGGTGTATATGTTGTGGTGGTTTTTTAAAATTTTTATTTCAATTTCAATTTTTTTTTATTTTTTATATATATATATGAATCTGAAATAAGCTTTGGAGACAGGAAAAACATTTTTGTCTTTTCTTGTGGAAGCATCTTGTAGAAATGACAAATTTAAAAAAGGCTTCTTTTGATAACTATTTGTAACAAATAGTGACCTCTCAGTCTTTGTCAGATGTACAATAGATCCCAGTATGTGTACATTATGAAACAATGTCAGGACCTGCCACTTACTCTTCTTGATATTTTTACAGATGTTATAAGGACAAAGTCACAAGAGTAGGTGCTCTGAAGCCTATATTTTCTTGTTCTGAATGGACAAATGGAAAAAATATATATATTTATCTCAGCACTTGACAGTCTTTCTTATATTGCAATGTATTTGTCTTCTGTTTTGGTAGCTAATAGTGTGGTCTTAGGCCATTTCAATTCCATGCAAGCATTTCTGTAATAAGTCATTGATTTTATTTTTTATTTTATTTTTTGTATTAACTGATGCATTGTTTTGTTGTTTTATTTTAAATTACTGTCAACTTGGTACAGCACTTTGCTTCCAAGTAGTTACATTTTCAATGTGTTTAAACATGTTTTTTTTAACAAAAATAAAAAGGCAGCATTGACTGAATCGTATGCTTCTCTGCAGGATACTAAATCTGTATGGAGTAATTACGTTAATACCTTGCAATCAAAGAAGGGTACGAAGAGGACCAATCAATTTATGCTTTTCACAGCAAACGTGGCTCAATTATTTAATCAGCCCAATCATTTACTTGATCCAACTTTTTATAAAATCATAAATGACGATGGAAAACCGCACTTACATTTTATCTTAAAAGTTTTGCAATGGTTACAGGTGAACTACTCTTGGTATAAACAGCAAATAAGATAATTTAGCGAGTGGTTGACGTAAAACCAGCATACACACTGAGCTTCAAGGAACAGATTTATGCAGCCTTCCTGTAATGAGTGATTTCTAAGATCCCCAACATCGGTATTAAATGGAAATGACGCTATTCATCCAGTATTTGTGATACTACAGCGCCCTCTTATGTAAAAAGTGAGAGCTGCATTTACAATCAATCAAACATTTTCCTATCTTTCCTGTTTTCTTGCCCTTTGTTGGGGTAAGTTATTATAAAGGTGCTACTTTCTACAAAAAAAAAAAAGCACAGAAAAGCTTAGACAGGCTATAGCACATACATGTAACAATGCAAAAAAAAAAAAAAAAAATGCAGCCATTTTCATAAGATAAACAGTGAAATAGTGGCTAATGCTAAACATTTATGGTCTTAAATTTTTGAAAGTCTGACAATACTGTAAAAGCTCTGTCTTTCTGCCTTCTCACATACAAACCTGTTGCAACAAATGCAATGAAATAACAGACTGGTGTATGACAATGAACACAATTTAATTCACACTATTAAGTGGTGAAATACAATACAGAAGCACCATGTTATTGACTGAAGAATAATTTTCAGCCCCACATGACCTATCTTAATTTTATAGACCTATTATCCATTATCAAACCTATCCAATGAGTTTTCTTCATCATGCTATTCGAAAAGTATATGGGTAGGAGGTCCCGAAATTGGCATAGCATCGCGATTTGTAAAGCCAAAACGACAGAGTAGACGGATTAGCCGTGTGCTTATTACAGATTCCTGTCAATGGAAACAACATTAAGATGGGCTTAGTGCTACTTGTTCAACGCACATTTACACCAGCCTATTCCTACGTCCAGCGTGGTAGCTGATTAGCGTGAGTCCTGGGCATGGGGCATTTAAGGGTGTCCTGCTGTTCGGATTTTGCACAGATGCAGTGCTAGAGGAATAACCGGGGTGGCTACACATTCACTGTGTAAATTACAATATCCGTTCTACACACAGTAGGCATCGGTGAATTTAGACAGCAGTGTCACGCAATAAAACAGCAGTAATCTTCGATTTGCCGCATTAATATGTGACTTACAGTGTACTGTCGACAATGTGTGTCAATAATATTATGGAGCATCGCCGTTTTACTTTCAATTCGCACTCATTTGCGACTTAGATTGCAGAGCAGGCTTGCGGCCTCGTTTTCGCTTCGCGGTATTCCTGTAAAACCAAGCGAGAACCAATAGTGAGGTAGCCCGGTAACGTATCTGGTGCTGGCCTCGTTGTAAAGCAGGCCAGGGGCGGAGTTAAAGAAATGCGTAATGACGTTCCCAAGTCAACGGCAAAGCTGAAGGAAGAAGGAAACCACGCAGAGACGGAGGACAATGGCTGCATTCGCCGATTGTAACAGAGAGAAAACTCATTGGTCTTCCTACGAGGCTCAGGTACTACTAACACTTTGGGCAGATTCAAGTATCCAGCAAGCACTGGAATCAACAGTGAGGAATGAGGGAGTTTACAGTAGGATCACATCTGAATTGGCGGCAGTTGGCATTCACCGTAGCATTAAACAGTGCCGAGAAAAAATTAAGAAACTCAAACAACAGTACAAAAAGTTAAAAGACCAGAACAGAAAAACCGACGCTGAGTGGTATGTCACCATGGATTCGGTCCTTGGGCACAGACCGGGAGCCAGCTTTGAATGTGACGTCACGTATTACAGCCCAGACACTGCAGTGGAAAACGGCACCGCGCTTACAGACGAGGCCCAGTTAGGTTCCGACGGGGCTCTCTTCGGCGCTTCTCCGTCAGTGGAAAATGGGCACAGGAAGACTGAGCACCATGCAACGAAGAGATGGAATAATCAACGGCGGCGAATTTTACTGAAAGCCAAGCAAACGGCGCTGCGCAGGCTCGCGTTTCAGGGGAGAAGCTGTCCCTCTGTAGCAGCTGCTGCACGCGGGGAGAGAAACGCGAGGAGAGAACCGTACGCGCTGCCCCCGAGTGAGGACAAATTCAGCTCGGGAATTCATAACCAGCCTACTGAAACAGGTCAGTTCAGTCAAAGGGGGAAAGGGTGTATGAGTACAGTTTTCTTATGTGTTTCTACTGTAAATCGCCTTTGTGACTGTGTCTTTGTAAAAAAAAACAAAAAAAAAAACGCTATTCAAATAAAATTTAATTGAATCTTTAAAAATCTAAAAAGTCACCTGTGTATGAGTTTCCTAAAGGGGGATAATGCCTATTTACTATGTTAATATGTAGTGTTGTGTGAAAAACACATCAGTTTGCATACATGCATGGATTTCCCTTTTTTTGCTGGATTAGCTCACTGTAATAAAAAGACCAGGAAGAATTACTTTATTTTCTACATACATAATATTGCAGTTCTGCTATGCACACAAACAAAGCCTGTTGATATTACAGAATGAGGTTTGGTTTAGACAATAGATTGCCTTCAACTGTTTATATTCATAAATGTGGCCCTGAACAGAACTGAAGAGTTGTCACTGACCACTGACCACTGAAATGAAAAAAAAAAAAAAAAAGAGCAACATGAGCATTTTGTGCATTTTGTCATAGAATTTTATGAAGAAAACACTGGGGAGAAACAACACACAATAAAAACTGAGACCAAGGAGTCATTTGAAGGCCTGCGGAGCACAGGTAGGCTCAGATACCTTGAGAACGGGTTCATACGCGGTCTGAGGAAGGCCAGGCTCGCAGTGCGACCTTGAGAACGGGTTCACACGCGGTCCGAGGAAGGCCAGGCTCGCAGTGTGACGCAGGGGGCCGCAGCGTTCACAGTGGTAAATGGACTGCATTTATATAGCGCTTTTATTCAAAGAGCTTTACAATTGATGCTTCTTATTCACCCATTCACACACACACTCACACACCAACGGTGAAAGGCTGCCATGCAAGGTACCAATCAACTCACTGGGAGCAATTAAGGGTTAGGTGTCAGGGCGGGGGATCGAACCGGCAACCCTCCGACTGCCAGACAACTGCTCTTACCTCCCGAGCTATGTCGCCCTACAGTGCAGCAGGACCTTCTGGCGGCCCAGCAGGAGCAGTGCCGTCTGATGGCCGAACACAACGCCATCCAGCGCACGCTGGTCAGGGCGGTTTCCCGTGGCAACAGGTGCATGAGCGAACTGGCAAAGAGCACCAGAGCCCAGACTGCCGTTGCCGCCGGCGTCCAGGACAGGATCGTGCAGTTACTGGAGAGGCAGGAGTGGACCAATCAGCTGCTCGCCATGAAGGTGATGGGCGTGTCCTCCACAGCACCACAAAACGCACAGGAAATGAGAGCAGGGCTCTCTGTGTCTGCTGCTGGACCCTCGTCTGTGGATCCCAGTGCATTGTCCGGCAAGGAAGTCACTGAACTCTCACTTACCTCTTCAGCTACAGACCAAGGAAATATATGAGGCTGTTGGAAAGTTGCTACTTTCAAGTTTTTTTATTGTTGCTTTTTTATTTCACGTTTGACAAATTACCTCGTCCAAGTTCTAAGGACCCTGTACAATCTCGTTAGACAGCGGGAAAAGATGACAGTTTAGCTCGTTGAATCAACTGCTTATTCCATGTAAAAATAAAAAGTGCAAGCATGCAGCTAGCGTATAAATAGTGTGTTTGGAATTTGCAGCAGGTCAGTTGTGTATTTCAGGAATAAACTACAAAATGGAGTGTATCCGTATTTTGTTACACATTATTTGTGTATCAAATGATTGTTATTTTACCTCAGTATTTTGAAACCTCGAGAGTAACAGCAGTGAGTAAAATGACAAATTTGTCTTTCAATGCAAAGCATTCTGGCTTATAAGAGAACAGGCGATAGTTACTTCAATCTTATTGTGTCTTCCCTGCTTGATCACTGCAGAAAACAGAGTGGCGCTTACAGACTCAATAAAACATCAAACGTATACCAATGAAAATTTTCACTGACTGTTCACCGGAAAATAAAGTTGAAGCACTCTGATAATGGAGAACACAGAATAATTTAAAGAATACAGAAATAATTTATTTGGTGTAGACGGAAGGCTTTTACTGAGGTTGGATGATGCTTTGACATGGGGAAGGCTTATTCCATGCTGAAAGGGCAGCTAGTCTTTATTACTGGAGCGCTCCAACCTCATTTTTTAGTGTATAGTCATTGAAAATGTTCATTGTTTTTTTTTTAATGAGTCTGTAGTTGTAGAGCAGCACCCCTGCCATTTCTGCAATGATTTGTCGTTTTAATTATCATAAAAAATAATTTAGATGTCAGTTATTGTCTTTACATTCAACTCTGGTGTGTTCTCATTTTGAATGATCTTTTTACTATGTAAACCAGTGTTACAGAAAGCGATGTTTTGGCTCCTCCAAATTCTGTTTGATAGATTTGGAAAGCTATGTTCTATACAACAATAATTAAGTAATTCAGTGTTTAATTAATTATCAATTAAATATTTTAATTATTTAGTAATTATTAAACAATCTGAACATATTGTTTCCACAAGTTATTTTCATATTTAATCTTTGTAAGAATTTTTTGTTTTAATTTAAAAAAGAAAAAAGAAAAAAAGAATTGCTCTGTTGCGTACAGGTGGGATATCCCTGGGTATGCAACTGGTCACATATTTTTATTTCCTACTTGTTATTGCCTAGTAAAGTGAGGTGAAGGAAGAAAGAAACTGGCTATATCCAAAAAGAGCACTGGGGATATTATGCGACGTCGGGATGAAGGCGTCAGTTTTCAACGCGATGACGTCTTAGCAGAGAAGTGGTGCATGGGAATTGGGAAGTACATGCGTGCAGCTAACATTAGCTACTTACCTAGCTAGCAAACAAGTGATCAACATAATAAGCAGCTTGCTACCTGATGATGGATTCGTTAAGACTTTACGACGGTGCGCTGCCTTGGACTCCGGAGGAGATCCAAGCAATGTTGTCTATTTGGGCTGATTCTACCATCCAAAAAGAACTCGAGTCGTCAGTGAGGAACGAAAAGGTATTTCTGCGGATTTCATCCGAACTGGCCGCGGTGGGATTTCTGCGCAGTGCAAAGCAGTGCCGTGAAAAAGTTAAGAAACTAAAACAAGAATACAGGAAACTCAAGGATCACAACAGTCAAGGCGGTCTAGACAGAACAAGGGGGAAATGCTGGTTCAATCTTATGGATACTGTCCTGGGCAATACTACACCTTCATCGACAATGGGGGGTAGTCTGTTGTCGAATTCTGCCGTGGCGATCCTGGAGGCAATGTCGTCTCCCTCGCAAACCTCTGGTAACTGCATTATTCAGCTAGCCAGCCGACTTGTAACAACGTAAATACTGATCCACGTAGCGTTAGCTAGCTAGTGCAATGCATATTCACTGCGTAGATTGCTAGGTTTCTGCAATGTAGCGTTCACGTATTTGCAGAATCGTTAGCCGTCTAACAACAGCTTTAATTTACGTTGGCTGTCAGGTAACTTAATTTAGCTAACCAACCCGATATATTTGCGTGCAGTCAACCACAACAAGACAAATGTGCTTTGTTGTGACTTACAAAATGTCTCATTTATTTAAATTCGTGGGCAGTTTTTAGCGACTTAGTTTGCAGTGCATTCCGTCCAGCTGTCAGAGAATTGACCAGCAACCTGTTGTGATGGTGTTTCATTTGCATTGAAGTTACAATAAGTCATCGTGACCACATGAATTATGATGAAGATCATAACGTCATGTTAGTGCTCAGGTGTGCAGTATCTGATGTACTTGTTTCTTTTTCTTTTGTAGAAGATTCAGCGCTGACAGGCGACGAGCCCATAGTAGAGGTCCAGATTCTTGGTGAAGAACAACCGCCGATCATTCAGGCAATGCCCGATGAACGATTCCCCTCTCACGCGCCTGCTGTTTCCATGCCCAAGCAGGGTATGTAGCTTCAACGTGTCAGGTCGTAATGTTTTGCTCAGTTTGTATGGAAGATCACGCAGGAATAGCAAAACACTTTTTACACGTTCAGTTTTTTTTCTTGATGCAGATACCTTTTAACATTAGCAGATTGAGGTATACGAATGAGTGAAGGTCTAATTGCTGGACCCAAAATGCAATCGTCAGGTGTGTGCATACCGGTGTGTAGCCTGTTGATTGTACAGCATCCTCTATAGGGCCTGTTTTCTATATTAAAGAGCACCATGTTCTTATGACTGTGGATAAGTTCCAACATATAATTGTTTTACATGGGTGGGTGAAGAAGGTAATTTGTGTCAAGTATGAAGGTGAGAGAAGCCAAGTATTAAGTGAACAACACTGGTTGGTTGAGCTGTAGTGAAAGAGTTCTGCAGTGCCTCATTGCAAAAAAACCTCATGCTTTAAGATTTTTCTATTTCACCAGCTGCATTTGAGCACAGCCACAAACTTAATTTCAGACCCCAGAAGGAGTGTGTGAAAGGAGGAAACGATAGGGGTTTAATTGGTCCCGTTTCCCTCCCTTTTTAGCTGTAAAGAGAAAACGCGCGTTGTGCTCTAGTGAGGAGTGGAAGAAGGTGATTGCGGAATCGGACGAGCAGTACGTGGGCGCGCTGCACAGGATGATGGAGAGCGAGAGCCAGCACCGGAGGGAGGAGCTGAGGATGAGGAGGGAGGAGATGGAGCTGAAGAGGGCCGACGCGCAGCTGATGAAGGACGAGGCCTCCTCTTCCTCGGCCGTCCAGGGGCAGCTGGTGGGCGTGCTGGGGCAGATCGCGGAGCTGTTCCGAGCCAAGCAGGCCGCGCTACACGCACGCGCGCCGCTGGGTGGACACGCCCCCTCCCCCTCCCCCGCAGCGTCGCAGACCGCACCCCGGGGGGGGCAGGCGGGGAGCGAGCTCCACACACCGGCGGGGAGCGACGCCCAGCCTGGAGCCGACCGATGCCAGACTGCCGCAGCAGGTCAGTTAGCCCATTTAGGCGCGCTTGTTGCTAGGGTTACCAAATCTTCAGAAAATCTCTGGTATTAACTGAAGCTCCTCGGGGGCAGGGCTGGGTATTCTCAGAGGGGAAACTTTAAATGTTATTGTACACGTTTTTCCACAGAGTCGCATGAAGAGAATCGGTCCAGACGGACTCAGAACGCGATAAAAACCGAGGTGGAGGAGCCTGTTGCTGTCCAGCTCGGGACAGACGCGGGTCCCATAAATTTGGAAACGGTTCCCGCGCGGTACGAGGAAGGCCCGGCTCGCGGTGCGACGCAGGGGGCCGCAGCGATCGCAGTGCAGCAGGACCTTCTGGCGGCCCAGCGGGAGCAGTGCCGTCTGATGGCCGAACACAACGCCATCCAGCGCACGCTGGTCAGGGCGGTTTCCCGTGGCAACAGGTGCGTGAGCGAACTGGCAAAGAGCGTCAGAGCCCAGACTGCCGTTGCCGCCGGCGTCCAGGACAGGATCGTGCAGTTACTGGAGAGGCAGGAGTGGACCAATCAGCTGCTCGCCATGAAGGTGATGGGCGTGTCCTCCACAGCACCACAAAACGCACAGGAGACACAAGCAGGGCTTTCTCTGCCCTCTGCTGGACCCTCGTCTGTGTTCCCGAGCTTGTTCCCTGAGCAGGAAGCCGCTGAACTCTCACTGACCTCTTCAGCTACACATCTCAGTAACGCTTTATAAAAAAAACTTTTGCTCGTTGATCGTTTTCATCCCCCCCCCCCCCCATTTAAAATACTAAATTTACATTCCTTTCATTTTATATATTGCAGACTATTGCATCACATTTTCAAGTGATCCTGCAACATCCACTCCAGTTTGTTTGAAAAGAACTTATTCCCTAAAGAGTGAAACAGTATTAAAATATTAGTGATTTGCACACTTGCCAAACAGTGGAAAAGGTTGTTTCCATCCAGCAGAGTTTAGGACATTGTCTCATTTCTGTAAACATAACACTTGGGGAAAGGGGGGGGGGGTGTGTTGTAGTAGAGAACACCAAATAAATTGGAGCAGAACAAGGTAATTTTAACACTGATTTAACATTTCTGCATTTCTCATGGTCTATAAATGAGCATGACAGTGAAGGTAAAGTACTTAAAAATCACAAAATTCTTAAAGCTTTAAGTGCACAATCTTTCTTTAAAAACTAAAAATAAATGAATAAAAAAGGGGGTGGGGTGGACAGAAAAAAATCAATTTTCGGTCTCCAAAAAATGAACAAACCAATAAACAATCAGTCTGCAAAAAAAAAACAGTCACATGACTTGCGGACTGCTTGCATCTCTTTTCCCTGCACTGAAAACTCTGTGCACTGCTGACATTTTCTTGTGAAGAAAACTCAAGACTTAAATGGTTGAGTGTTGGGAAATGCATGTACAAACTTGCATTGAATGTACCCATGTACAGATAGGCCTATGTGGCTTGTAGATAAATAGTACAGAACTGGATGGTTCTTTACTGTTGCCAATATGTTTTTTTTTTTTAACGAGTCAGTGCTAGAAAGTGTTAAACTAATGAATCAATTTGTTCCTTTTCCAACTGGCTCAGTTATACATCCATGATCTATACCCACTTATTCTGGGTCAGGTTATGGGGGGGGGGATGCTGGAGCCTATCCCAGCATGCATTGGGTGAGAGGCAAGAAGTTTTATATCCAGTGAATTTGTCGTGTAACTGGGAATATCCCCTGCAGTTTCTTGCAGAATGAATTAAAATTCATAAGATAAAATTTTTAATGTAATTTTTAAAAAAAGACAATACGGCATCTTCACAATGTATAAATCAAATTTAATTTCAAGTTCATTCAAGATTAATCTTAAAAAAAAGAGGTCCATAGCAGGTAAAACAGACAATACAGAATGTCACACAAGTCAAAAATTTTTTTAAAGGGGGAATAAGTTACACATACAAAAGTAGATAAGTAGATTTAAAAAAATTACTGAAATATTATTTCAGGCTGAACACTAATCATTCAGTCATGTCCGAACACTGAAACAGAGTGACGGTTCGCTGCCTCCATCTTGCTGTTCCCGGTTAGCTTCCCTGCAGGGTTCCATCTTCAGTGGGTCAGGACTGAAGTGCAAACCAACCCTGCTTTGTGTAGGCCAAGTCATTCGCAGCCACCCCTACTCTCATGCATTATACTTCACTGAAGGCTACAGCTGCAGTATACGGCCTGGGTTTTGCACCAGGAGCCTGCTAGGTGCTAATATTCTCTTGACCCTCTGCCACACACACACACACACACACACACGCGCGCGTTGTTACGTTGAAAGGCGCGCGGCAAGCGTTCAGCTGGACCGGGTCAGACGCGGGGTCACGCGGACCGTGTACGGGCACGGCGCCAGCGTCAGGCCGAACCTCCCGTGCATCGGCGGGGGGGGCTGGTCCTCGGGAAGCCTGAAGGTGAAGGCCTGCATCAGGCTGGAGAAGATCAGAAAGAGCTCCATCTTGGCCAGCTGTTCCCCCACGCACACCCTGCGGCCTGTGTGCAAGATGGACGCCAGAGTCATCCTCCATAGCATTACACTTTATGGTGCATTTGACCACTGCTAGGCAGTCCTTACTGCAGATCCTATTTAGCCTAGCAGTGATAAATATGGTTGGGTTAAAATAATGGTTATATAAATATGGTTACTCTCAGGTAAGAACTACTTGAAGTGATGTTACCTATGCCGAACGGAACGAAGCATTCTCTTCTCAGAATCTGTCCGTCCTCGTTGAGGAATCGGCCGGGGTTGAAGGTGTCTGGGTCTTCCCACACGCTGGGGTCTCGGAGGACCGACCAGAGATTCGGGAGAATCACTGTGCCTTTCGGTATGGTGTAGCCACGGAACACTACAGAAAGCGAGAGAGAAGGTGAGAGAAAATAACTGACATCAACAGCAACATTCTGTCATGTCATGGTTGCCTTTAAAAAATTAAAAAATAAACCAAGCACAGATTTGTTAAGAATTGAACCTTTCAGAACAGTGATATGAATGTCATCGGGAAAACACACGCATGCCCTGTGGGATCCTCCAAACTGTTACATGCATTTTTGTTTTATGTCCCACATACAGACTTTAATTATTCAGGAGTTAAAGTTCTCTCACCGGTCGTCTGTGAAGCCATGTGGGGTATCGCCAAGGGAGCCACTGCAGTCATCCTCTGCACCTCCATGATGGTGGCTTCTGTGAACGGCAAGCTAGCCTTGTCCTCCAGTGACAGTGGTCTGTCCGCCCCGACCACCGAATCGATCTCCGCTTGAACCGTTTCTGAAGTAAATCGTGGTACAGCCACATCAGTCTACTCTTAAGCAAACAGAGTCATTAGCCATAATATGCACAGCTGTTATAATCAACATTATTGATTACTCCAGACAATGACATTCTTGCTTTTTTTCCCCTCAGAGGGAGAACAGAAGTTGAAAGCTTGAGGAAACAAGATCAGCCATAAACTGAAGGGCAAATTCTAAAAACTCACAAATAGTAAAGCTTTACAAATAAGCACAATCTGATCTGATTACATACCTTGCACTTGTGGGTATATGCACATGTACAGAAAGATCCAGAGTATGGTGTTAGTAGTGGTGTCAGTTCCAGCAACGAAAAGGTCACTGATGACGTAGAAGAGGTAGTCCTCAGAAAAGCTGGTTTCTTCGGCTCCGACTTTCTCGCGCCGCCGAGCTGCCTGCACGAGGTACATGTCGATGAGGTCTTTAGGGTTGTCCGGATCCAGACTGGAGCTGTGCTGGGCAATGATCGCTTTCAGGAAAACGGTGATATCGGTTTCCACTTTTCGCATTTCCTTGAAGATGCCGAAAGGCGCGTAGTAGAGCCAGGGGAAAATGTTGATGAGAACAGCTGACCGATCGGCGATCATCTCCATCCCTCTGTCCATGAGGTCTAGCATGGTCCGGAACTCACGGTCCCGATGATCGAAGCGGCGGCCGAAACAGATGGAGCAGATCACGTTGGACACCGCCGTGCTGATAAGGGGAGCCAGGTCGACCCCGCCCACCCCTCGGCTGAGTTTCCGCAACTCGGACGTGACAACCCCCAGTTCCTGGACGCAGGACTCCAGGTTTAGTTTGCTCAGCCCGAAGTTCCGCAAGGTGGTGTGGCAGAATTTGCGTTGCTGTCTCCACACTGACCCATAGGGGGCGAAAACGATCCCTGAGAAATTGTCAGAAAGAGACTCGTGTTTCAGTGTGCTCTCTGCATTAGTATATCGCGTATAACTGCATGGTCCGCTATCCTGCGTTGAATAGTCTAGGCCAGTGGCTCTCAAACTCGGTCCTGGGGGACCCCTGTGTACGCTGGTTTTCATTCCAGCCTCAACAGCAATCCCAGAATTTTAACAAGCTGTTATTTTCTTTTCATGTTTTAGAGCTGGGGTTCCAGAAAGGGCCAGTGTCGGTGCACACACCTGATTCTACTAATCAGCCACTAGTCATTGCTAAGCACCTTGATTAGTAGAATCAGGATCAGGTGTTTCTGGTAAATCATAGAGCCTATCGTTTTTCTGCATGATCCGGATTCCTGCATTGTGCTATATTTAAGATTTTATAGATTTTTTAAATGTAATGTAGATTAAGATTCTACATGACATCACATTACAGCCATTTGGCAGACGCTCTTATCCAGAGCGACGTACAGTGTATAACTATAACCAGGAACAAGTGTGTTGAAAGCTTCAAGACTTACCTCTTCGTTTTGTAATCATTGTAATGATAGGGAAATCGGGTCTGTCTGAAAACACGTCCGCTCGGTTGATCAGGGCGTCCTTAATAACCTCATAGCCCGTTAATATAACAACCAGTTTCTTTCCAACAAAAAAGCTATAGATATTGCCGTAAATGCTGGATCGTTCCATGAGAATAACATGTGGCGATAGAACCGTGGGGTTTCTTGGCTTCAACTGTCCACCGCTGTCTTTTCTTAGCATCTTTGAAATTAAACACGAAGCGATAAATTCCCCACAGTTGCCAACAAAAGGCCACGGTTTTGGACCTGGAGGAATGTTGACTAAATTTTGCCTCCATTTAAATTCACGGAACAAGTAGTTAACAACACAGAACGCAGTGACAGCTACGACGACAGTGCTGGCATAGGGGTAGAGTGGACTGTCCCGAATCTGAGCCTCCTGGACTGCCATGACCACCACTTTCAGGCGTCCGTAAGCTCGTTTTTATATTTAGGAACACCGAAACCGCTCCATGCAGTTTAGCGCTTGTTGTCTTTCTGAATACGCTGACAGCGATTTTATTGCGTTATTGCGTTGTCATCTCGGCGTCTATTGGTCAGAGGACGTGGGTGGCGGCAGGCAATTGAGGAAAACAGACGCGCTGCATCTGTCAGGGGGCAGGCGGCAACTTGAACAGGAAAAACAAACTATTCGGGACTGGATTCCCTATCACTAATAGTTGCACTACTTAACTAGTTTACTGAAGCAGTTTAGGACGCTCATTTTATGGAGCACCTGCTATATGAGAAGCTCGAGTGCTTCATGTTCAGATGAAAGCTATAGACTAGTGGTCTCCAGCCCTGGTCCTGGAGAGCTACAGGGTCTGCTGGTTTTTGTTTTCACCTTAAAATCAGCACCCAATTGAGACTGAAGACACCAGGTGAGTTGAGTTAACTGTGTAATCAACTGCTCTAATTGATTCATGAAGTGCAGAGTCACTATGAAAACCAGCAGACCCTGTAGCTCTCCAGGATCAGGGTTGGTGACCACTGCTTTAGACCAGTGGTTCTCAAACTTGGTCCTGGGGGACCCCTGTGTATGCAACAATCCCAGAATTTTAACAAGCTGTTCATTTTTCTTAATTAGGTGCTTTTCATGTTTTAGAGCTGGGGTTCCAGAAAGGGCCAGTGTGGGTGCACACACCTGATTCTACTAATCAATCACTAGATTAATTGCTAAGCACCTTGGTTAGTAGAATCAGGATCAGGTGTGTGCACACACACTGGCCCTTTCTGGAACCCCAGCTCTAAAACATGAAAAGCACCTAATTAAGACAAATGAACAGCTTGTTAAAATTCTGGGATTGTTGTGAGGTTGGAATGAAAACCAGCATACACAGGGTTCCCCCAGGACCAAGTTTGAGAACCACTGCTATAGACAATCCAGATGTGCCAACATGTCGTACACTGGAAATTACTTAAAAAGCACTTAATAATCTTTAATATGTCCAGCTCATTTATTAGCAGCAGCTTCTGTATGGTAAATAACACTGCTATTATTCACGTCAAAACAAGCTGACTGCGTTGGGGAGGGGCTAGTGTAAACGTAGTACCTCGTGATGTAGTCCAATATGATTTTGGAACTTATGAGAAAAAAATGCTTATTTTATTCTTAGTCTCAATTATTACATACATAAATATGCAGAATGTCTCATCCTCAAATGCTTGAGCACTCAATATTTTTTCATTCATCAGAAGTCAGTGTATAAAAAGCTGCAGAAAATGGTATTACCCATCCCTGAGCTAACATCACATCAACATTCCCCTTTCTAGTGCAGAAAAGCATACATTTTATAACATTCATTTCATCCCTATTTTGGCACACCTGACTACTAATTAGCAGCTCAACAAGATCTCTAGCTGTTGAATGATGTGCTTTTTTGGGTTAGAGAGAAAACCTAAAGGTGGTTGATCTCCAGGATCAGAGTTGGTTACCACTGTCCTACAGGGAATGGAAAAACATTTGAACTTGAAATGGATTGAACCTTCTTACTTATTAGTTCTTAGCCTGTGACTCAGTTGCTCAGAAGTGCTCAACATTTTCAAAGAGAGGTTATATCCTTTCATACTGAAAAGCTGGATACAATATGCAGAACAGAAAAACTGTGTTTAAATTTCTTCAGGTGCGATTGGTCTTTTAATGTCCAAGCCAATATTACACCATTACTACCACAATGTATCAAAAAACAAAACAAATACATACAGAGAAACATACAGCTTTGCATAATTTAACAAGTCAAAAAGGTTCCAATGCCATTTAAAACATGAAATACGCACAAAATCAGATGACGTTCATCACTACACGTTAAAAAGGAATCACGGTTTTTTAATTATATGACGAAGTGAAAGGTCAATGGCACTGCTTCAAAGTAGTGCACAATAACAAAATGGGTGGAATAAACATGAATAGCCAAAACTTCATATCAACATGCAAACGCCCAAGATGTAGACTATGGAAGCACATTTTCCACGGAATTACAAACTGAAAATATAAATCTGAACTTGTGTGCTTTAGCTGAATAGTTCAAGATTGCCGTTGTTGACCACATATGGAAATTAATTCTGCCATCTTTTGTTCAACAATGGCTAGAAATTGGCCTTCAAGTAAACAAGATACATTGGTAAATGCTCAAAGATTTGACTTAGCAAGGCAAACCGAGCCATATCTGGTCAACATCAGCATAAATATGTATCTTCCAGTCAACATTTATAGCAATACCTTTTCTTGAGCGGAAAACTTCATTCCTTCAAAACAGAAAACACTGAAAGCAGCTGGTTTTCAGGGACAGAAACAAGACTCACAAGAGATTCACTGTGCTGTACTCAAAGCGAGCAGTTAGCACGCGTGAGGATTTGGCACACATGAAGAACTGGCACACGCACAAGAGCGGGACACTCAACTTCAGTCACAGCACAGACGCTTCAGATCCGTCGTGAACCACAGTGACCTTTTTTTATCAGAGAGGACAAGCTTGCAAAACACCACAACACGTTGACATCAGTGTTATTTAATCATTATCAGAAATCCACCAAATAAACTCCCAAATTCATTTGTTGGTGCACCTTTGCCCTCATTCTGCACAAAAAACAGAACGTATAAACACAAACATGAATTAGTGTCTTTTTTTTTTGGTTTGCTTGTTGTTTTGTCATTTAAAAGTGAATTTGGTTGTCTGACACGTACTTTTGTTGCATACCTTGGAAGCGCTTTCCGGAGTCTTCAGCAAAGGTTCAACAAAGTCCTGGTTTTTAAAGTCCAGACCCATATCACCCAACTGTGTATGAATACAGACTGTGGAGTTGTGCTGGATCACCAGTGGCAGTGAATGTCTGAGCTTGGCCGGTCTGAGCCGGTTCTGTCCGGTCTGGTCCGGTTCTTCACTCCTCCCGGGTGCTCTGTACTGCAGTGTACGTCTGGCAGGAGTTCTTGAAGCAGGAGGGGGGCCAGGCAATCGGCCAGCAGAAGATGCAGGGCACCGGCGCCTGCACATTTCTCTCAAAGAAGTTAAAGATGGGGCTCCACCAGGTGTTCTTCAGGTAGTTGTGCTTCGAGGTTCTCAGCTCCTGTTGATGTGGGGGAAAAAAAAAAAAAAAAAAAAAATCATGCCTCCACCCCTCACAAATATATTCTGACAACATAGCCTTGAAGAGTATGAGATTACGCCCCCTATGGGGAGGGTCAGTAAGGGGGGGGAGAGAGTATTTCGATGAGTAATTTCATTTCACCACATGGCGGTTAAGGCTTTGGCCTGTTGGCCTACCTCACCTGCACGTTGGCCATGGTGTGGTACCAGTAGAAGAGGCGGGACGTGATGAAGTAGGCCACCACCACGTCCACGCTGTAGTGATCGTGGGCTACCAGGATGCACACCACTCCCACAATGCTCAGCAGCCAGCACACCAGGTGGTACCACCAGTAGGAGCGTGGCGAATCTGACAGTTATAAATTACAAATAAAATACAATAAGTCTCCATTTTAATTGTTTCTCACTGTATGATACAATATAATATTTAAAAACACAGCAAATTCCAATAATTATTTTACTCATTACCTTACTTTTAGGAGTCATCCAAGGCGCTCATTAATGACCATCAACATTCTATAAAAATGTAATAATTTTTTTCAACAGGTACAGCAGCATGTACGAAATGAAAGAATCGAAACCAATCGGACTCCGGCCCGGAGACCGACGTCCCGACATCGCACCGCCCTCTCCACTGGGAGAAGGGAACGAACGGCAGTTGGTTTCCGTAGCGACCGCGCGACTACGCAGCGCAGCGCAGCGGGCGGCGTTCCTGAGGGACGTACACTCCTTGATGAACAGGTAGGTGAGCGTCAGCATCAGCGTGTGTCCGCTGTACAGGAAGTCCCCGCACATGAGGTCCGAGCTGGCCATGGACAGGCCGCCTCCAGAGATCAGCTGCAGGATGCGGTGCACTTTGGCCTGGGAGTCTCCGTACAGCTGAGGGACGACAAAAAAAAAAAAAACACTGATCAAAACACTGATCCAGGTTCAGTTAGCTTTACATGCACTTACAGTGGTGGCGAGTTTGGGCTAAAACAAAGACTAATTTAAACGTATATTACTCATAACTATATGAATATCCATGCTTTCCATTTCTGTAGGTATTCAAAGCGCTAGGTACAACCTATTCAGGAAAATGGAGAGCATTGTTGGGCTGAATGGCCTGTTCTCGTCTATCATGTCATGTTGTTTTCCTTTACAACAGGGCTTCTGAAACCTGGTCTTGGGGGGCCGCATAGTCTGCTGGTTTGCTGTTGTTACTTGGCCATTAATTGATCGACAGAAGTGGCTGACTACACTGTCACACTCAACTCAACTGGTTTCCTGGGGTGGGGGGCGAATTTATCTGTTTGCTGAATTTAAAAGGGGAAAACAAAGAGCAGCAGACCCTGTGGCTCTCAAAAAAAAAAAAAAAAAAAAAACCCCCTCTCTGCTTCACAAAGCTAAAGATGGTTTACTCAGCCAGGTGAGTGTTCAGGGAGGGCTACCTGGCCCGTCCAGACCCTGTTTTCCCCACAGCGGGAGACGGGGCGCCCCGGGGCGGAGCTCACCTTCGGGGCGCAGGTCATGTGCTTGCCCGGGACGGGCAGGGTGGTTATGTACATGGTGATGCAGCGGTACAGGTACAGCGTCCCCATCAGGAAGAAGAACCTCCTGCCTGCGATCGCCCTGGAAACGCCAAACAAGAGGCAGGCAAATCAGTATCAGCTGGCCTTGGGCACCTGAGTAATGGGGATTCAAAGGCACCATGCAAATAAATCTGCCGGGAACAGCAAAACGGCTAAGGTATGGAACTCTTCCAAAAGCATGGTGCAACAGTGAGACCGTGCTTTGGGACTAAGAGATCGCCCTAAAGGACCAATGGTGATTTGGCAGCGCAATTTTCATTTAAGAGGTGGAGCAATAAGTAATGACTAATAAGCACTACATTTCCTGAGTTTTGAAACGGAAACAGACTGTAGTACAGAAGCCAATAACAGGTCTGATATTTTGAACATACCGTACAGCAGAATGTGGACAAATCCAGACAGACCCGTTACTGGTCAAATTAACATTCCACCACAACACAATGGAAACACCCAGAATTTCTCAACATTTACTGTGTACTGGTGGCCTTCTGCATCAAAACGAAACCAGAGAGAACAATGTACATGTCTGACCACATTTTCATACTCAGGAAATGTTTCTGTTAAACACCTGGAGTTCAATGTGATGCATCCCCATAAACGTGCAGTAGCCACGACATTGCATAAGCTGCAATTAAATCACGATCATCTCCAGTCTGATTCTATCTGCCGTTTAATAAACTGGAGTCTAAAGGAAATGGTGGCATCAGCAAGTTTGATGGGGAATGTATTCAAAGGTAACATAACACACTTGGTTTAGTTTTAAAACAAAAATAAAACTCATTACACAGCAAACAAAGCTTTTAGTTTGGATTTTATCTAAGTTTATATCATGCTTTCCAACTTCATACATTTGATGCATTCCTCTCTCTAAACAGTGGATAAACTGCATTAAAAAAACAACTTTTTTCCAAAATGGAACTCTCAAACATCTCGCCAAAAAAGCACTGCTTTTGAAGGAAAGGGAACCGGAGGATTATCCCCCCTCGACTCGACCCCCCCCCCCGCTTACCTGTACTTAAGGAACAGCCACTGCACGAGCCACAGCCCCACCAGGACCATGCCGTTGACCTCTGTCACCGTGAAAGCCCACGACACGCGGTCCACGTAGTCGAAGAACTTGTCGGGCAGCGGCGGGCTGGTCTCCTTGTCGGGCACCCTCTCGTGCACCACCGTGATCACCACCGTGGTGAGCACCAGGGTGAAGGAGGCGTAGACGAAGGCCACGCCGGTCTTCCACCACTCCAGCGGCAGCCGGTCGGTCTTGGGGTCGGGGATCCGGACGTAGTCCCGGTGCTTCTGCGCACTCTTCCGCAGGCCCCGGAGGAGGCCGCCGCCGCCGCCACCGCCACCTCCGCCCCCCCCCTGCTTGGCGCGGTTGGCGTCGCCGTCCTCGTCCGCCAGGGCACCGTGCGCCAGGCCGTTGGCCAGCTCGCCGTCGTCCACCGCCACGCACACGTCCAGGGCGTCGCTGGTGTCCGCTTTGCTGCCGCCGCTGCCGCCGCCGCCGCGCGGACGAGACGTCGTCATGGCGGCGTTCGCGGGGTGACGAATTGAACTTCTACACACCTGAGCAATTACACAACAGCAGCACCATTTTTACTGTCACACAGTGCTATACTCTTTCAAAATTGTTCCACAGGTTTGCTCTCAACAATTGGCCAACAATCTACTTACAGGAATTGACCAGTAATAATAATAATGTTCCCTTACCCATCACAACTGCTTTTTGACTTGTGGAAATTTCTTTTCCACCCACTGTTAGGATCAGACTGTAAACAGGAGGCGTGTTGGTATGAAGCACCCAGAAGCTACGCACTGCCCCAGTGAGACAGCTGGGCTCGCTCAGGAAGGCGAGTCGCTGCATACGTGGAAGACACCGCGTGACGGAGCCAGCGCACCTGACTGCGTCACAGGTGTGAAACTCGAGAGGACAGCAAACTGAAACCTGCTGACACACCCACAGCCTCACATTCTTTCCCACAGTCACACACACACACTTTCTCCCAGCAATCCTGGAGTTAAATACAATCTCTCTCTCTCCCCGTCTCTCTCTCTCACACACACACACTTTCTCCCAGCAATCCTGGAGTTAAATACAATCTCTCTCTCTCTCTTACAAACACACACACACACTCCCAGCAGTCCTGGAGTTAAATACCATTACACACACTCATTGTCTGAATTTAGAAAAAACGCAATCCATGAAGAAAAAGTATATCAATATAATTTTTCTTCATGGATTACATTATCTGCACCTACATAGTGAATCTTCAGAAGACAGCCAACTGAAGTATGTTCTCTCCTTAATGTCAGAAAATTCCCACGTCTACTTAAGTTGGCCAGTGTTACCAGTAACGTACAAGGTATTTGAATAACAAAGCACTTTAACACAACTCACCATGCCATACAGGTTTATCTGGCTGTCACCGGCTGGACTTACTCCAGTGCAATGGAAGCATTTATGAAACATCCTTTCCACTGTCACCATGAAACGTATTCAGTTTAATTAAATAGCTCGTCCGCCATTTAAATTAATTTATAAGATACATAAAAATGAGAGCATATAAAGCTGGTTTATGAATGTATTCATTTCCTCTGAAACTATTTTAACAGACAACAGCCTGGCTTCATTCAACGATTGTCATTAATTTTGACACAATGAAATGCAGGTTTTATTTTTACTAGTAATCTACCAGAGCATACATCCTCTCCCACAACTTCAACTGCATTGTTACATACATCAAAAAGGCCCGGCTGTCCAGTTGCTTAATATGAATAATTTAATTTAAATGTTGGACACTGCATGTATCCACAAAAACACATAGATATTCCTTTCAACAGAGGGTCTCTTCACCAAAATCAATTGTTCCAACTACCTGGCCTCATTTCCTTTTAAGGGTCCAGCCTCACCCCTCAGGTAGAACATGCACCTTGTTACTTCCAGACAGAAATCTTTTCCCAGTGCTTTACCAGGCCATCACACTTCACCAGGGGTAGCCTTATGGTGATGGTGGAGGTCAACGAAGTCCCACAGTGATACAAATCAGAACCACTAACGCAGATCATATCACGTATCAAACCATACAGTAGGCCTACTAGCGACCGATTAATTGAGTAATTATCCAATTATTTCCCGGGTTTAGTAAATACGTTTTGCATGACCATTCGCTTGGTGACAATTAGAAACGGACACTCAGACATCGTAGCAGGTGATGAGAGACTATTGCATAGATGAATTAGACATGGGATAAAATAATAAGTGAGGAAATATGAAACTCGTTTTCCATATATCGTCTGCCACAGAAACATGTTCAAATGTGACTGAAGATGTCACACTGCTCACTATGGCGAATGATACAGTTTTAAACTTTATTTAGGAAAGTCCTACTACAAGCAAGCTAATGTGAAGTTTCACAGGTCAGATTGTGTTATGGGCATCTAAACAGTATAATCAAAATTCACTCCCTTTTTAACAAAATGCACATTTGTGCCGCCACGTTTATATTACAAAGATAAGAGAAAATATATAACGTTAAGGTTAAAACTCATCGCCTACAGGTGACTAAGTAGGCAATCAATACCACGTTTTCAGTCCTGAAAACTGAAAAGGACGTAGACTACATTTAAAAATAAAGTACACGCGAAACGGTGGAGTAGATCATCTGTAAACCTCAACCACCGAAAAGAAACTTAAATAGGTTACAAAAATAAAATGCATTTAAAATAGTTTTAGAGCAAATTATTTACCAAATTACTCAATTACGAAAATGTGGGGGAAATGTTTTACGTACCTTCACCTCCAGCGAATATAAATAAAAAAATTATGCTCCTCTTGGTTCTTTCCGCGTTCAGTCAAACTCCGGCTGTATGTGCGTTAAAACAAGCGGGCAATTATTTGTATCTGAGCTCCTCCCCGTCGATCACCATTGAACACTGATTAAATCCCAGCAGATTACAAAGACTGCAAAGTAACTTGAAGTGCGTAGGCTATCCTTCTCGTTCGCGTGGGAAGTTCATCGTAAGTTATATACATTTTATTTATTTATTTATTTGTGTAAAATTTGCTGTTGGGAAATTCTGTTGAACAACTGGTATTTAGGATTGGACAGAGAGAGATAGAGAGAAGTGGCGTGAAATAATGAATTTTGGACAGAAAACATCAGAAACCCTGGAACTTGGCCTCTAAATGTATGAATAATTGACAGACAAATAGACCGACCCCGCATTTCCGCCGCACTTGACACGGCCGCGTGAGAATGACGAACTGCTTGCACACTGCACAGGTGTTCGAAATAAACAATTGACAGACCACTTCAGGAAGAGCTGGTTATAGTGTGGTTTTTCAGGTTTTCAGCAGCGAGAACTAGTGCCCTGAATTTTCTTTCTTTCTTTCTTACTGACTTGGAGAAAATGTCCATATTTTTTGTTTTGCTTAGCTGGGGTTTACAAGCATTTTAATCTCAAAAAGGCTTGGTTTTAATTTTTAAAGACTGATTGCGCCACTTTGACTTTGCATTTTCAAAAACAAGCCTGGTAACACAGATTAGTAAATTGAGTACAGAATGTTCGAATCATTTCCGTAAAGCATGCATGTTTAAGAGAAGGTAGTGCTTTACCATAACTGTTTGGCACTAATGGATATAAACAATGTCTACTGTAACACTGAATGCCCTTCAGGCACTTGACCGAATGCCTTACGCATTCACTCCTTTTGTGTCTGGTCTGTGGTTAGTTAACCCTTGTTCTGCACCACCCGTGACGGTGGAATAAACTGATCAGTTTGTCTATTTGAATTATTGATTAGGTCGGGAAAGAAAACGACGCTCTAAACTAGAGGAATCCGTAGTGAAACGGTCTTTTCAATCAGTGGTTACCACCGTGAGTGTGGAGTTGTGAGGCGCGAATTAGCATATGAATGTCCACTACAGAATGCTCTTCCAGCCCCGGAGAAAGCATGGAGCAGGATCTCTTGTTTAGAGATTAGCCATTACATGAAAGACAAAATTCAAGCATTTAAATGATTTATTGCCGCAATCCTTGCCTATGACTGCTTATATATTCATGCGACAGCATATATGTGCAGTTGTTTATGCTGCCCCAGTCCGCTGGGCCCCGTTTCACGAAGCAGGATTACGGAGTTAGCTGGATAACTGCAATGAGTAAAACCCGTAACTCTCCCAAATCTGGAACATGGTATTGAGGTAAAAAGAGCTGCTCTGGATTTTACTTAGTGCAGTTCTCCAGCTAACTCCATTATCCTGCTTCGTGGTCAAGAATAATCCATCAGTGGTGATAAATCCATACAGAATATCCGTGTATTTCACCCAAATATATTTGACACTAGATGGCACTCTGAACTAATAAACGGCCAGGTTTTGTAAAACCTATTCCGACGAAAACATGCATGATGTGATATAGAGATAAGAAACAATCTGCGGAGGCAATGCTGATAATATTATTTGGAATGTAGATATAATTTGGCATGAGACTAAGCAGGTTTATAAATGTGATATTATCAGAAAACGTAAGACCATTGTGGAAAAGCAAGCACAAATCAATTTCATTGATCCTTCTTTTCAGATTGATAGGGCTATGTACTACTGGCAACAATTTCTAAAAGCTTAAGTGTGCAAAATTATTCATTTTTAAATTTTCTAAAGTATCCTACCTCTTTCTGGTATATCATATAGCTATAATGCAACAGTTGGACATGTTCTTACACACAGTTTATGATCAAATGTGATCATATGCATGTTTCTTGAATGAGGCCCATTGACTGTATTTGGAATTACTTCTGAAATGCTATCAACACATTATTGTCCAGCACATATGTTATACAAATGTATAACATCTATTAAAATCTATCGGCCACTATATAAATACTGACCAATAAGTTTGCCTTTCAAATGCCCATAAGTTTGGTTTGACTGGTAAACTGGGCTTCCACCAAGCTTTGCTCAAGGTTTATATCCAATGAAAGTCATGTGTCTATGTAATTTTCTGACAGGATGGAGAGTCCACGCTTTCTCTGAGAGGAAATGTTCAGCCCTAGCTGTAATTCCGGCACGTTTGAGTACTGAAAGGCAGCACTGTGCTGTGTATCCGATGTTTACTGTAACCTGAAAATGAGCTGTTCTGTGTCATCACAGAAGGGGGATCCCCAGGTGTTTCTGAAAACACCTGGGGATCCAGTGTGTGATGTGCACGATGGTCTGACTGCGAACCCTGACGCTGACTGTGCCAGTGTCGGCTGTAGCTGGCCGAACAGCCTTCTGGGAAGGAGACAGCGAAGGTGTGACCTCATCAGACCACACCTTTTCCTCAGATCTTATCATTTAAAATGACTTCAGTACAGCTGGTATATTTATTTATTGTAAGATGGGCCAAGCTTCAAGGGTCATACCCTTTTGGTTTAAAGCGTTTTGTGTTTTTCTTTTTTTTTAATGAGAAGCCTATTTAAATGGGGCAAAATATTTGGTCCTCAAGTGGGTTTGGCTGTTACTGATGATGGATTAAGGACAGTGGTTTTGGGCAGCGATTGGGTCGGCACGCTGCCAGTACACTAGCAAGTGGGAAGTAAACATTCCACTTCCTGGTGCCTGTTTCACACAGAGACCACAAGGAGGAGCTATACATTCAGTGAGCACTGCTACGTCAACGATAGTGCCGTACTCACACCAGTCCCTCATAGATGCGAAAGAGAGTCTAACGTAGATTATAGACACCAGAGGGGAAGTCCCATTGCTGTCTCAGACCGTGTACTCTCTGAATCCCTAATTATCTTCTTTTTTTTCAGATGATTTTCCTCAACACCCCACAGCTTAGCTTATTTACAATACTTTTAGTTTATCCCTTTGCTTTCGACCTCGATATTTCGACAGATCCAAACACCGTCTTCCTCCAAAAGAAAACTTGAAGCAAATACTGTACATCGGTTTCCAGATGCAAGAGTGTCCTCTCAGTTTAGGCTGTTTTCAGGGTTATTAAAAATCCCGAAGGGTTCTATTTTTCCAAATGGTTCCAACGGAGAACCCTGCCAAGATGTGAAATGCCCTATCATTCCAGTCTCAACAAAAGCTTGATATTAGTATTTATCATATCATTGATAATTAGTTTTAGATAGTTTAATATTAGTATTTATCGTAATCATTTATCATGCTTTCAGAACTCCTTTTTGAAACTGACCTCTTCACCTTTTTTATGTTTGAAATATTTATCAAGAAATAGTTTGCATTGCAGATGGACCTCGGCAGTGCACAAATTCCTGGCCACAACTGAACACACACGGCACTGTGCGTGCAATAATGAGTTATCTTTTCCATTGTGGTGGAATAAAATGTGAATTCCCACACACCGTAATCTGAGACCGAAGCAGTGGTATTTCCCTGGCAAACTGTTGAACGTATGAACATGTTTAAACGGTTCGTTGAAGACCCATTAAGATTTTGAACCTGGTGTTTAAAGACTAACGAGAATCATAATGTGAAACGGCAACCTGCACTTTCTGGATTACGAGCGCTGTTTGGAAACTGAACCTGTTTTGTGTGTTGAGAAATCTCACGTCCCATGTGGTTATGATGTTATGATTTTGTGATTATGTGGAATTATGCGTTATCATTTTGGGCCTTCTTTTTTTCTAAGACTGAGGCACAGTCATGATAAAGTTTCTGCCATCCCATTCATGCAGTAGAGCATGTCCCATTTTCCTTTGAAGGTGAACATGATCACAATGACAATGACTTCTCATTAAATGAAAATATCGATGAAAATACGCGTCCTTTGAGATCACTTGTGACTCAGATCAACGCATTGCCTTGCAGCCGGGGTCTCAAGCCCAACCCCAAGGGGGCTGCAAGGGGCTGCAGGTTTTTGTGGTTTCCTTTCAATCAGCTGCCGATTAAGGTCTTGAGAACAAGGTGTGTGTGTGGATTCCTCAGCCAATCGAATGACTTAAATGAAACGCCTGTGTGGAGAACACCCCCAAAAAGCCAGCAGACACTGCGGCCCTCCAGGACTGGAGTTTGACACAGTGTGGCCTTGTGGGATAAATTACCCAGCAGCCTCTCTTCGTTTTTCAGCCAGCAGGACGTACACTCTCTAGTTCTGGTGCAGTTCGGGCCCGAGCTTTTGAGGGGGCCCAACCCAACGTGATTTGGGGGCCCCCCACCGGCTGTCGTGGGACCCTAAGCAGCTGTTTATGTTGTGTATTTGTGTGGAGCTGCTGCTGTTCTGGCCCATTTCATCAGCAGGTTTCAGATCATTAGAGAGCGCACACTCCGGGGGGGGAAGCAGGGTTACTGAGTTAGCTGGGTAAAGGCACCGCAGCTTTCCCATTGGAACGAATGCATTTTCTGTGTGGGCGCGATCTGTTCATCTTTAAAAAATGAGATCCCTTAAACAAAACCAGCCTGTGCGGCCGATTCTCATCATGTGCCCGAAGATAACATTTTAAAGATTTTTAAAAAAGGAGTTAAGCACTGATTGATCGAGCTCTTTGATTCTCTCTGCTCGAACATTTCCACCGACGCAGGGCTCTGGATCCGTTTTTGAAGTCCTGTTGTCCTTTAATCATTTGCTAGGGGTCATTTGGAAATCATTGGGACCAGATTTGTTTCTGTTGGACAAATGCTCAAATGCAAAAAACACGCTATTAGCCCGTGTGATTATGGGCAGGAAGACCTGACAGGCTGCACATCCCAGGATTTAATGCACATATGGGCAGGGGCAGCTGACGCTGTGGGTCGGGCCGTACCTCTCTCTCTGTCTCTGTCTCTCTCGCTGTCTTTCTGTGTGTGTGTGTGTGTGTGTGTGTGTGTGTCTCTCTCTGTCTCTCTCTCTCTCTCTCTGTCTCTCTCGCTCTCTCTCGCGTACATACACCCACCCACACACACACACACACACACACATAACCTGGTCGCTAATGTCTTACCACTTCCTTATCAACTGCATCTTATTCCCCAGAGTAGCTTTCATAAGACTGAGCTGCTCAACATCGTTCTGTGACCACAGTGTAGCTAAGATGCCCATGTCAACTGACTCCAGTATCACCATTAGTAAACGACTCTGGAGCAGGCTTCGTGCCCAGCTATGAAAAGATTTAGTTGAACGATGCAGGTAGCCTTGATGACCCTGTTGGGGCTTCTGTTCTTATATAAAGTCTTTATCTGGTTAATTCAGAAAAGGAGTGATACACCATGATAAGAATGTGTGAATATGGAAATTAGAGCTTGTCTTAAATAGCTTTAATCACAGGTTGGAAATGGGCCCTTGCATTGCTTGTAGTGATGCTGTCCCCTCCTGATACTGAAAACTTTATTAAATAAATGACACACCTCCCTGTGGTTTTCTAAAGTGTGCAGTAATGTGTGCGCAATGCAACATTTTCTTTTTTAAAAATATGACCAAAGTTTGACATAAAAACGTTTAGTGTGTAGCTGAACAGCACATAGTTTTATGTGTTCATCTGGCCGTAAAAATGCGACCATCTTTCCAGACATCACAGAGACAGAACGGCGATCACGCCGCGATCCTCCAACGCCGCAGGGATGGAGGGGAAATGAATTCTTGATAGCATAATTAAATCCATCATCATTCGGAATTTCATAACAAACGCTTTATTTTTCTGTCCGTTCCGTTCCGTTCTATCAACATACGGTGCAAAAATATTCACAGGGCACAGAAACGTCTGAGATTTCAGCATAATTATGCAGAAAAAAAACTCTACTAACCTGTGCAACTAACCCGTGAATCTTGATACATAGTCTGCGAACCACTGTCTTATAATAGTTGACCACATACTACCATTGTTCTTGTGTCTCTGCGCTTTATATGACACGTAGTGTAGATTATACCAGACAATAGAAATACAGGATTTTGTGGAGTCAGGCTAAGGCACGTTATGCTAACTGTATGCCCTGCTTCTGTATGTATTAACTGGCTAAAAAAATGTTCTCCCTCCAGTGGAGCTGCTCAGTGGCTAACAACAGAGGATTGTGGTTGTACTGGGCAGCTCCCAGGTGTGAATGTGTATGAGTGTGAAGCAGGGCGTTGCTGCAAAAGAGCATCCGTGCTCAGTGAACCTACCCTGGGTAAATAAAGGTTAAATAAAACTGTAATTCTGTATGTATTAACTGTATGCCCTGCTTCTGTATGTATTAACTGTATGCCCTGCTTCTGTATGCCTTAACTGTATGCCCTGCTTCTGCACAGGAGAGGCTGCCCGCTGTCTGTTAAAGATCTGGTGGACGAAGCAGTTCGGTGGCAGGTCTGTAAATCACACAGAGATCCGCACCATCTGCCCCGTGACTGTACGGCTTCAGGGCTCAGAGGAAGGCCGCGTGGACAGAGGGAAACATCTTTGTGGCAACAGGAAATTAAATTCGAACTGGCAGGAAGTTGTATCGTTGGACAAGCTGCTCTGGAAGAAGGTAGGTCGATCATACTTGAGTCTATTTTGAGAATATTTGAGTTTTGAGATGTGATTTCAGAGAGGGATTCTGAAAATTGTTTTAGCAATGAAAAAGCAGTATGTTTTCCCCCCTTTATATAAGCTTTTGGTTTGGAATTGATCATTTAAAGGCTTCTTCATCTAATTCAGTGGTTCTGGGATTGGGGGGGGGGTATGGTGGAGTGTAAGGGGGTGGGGGTTGAAGGAAAAAGGCACAGCGCGGTATGTGTGTGTGTGTGTGGGAGGGGGGGTATGGTGAGCTAACTGTGTAGTCAGCTGCTTGAATTGATCTATGAAGTGCAAGAACAATAATGAAGATCAGTACACTTTGTTGTGCTCGAGGACCAGAGTGCAGGACAGCCGATGCACCCAAACACATCCCCAGAGTTCAATTTGTCACTGGAGCCATTTTTAGCACTTTCTCACTTAGTCCCCTTTGTTCTCAGAAGGGATTTTTTTTCTCCTTTGCAAAAACTTGGTTACTCAGTTTTTCTTGGAAACTGAATACTGAAGCCACCCATGGCCAGCTGCAAGGAACATGCTTCACGAGAGAACCCCCATTTTGTCTTGCTCTCCAGCCTTTCGAGAATTTGGCTTCTCCTGAACACCCTGCATGTGTGAGGGAACTCTGGGAAACCCAGGTCCTCCAGACCTATCGGCATAGAGCCCAGAGACCAGGATGAACTGGGCAGAGTAGGCTGCTGCAAGACCCTCAGGAAGCCTCATGGTTGATTGGGTGCAGAGCAGCTTTTAATATTGTGTGAATTAAAATGGGTGCCACGCAGTCACACTGAACACAGTTCTGTTGTGCTCCAGGACTGGAGTTTGACGCCTCAGCTCTATACCTTTGGCCCGTTTCATTCCACGCATATTTTCCATGCTGATGTCACTGAATGCTGGGCCCCGTCTCAGTCTCCTGAAGGCTCAGATACAGTGTTGGGCTTCTGTAAACCCCCCAACTGTAACACCAATGCCATCTCACAGGCCAGACCGTTCAGATGAGGGGTGGGGGGGCTGGATGGGGGAGGGGGGGGGCTAAACACTTCCAACTGGCTCTCAGAAAGGCAACAGCTGAGTTAAAAGTGGCAAAGAAAGGGTTAATCTCGCACGCACGCGGCAGGTCGCCCTTTGAGGCGTGTCACGGATACGGCCTTCTGGCTCTCCGCCCTTTTTAGATCTTCCTCCGTGATGTAATGTAGAAGCACGCCAGCAGCACCGGGCGCTGGTGCCAGATCTTGTTGAGTATCAAACCATAATCAAGCAAGCGATGCACCTGGATACCACTTCAAAGGGAATGCTCTGTGTACCGAACCGAGGAGGGGGAGAGGGGGGAGCGCGTTTGCTACCTTTTCACTGTCCTTTTTTGATTGCGCTGTAATAGGAGGCATATTCCTTCCTTTGACTCTTGGATTAGCCTTGTCACACGAGTCTCTTTGCTATGTTAATGGTGATGTGCATAGACTGAGAATGGATGGCTTCTTCAAAAGTTTGGGTATGTCATTAAGTCATATGCTATTTTGCATTGCTATTTCAAATGTATAAAACACACGTGTGTCCAATTCATATGTATAAAGTTGTGCTGAAGTCTAATGCAGTAATAAAACAAAAAGAATTGTGTAATAACACATGTAATAAGATTCCCGTATATGTGGTGGCTTACTTAACGCAACTTATGACCCCAATGATATGAGTTTCTATAGGCTGAGGTCTACTGAGACATATTTAGGTAATGGGTATGGTATCCAGATATGCCTACCAGGGCAAAATTAGATTAGCCTAAGCTAATAACAACATATAAATCTTAGTACTATTATTCTTATCTTCAAAGGGCTTATATTAAAATAAACCTGTAGAACACCGAAAAAATAAATCAAACATAAATGACCATACTGAGGTCTATCAATTACTCATGTATGTAGTGGAAAACATTTAGATATATTTTACAATCACAAGTAATAAATATATATATTGTATATGTTATTATATTTAACATATATTACTGAGATGTTTGAAAGCTGCAATTGATCTTTGTTTCATCTTGAAGAATCTGTGCATCATTAGTTGCATCCAAGACCTAGTCAATGGAGAAAGACCATTCCTTCCACAAACTACAAAGTCAAATGCGATCCATTACATACCTGTCTGTTATATGGAATATCCCTGGATTTATGCTAGCGCAGCTCGTTTAGAGATGTGTATTTCTTCTGTAATATTCATAAGACATGAATGCCGTAAAGTAAATCAGCTCTTAAAGATGCATACGGTTCCCATTGGACTCATACGTACTCTGTTAGAGTTAAATAAACACTGGACATTTGACTGTGCAAAACTAAGGCAGAAGCTGGAAAATCGGGTGTGGTGTTATGGAGAGGCAAAAAACTCTTCCACTTGTTCGGCATCAAAGCGTTGTCTCATAGCAACCTGTCCGGTCCTCCAATAAGCCATGCTCACGATTGGAGGGGACCCTTCGTGCACTTGCTATGTCACACACACGATGACATCATCCCTCCCACTTATGGGCTCGGTGCTTACATGGAATCCAGCTGCATTTATCTCCAATTCACATCCATCTGTTTTGAATTGTATTCAAAGCGAATCTCGATAAAGAAGAGACTTCTTGGGCAGAATGCAATGCATTGGTACGTACCAGGATGTCTGAATACAAATTTTTTTTTAAAAAAAGAAGAAAATCAAAGGAAAAAAAATGAGGCCTTAAGATAAAATGACTGAATGATCATCCTGTCCTTTCGTGATTTAAATTAAGTCCATACCATCCAGGGCTCTGATTCTGGCTCAGACCTGTGATGTCTGTAATCAGACGTTTAATGGAAATGAAAGGTATGTTGAAACAGTATTTCGATTGAAAGGTCAGCCTCACCTAAAACAAACATTCATACTGAGTGCAGCAATGAACTTTACAGGCAATGAGAGACATTAATGTCTCGTACTCATTCTACATAGCCATCCATTACCAATACTGTGCAATGCAGTTCATTTTCTTGAGACAAACAGCAGGAAGTATATGAAATTTATGACTATGACCTTCTGGGTACTTTTCATTTTGTGGTATAGGTCTGATTGCAGCCTGTAGTAGATACAGCAGGAGAGAACCACAATGAGAAATGTGATAACAAGGTCACTTATTGCAATTAGGCACCCAGTTCTTCGACAAAGAAAAGGATGGCTGTGTGAGTTGAGAATATGATACCAGGGCACCTAGAAATGATGACCGCAGTCTTTGCTGTCTGGTTTTCTGTATAGAAAGCTTTACTGGAAAGAACCAATTGTAAATAATGATGTAACCTGTAAATGGGACATTAACAGCTAGCCTGTGTAAACTATTATGGGCTGTGAAACAACCAGCAATTCACAAAATTACTGCACTGCAATTACACTTAATAATAACGAGTAGCAAACAATGGACAGCACAGTGTGTGCCTAAAATATCTGTAGGCCCCAGTCCACTTTTACACTTTGAAATGTATCATGTAATTTATTTTATTTGTGGTCGGCTTGTATGTGGCACAGTGCACTTTTCTTCACACATTAACCGCTGAAGGAAAACAATAAGTAGGTCTGTGCGGTTCTCCAGCTCTCAAAGGTACGCAGTGGATCTGCCACCCAAGTCATTTCTCTTTTGATCTCGAACCCATACTCCAGTGTGGTTTTCAGAGGATATTCAATAACGCAATTAAGAGAGGGCAGAGCCGCTTGCTGATGCTAGCGTTTCTCCCGTGTAAAGATACTTTAATAGTCTTATTTTCATTTGGCGGCATGATTGTAATTATCAAACCTTCATGGAAAAAATCGGGCGGGGTGTTATTTTGTTTCAGTGGAGACTGATGGTGAGTGTGTGTGTGAAGGACAATACAGCGTAGAACTTATTAAATTTTCTGAAGTGATGATAATGATCCACCATCTCACAATGCTCTGAGCTGGTCTCTTCCTTTCGCTAATGCTGTCTATTCTCATGTTTCACGATACGCCCTTCTGTATCCGACAGACTACATCATGTCGGATATAAACTAAGAAACTAGTTTGAAGTTTCACCCTTCCTGCCTCTCGCCCAGTGCATGCTGGGATAGGCTCTAGCACCCCCCCGCATCCCTGCCCAGGATAAGCGGCTATAGATAATGGATGGGTGGATGGAAATTTCACCCCCAAAACCTGATCTTTGCACAGTGGCAACCATGCACTAATACAGAATTAATTCATATGGGTGATTATGAAATAAAGAAAGACTTATTGATTATGTTGTGGGGACATGCACATACTCAGGCTCCTTTAGTAATAATGTCATATCTAATATAATCACAGAATATGTATATTGAATAAATATAAAATTTTCAGCCGTTAGGATTCTGATCCATTCAAAGCATGGTCCTTTGTAGCGCACACCTGGCACACCCTGGCACAGCTTGAAAACAACTTCAGGACTTTAAATCGGGTGTTCTCAAACTTTGTCCTGAGGCCCCCAGCTGTCAGAGGGGGCTCCAAAACCGAATTTGAGAACCTCAAATCTTTCTGCCTCAAATCTCTGGCCGTCCGTGGCACGCTATTTTATTTGAAAGAGTGCTGAAAATTCTCAGCGCACCTATCAGGTGTCTGGGCAGTTTGGGTGGTATATTAAGTGAAGCTCTGACGAATGTACCTGCGTGTGCCTATGCTGACAGGAAATACAAGATCATGACAGGAAGTGCATTTTCAGGACTTTTGAATATACAAGAGTGTACCATTTACATAGTGGTCGCAGAAAGGAACAAACAAACCCAAAAACTGATCTGATGGTATATTACAGACCACCCTGAGGGGAATTCACTACGGTACAATTTGAAAGCATCCTTTTCTGAGCACAATGAGTTGTGGGCCCCTTTTCACAGTTCAATCGTTTTTCTTCTTCTGATTCACCACTGACTCAGAAATCCCTAGAAACAAGGAAATGCAGTCTGCCAGCTACTTCAAAGGAGAAGTGAGTGATTTTGATGTTCGATATCATGTGTACTGTATGTGCAGTGGAAATTGGATTAGGCCAGACTCCACTAACCACCCCCCCACAACCCCCAAGCCCAGACAGGCAGGGACACTTTGTGCTGCCCCACTCTGCGTGTCACCCAGTGATGGCTTTCTGATTGCACAACACGACCCCCCCAGGGTGTTCGTTACAGGCGCCCGGGTTTTTTTTGCTGGAGAGGTGCGACTCGGTCGCCGCGGCGACAGTGGGGCAGCTCTCCTGGTTTCGTGCCTCTCCAGGGCCAATCAGGCGCTGATTCAGCCAGGCTACGGCCGCAGGGCACGGGTGAGATAATGTTCCCTCCCCAGTTCACCTGCCTGTCATTCGAAAGGGGGGGGAGGGGGAGAGGAGGAGAGAGGAGAGGAAGGAGAAGAGCACCGTTCTCAAATGTCTTTGGAAATTTCCCAGACGGGCGCTAACTATGTATTTGTGCGTTCCACGTTCGATGGTAGCACTGTTTGGTGTTCACCTCACAGGGAAAACTGATACATAATTCATATACTAAATTGACACAATTCAATACAATTAATTTATAACCTGAGATAGTAAGCGGTACTTTATGTGTAATTGCACACAGTAATATCTCAGCACGTGAGGGTCTGCTGTGTTAAACATTTGTAGTTAAAGTGCAAAACTAGAAACTGCATTGCTGCAGTCCATGCCTTCGTCCATGCAGCCCTATCATCAGACAGTGTATTCCGTCACACACAATCATTTAAAGACAATCGTCATATCAACTCGTTTCTTACATATTGTTTGTATTTTCCACAGACGGTTCTCTGACAGGTCGTGTTCCCATTAGGGCTTTCAGGATGAGCATTTTATTTGCGCAGCTGAAAGGAAGGTTTGAGCTCATTTGTGGAAGGCACTGAAACGAGCGCACGCTTAATGAACTGAGACCTCCTGAAGGGGTTTGTTTAGGCTCATTTCTCAGAAGAGCTCGGCGCAGATTGTTCGGGAAACGTTCAGTGTGAACAGGAGAAGGCATTGCTTCCTTTCCAGCCCTGAAACAAACCGCGCTGTGTGCACCTTTATAGGGCTCTTTTATAATTCACACACAACACTGAAGACTGTAATAGGGTTGGCTATTTAGCTAATTGCAGTAATATCAGGCCTGTGTCGGGGTTGTCCAGCAGAGAAAATGCAAAAGGGTGGTTGTAGAGCAAACATGTTGTGCCAAGATTCTAAAAGTAGAATCTTAAAGATTTTTTGGTAGTCATTCAGACAATCAGAAATGCTAAGTTTATCAAGGATATCAATGATGTTTACCTTTGGGGTGAGAGCGACTATTCAAACTTCTGTTTAGGAAAGTCAATAGTAGCAGAACGCACAATTTTCTCAGATTTCAACACAGAGTAAAGTTCTATACTAATAAGATAATAATTGATTTCAATTTCATATTGGAAATCTTGATGAAAAAACAATCTGAACCAGTAGCTGACAAACTGTGGTGTGTACATATCGTAATACAGCTTAGCCCTTTGACAGACCAGTGTTGGAAATGTATTCTCTTACATTATCAGATACACCGTTATTTGATATTTCGGTATATGTGTCTTGTGCATTGCACTTGCTTTGATTGGAAATTGCAGCAATTATTCCAGCTGTACTTTCTTCTGCGTACAGTCTATGGAACACTAGAAGCCAGAGCTTACACAAGTTCAAACATAATATGTATGAGGTAAAGGGCAAGGAGATCAACAGCCCAATTAAACTTGTCCTTTTTGTTTTCCCTCAACTGCACAGCTTGCAATCCTGCACCTTGTATTGTACCACGTCTTTCAAATTAGCAGGAAGTCCGGATGTGTAAACGAAATGGGTGAAATTGAGCCAGGTATCCCCCCCCTCCCCATCCCTCTCCCCCTCCCCCTGCCTCTCCCCCTTCTACTTTCATCCCAACATCTCCAAACAAAAAGAAAAAAAAACAAAACAGAATAAAACCCGAGATATGAATGGAGAGGATTGTTCATTTATAGATTCTGGAACGCCAGTGCAATCGTACCATGTCACTCAGGCATGTGACTCAGGCGACTTCTGGTCACAATCTGAGGGCAAACGGGCTGGGAAGTTCAGACACTCTCATTTCCTGCTGATGACATCATGCTCTGGCCCTGAGGCTCAGGTACCAGGCCTCAAGGGGCACAGATGTCCTGGGGCAGATGACAAAATAATCTTTACTTTGAACTGATTTACTGTGTAATACCTGCATTTATGGCATCATGCAATATGGAATACCGTTAGCTGCAGGTTCAGTGCTCAAAGGTTTCTTCCAAAGTAACTCCAGCCAAGCCTGTGGTTACTGATCATAGGTAATGTTGAAATAAGTGCAGTCAGCATGTGGCTGTTGTCTTATGGAAATGCAATCATTGCATCCAATGAGCATGCAATAAATTGTTGGTACTAGGTAGAAAGATTTCAAATGGTGTTTCTATCTATATGCAAATCTAACTCTGACTGACCACATATTTTATTTGAAATCTACGTGTCCCATGCACGTATTTGTTGAATTCTGTGTTCATGCTAGCAGTGCTTTCTTGTTACTTATGTATATGGTCTCTGTGCATGTGCTTTACGTGTCTTAGATCTCAGGCCCCACGTAGACCAGAGACTGATTGAAAACACATGTCACTTGAGTTCACACAATATAGGACAAGGTTTCTCCCTATAACCACCCGGAATGAGTGCATAAAGATGGGGAAATCAGCATTTAAAACAATAAATCAGATACGTTCAACCAACAGACCCACATTTATTTAATGTAATGGACAAAATATAAAATATTTAGCATTTTAATGCATTAAAACATAAATCATTGCACAGAACAGACACCACTGTATGGAGAAAATCATAAAAACAACATCGTGAAAGTGCTTTAAAACTCCCGCTGTCAAATCCAAAAGGAAACTGAGATTAGTTACAGGGAGTCAAAATCTCACCTCAGTTATAAATCAAACCAGCTGGGTCCTTCATAAAAAGGCATTTGTTTCCAATAAATATAACATGGAGGCCAACTGAATCGCAGAAACTTTATGCGTGGACCCGATTGCAGATTAGAGAGGTTAATGAGGTCAATGATGTAGGTTTTTCTCTCTAACAGAACATGAATCTAGATTTCTAGATTTATGATTCTGTGGCAAAGAGATCAAGGTGTGCCCTGTCACATTTTATTTTGTATGATGTGACCTCTGATCATGCAAGAATGTTCTCTGGGGTGAACTGTGAACACTAACATGGGATGCTTATGTGCAGTTATAAATAAATAAGTGAATAAATAAATGATCATAACTAACATTACTTATTTGCAATATAAACTTTTACATTCATAGTTTTGATTTTACCTAAACGCCTATCCATGTCTGTCTCTCTGTTTGGGTAACTCATCAGTCCTACATTTTCTTTTTAGGAAAATACTGCAACGAAATGAGACCGATGACAAGACTTGTAGTAAATGCAGTTCTGCAAGTCATTCGAAATAAGAGGTTCTCTATTTATTACCTGGACTAATAACAGCTTCTACTCCAAACAAATCCCCCAACACCATTTACCATATGAGTGGCAAGTTCACTTTGAAAAACTGCTAGATTTGATATTAGACCACTCTGATACTCTGTATGCAAAAGTGCAATCAGTGAGTTGGCCACAGTGTGTGGATGTGCAAACTACTCCTTTGCAGTAAATGCCCTCAGTAATCTACTTCTGTTGAATATTTGGTTGAAAAGCTGGCCAGGTGGAATTTATTACAACAGATGCATTCTCCGTGTGAATAAATACCCTGTCAGTGTCACAGCAGGCGATTTCTCACCAGATGGATTTTATTTGTGAAGCCCTGCCTCCCATTAGGCCGTTTGATAACCAGTGGTTGCATCTGAGGTGTGAAAAGCTCGGTCTTATTATCTGAACAAACAAAAAACGTTTCTCCACCCTGTTCCCTCCGCAGTGCGCACACTATGTAGCCTGTACCCAAAACCGTGTAAACCACAGGGTTCAATTGACCCATCAAAATGGTGCAGCTCTCTAATGCTAAAACCACTGCAGATGTTCACACCTGCGTACGTCATCACCGGCATGTGGTATGTGTGATGTGCACCATTTTACCAGGCCATAAATCGTCGCTTAAAAATGCTTTTTAAAAAATGTTCCAGGTAAATGAAACCAGTGAAAGACTCATTCAAAATCTGGCACTTTAATGGTGAGAGAGAGCAATTGTGTGAAGTTGTGCATCAAAATGTTATGCAATGACCTGCTAATTGCAGACGTTCCACATTGTGTTTAGACTTACTCAGAATGCTTTTGACTGGACGTCACAAATAAGTACCAATAGTACCAATATTAGTATTGTTATGGAACAGTATCAGTGAAATACTCATTGAGATGGGGATTTTTATTCAGGCGTTTTCACAAGGAGGCTGTATCGGCATCTTACGACCGGAGAACTGAGGTGTTTTGTTTAGGGACTCAATATCTGGTGTAGCCCAAATGCAATTAGGGCTTGTTCTGGTTGACATTACACGGAATGACCCCCCAAAAATGCACATCAAGAACAGCAGTCACAAGGAATGATCTCATTGCCAAATGAAAGGAAAATTCAAGGTTACAGTCTTCAGAAAAACCTGCAAAAACCTGCCATGGAGCCATCTCAATTAATAACATTAAAGTCACTCACAGTGTTTTTTGATTGTTATCAGAACAACTTGGAGAACTTGGTCATTTATCATATTCCCCCCAAACCTATAATTATAACAGCAAGAATGTGAAAACTTATGAGTTTTCTTTTTTAAAATCTTTTTAAATTAGAAACAGCTTTGGATGTGACCCATGATCTTTTCAAGTGCTTTTGAGTGGAGAATACCAAACAGACTTCCCAGATCCAACTTAACACCTGAAACCATTCTATGCTCTTGCTTCTAACTAACAACACATCAAGTCATTCATCAAAAATGCTATATCCAAACTTCCTTCTCAGCTTGGATTTTACATGTCACTGACCCAACAGGGCTAAATTCTGTTTCTGTTTTCAGGGCTATCAATATGTGTCCTGAATGACTTTCCAATAAACATACTCTGGGATTGTTTATTTCAGTATACAGCTTGTTCACTGTAAGTTTAGAAAAATAGAAATCTGGAAGAAAGATGGGGCAATCAGGTGTTTGAGACATCAGCTTCAAACATTTCCCCATAATTTGTTTAGATACACTTATCTCGCACACTAAAGTCTAAACTAAACTTGAAGTCCATAGATAATTCCGCCAAAAACTTTATTAAAAGCATTTCTCATCATAACATTGTTCATTCATGAAATATATAAACAATTCTTAATTTTGATTTTTGAAATACAGAAGTGTGGAACCTCAGAGGAATGACTAGAATTTAAATTGAACACATTTGATATGAATTTATTAGGCAATAAAGTTACCCCTTTGTTTAGGTGTGATGGCACTTTGAGTTTCAGTAGAAAGTGTGACTCATTTCCACGTTGTTCTCATTCTCATTTTTTTTGCATCGGTCATAATAAGGAGGGTCTGTATCGCACAGTTCCTCTGGTTTCATGCTTTTTTGGCCGACTGGTCAGACTGAGGCTATATCTCTGTAGTTTTGTAGAGAGTTAGTGCATTTTATTGAAAGATTGTTGGGAAACAATACTGGATTGTCTTCTTAGAAGTGAAAGTATGCAACAAATGGGACATTCTTTTTGGGTTGATCTTCTTTAAGAAGCACTTACGGTAAAATACCTGACTTTTAAAATTCAAGCAATAAAGAGCCAGACCCTGGTCGATACATATGGTCTACGAATGGGGCTGCTGTCTCTCCATCTCTAATATAAATTCAGTTACCAGACTGACATGCTAAAGCTATTATATATCAGGGGTAAGTAAGGGCCTTGATGTTGAGAAAGTATGTGACAAGCTAATGGAGCTGAAGCCTTTCCTAGACCCCCTCAGCTTCTTCACATGGAAGAGGGAAAGGTGGCTGCTTCTCAGAGTATGTCTGCAGACCAGGGATAACCAATAAGTATGCAGCATTTTGCATCCCAGTCAACTGTACTGTGATCGATCCTTCCTTGTTCACTGTGATCGATCCTTCCTTGTTCGCTGTGATCGATCCTTCCTTGTTCGCTGTGATCGATCCTTCCTTGTTCGCTGTGATCGATCCTTCCTTGTTCGCTGTGATCGATCCTTCCTTGTTCGCTGTGATCGATCCTTCCTTGTGCACTGTGATCGATCCTTCCTTGTTCACTGTGATCAATTCTTCCTTGTTCACTGTGATCAATCCTTGAGCCCCATGTTCTTGGATCAAAACTGGATTATCCGCTGACTGTGGCAGTTGGCGAGTGTGCTCCAACTCCGCTGAAATACTACCGTGCCACGTGTTTGTCCCGATGCACCCATCCCAAAAACACATCGCACCATGTGAAGACGATCAGAAAGGCAATATCCCTCTAGAAATGGACATAAGTGTTTGTGATGAGAACATATAAGGATAGCGGTAGTGGGAGTTCGTAAAAAACCCGCCGTTTTAGCAGCGATTGTGGGACCACTTTGTCCCGCTGAAAACCAGCATCGAACGGGATGTCTGTTTACATAAGCCAACGGCGTACAAAGTTCATTTAGAATGCTAGGATTTCACGAGCGACAAACGCTGGTAACTGAATGAGGCTGAGTGAAACCGAGACCTGAAATCAGTATATCCTCAGACCCGAACCGCTTGGCTCGGTGAGTATCGGCAGCGCGGGTCCGGGGACAATGCCGCATTGTGCCGGAGTTATTTAATCCCGTGTTGCAGAGTAACATTGACAATGAGCGATCATATATAAAAAAAAAATGATGTCACCACTGTTTGTGAAAAGAACAAAGAACCACCTTAAAGGCTCGCAGGTTTTACGGTCCAGTTCAAATGAGGAGCCATTCATGAAGGACGAGGTTGGGAGCATGGCGTAACGCACATTGATGAAAGCTTGTGCTGTTTTTCTGTACTGACAAAATTCACAGTGTGTATGGCCTACAGGTAAACCTTCTTTTAGGTAGCTTTTGTTCTAAAATTGGTCTGTTATATGTTGCAAAGGTTGCAAAATTTTTGGTTCCCCAAATAGTGGTGACCAAATGAACGAAAACTTATAATCATTGAAGAGTAGGTTTTTTAAAAAACGTTTTTGAACTAGTCAGTGTTCTAGAACTTCATTGCGTTCAATTATCCGTAGTGGTTGTTGCATCAGCATTAGAATGTTCAGTTCAGAACATTCTATTCACATTTTCTCTACGCCTTAAAGGGTTAAAGTTTGGCAAGGAGCTTTTATTCTCTGGCTACATCCAGCTCAGGTGAGGAGCCATTTCCTCAGAAATGAACCAATCCATCTTCCTGCACCATAAGAGGACAGAGGCAATTATCGAACGGACAACATATCCTCCCAGGCAGAATTTCCCCATTCACCATTTATAGCTACAACTTCCTGTAATTTGCAGTAAAGGTTTCAGATTATGATTATTTAAATATGTTTTACCAGATGTTAATAAAGTCAGTTTAGTACTATTCAAATCCACAATGGATTAGAGCAATCAAAAACATTGATTTCATAATCCTTTTGCAATGTGCTGAAGAATATTCACATATTCTCTGTTCATAAAACACACATACTGTTGTATGATATATTGTTTTGATGGCCACAGTTTTATCTGTTAGGAGGCTGATGATGAAAGATCATGCCTATTTCAAGCACTTTGCAAAAGTAATCGCAAAGAAACAAAAAAAAAGTACTACTACTGTGCATAAAAATGCTTATTAACTGGGAATTCAAGAGGATACACTTCAGATTCCACCCATGAAGTGCAATTCATGCGTTATATAATCCTTGGGAAATAGTCCAAATCTGACATTATTGCTGACATCTTCTTGATCTTAATATGAGTAATTAGTCATAAAGTCATATCTCACATTTCCATAGTTATACCTAAGGCTTACTATTATGTTGCTATGTTTCTTGGAATCAGACCACCTGAGGGAGAGAGATAGTCGTGCCTCAGTTGATATCCGCAGACTAAAATACCATGTCGGTGTGCTTCAGTAGTCACGCCGATGGTAATCACACTGAAATGTATCGCATTTTACTCCTTATGTTAGCGGTTTCTGGAGTGAACATAGTCGGAATTTAATGTGTTTGATCATTGGACAGAAACATTGCATTCGATAGGGAGACAGCTTGTACAACGACCAAAAACGAGCTCCTCTTGTGGACTTCCAAACTGCTAGAACCTAAGAAAATCTGTCATAATTGAAACGGGACAGTCGAATTTGCTTTCATTCCGTCAAGGATGTTAGAACTGCTTTTGCTCATACGCACACTGTTTAGCCACTTATGTTTGTGGTGCAGTTATGTGGTGACATGCAGACACAATTATCCTTTTGTAGTCACTTTGTTACCATTTTCATTTTGTTAAAATTGGAACAATTAAGAAAATGTTTTAGTAATATTCAGTTTAACAAGGTTGTCCCTTCTGCATTCTGACAACATAATGATAAGTAGAATAGGAATTTATACTATAATTGTTCATTTGTTTATTAATTGACAACTAATAAAGTCTTCTGATTTGTTTATTGATGCTTCTTATTAGATTGTCCTCAACCACATTAAACTGCATGTCATTCTGGAGCGCGATTTATTTGTCCTCTTCGTTTTCTTAAGCATCTTTTTTATGGCAGGGAAATGTATTTCTTCAGTATATATATATTATTTTGGAATATTCTCAAGTATTCATGCAAAGTAGATCTAGATTGGCAAGATAAATCAATTGCTTTGGCATCGGACAGAAGAACGCCAGCTTACCACATCAGGGGTGCTCATGCTATTCCTGAAATACTATATCTGTTGTCTTGCAGCCCACATGAACCTGATCCTCTCATTACTTATGTGAAGTCCCTGCCAAGAGATTCTCTGACCTGGTGCCAGCGTGTTCCTGAACACACTCTCCATCGCTGCAGATGAAAGGAGGAAGTCTCCGTGCTGAGGAGACAGGTGGTCGCTGCCAGGTAGGACACCAGCTCCCCCCATTCCCCCCCACCCCACCCAAACCCTCAAGCCTTTTACACTGCTGTAGCTCAAAGTGAGGGGGGGGGGGGTACAGGTACAGAGCGTGGTTTCAGTTTACTCAACACCACATGCCATCACCTGACACTTTGACGGACTAAAAAAAAATCATTTTTGTTATTAATTCACCTATTTACATAACAGAAGACCCAGCTTCAGAAGTGTAAACTGCTCTATGTCATCATGCTCTGTCGGATCCATTGCGTGGGGTGGACCGGCAGTTCGTATAAAATGTGGGTCAAAGTTCTCAAGATGAATCTCAGCTGCCTGCGCTTGTCTCGCGGCTCATCCTCCAACATTCTAAACCGCCCCTTTCGCCCCCATGAGATACAAACTGCCAGCCACCTGCCGCACAAACCCGCGCCGTCAAATCGCTTCCATGTGGAGGAAGACAGAGGAGGCGGTAGAGAAATGAATTAATTATTTTTTAAATCGCTCTTCGTCGTTTTGCGAATGTGTGATCCGCATCCACAGATTCACTTAAAAAGCCTTGGCGTGTGTGATTTAAAGGCGTTTCTGACGAGGTCCGACTGTGGGGGAAAAAAACTAATGTGTGCAAGGCCCCGACTCTTGACTCTCTATTCACGAATAATAAAAAAAAAACCGAGGTGGCCTCTATAAAGAATCAGCTCTGCCCGTGTGTTTCCCTGATGATGTGCAGCTTTTGTTTTAAAAAAAGATGCGGCTAGTTGTAGGTCCCGTTATTTATATAGGAAGCTGTGCAGTTTACTGGGGCTAGATGGAATGCAACAGCACCATGTGCTTCAAAGCTATGAAACCACAAATATTTAATTGCACTCTTGAAACATTAACTCTGATGTCTCATCTTGTGTTTGGCTTATTAATTATCCAATGAACCTAATATGGGTACATTGGAAAGTAATTTTGAATGAATAAATAAATAAATAAATAATAAAATATATCATTCTTCATTAATTTATAGTGATAAACAAAACAAGTGAAAGCTCCATATTTGCAATCAGTGTCCATGTGATCTTTAGGGTATAAAAAGCATTGCAGCACCATTGTCTTACAATGGTAGCCTAACACACAAAGTGACATGCTTTTGAGGAAAAGAATATGGCTCTCCCATGATGTCATGCACTCCTGGAGCTGCATGAATAGAACTTCCTGTGAATGGAATATCTGCTGAAAATGCATGTGCCTAATTAGGCTCCTTGCTTTGTTTCTGGAGATGCATATCACTTCGCTCTCAGGCTAAGCTGCAGGCTAATTGGCTTCTTTTGCGGTGAAGCGATCTGTGGGACGATCCCGCCCTTTAACAAGGGAGCACTGGTCCCGAGACGGTTACCTACTTGATGGTTGCCCAAATGTGAACTGAGGCATTAAAATGGAAAATTGGCCTTGGGTGGCAAATTAAGATCCCGCAAGATCATTTAGAGACTCCAGTCCAGTCAAGACTGCTGACCACTGATTGCCTGGAGTAAAACACAAATGATGAAGTGAAGCGGTTGGATATTTGATACGTTCCTCTGTGTATCTGGATGTGCACATGCAGGGACCAGAAACGCAAGGCTCATGAAAGACAGCTGTCCATGTGCAGGCCAGGCCGAATGGCATGGTCACTTTTTGTAGCCTAACGAGGCCATCATCACGGTCACCACAGATGCCCAAATTAATACCAGCAAATCGTTCCGATAGCGGCGTGGTAACACTTTTATAAACGCAAACTACATGAACTACATGCACAGTGCACGTGCGTGAATTTAACAAGGGCTAGGTGGCAAACGCTGACTTAGCAATCACTACCGGCGATTGAAAGCAATGGAGGTCTAGAACGCTGGCTTGGAATTTTGAAGAAGAAGGAACAAAAAAAACATTCCAAAAAAGCCTTCGCTCTTCTAAAAGGTTAAAGGGTGCCTCCGAAATAGAGCAGTGCTGCTCGCTGCGCTTGTGTGTGGGACAATAAACGCATTATTATTTGTGCGGCTGAATCACGTTTCACAACTGCCTACGCTGGAGGCTGTCCAGCGTTACAAAGTGCTCCCCGTATGAATGAGCTAGATTGTGCCAAAATGGAAACGCAACACCTGATATTCAACACACTTTTTTTCCAATCTTGCTCAAACACAAGGCCCCCCCCAACAGCATCTATATTTAATTTCCCTGAATTGTTCTTTTAATTATCCTCTGTGGTACATGAACAGCGTATTTGTGCAAGAACACAATCACTTTTGTTCCATGGTGTTGTGCTTTGTCAAAAGACATTTAAAAATGAAAAGTGACTGACCAAGCAGGTCATCTACAGCGCAGGGCTTCGTATACCAAGACTGCTCCTTTTCACATAGTCCACCAACACCACAGTGGCCTAGCCTTTTGGTTTAGCTTTTGTTGACAATCCACATGGATGGCCCTAATTTGTACATAATTTCATATTTACGTATCACATACATTTCCCACATCCCTGCTGGGAAATTTTTCAGACAGTCAGCTGCCATGCCAGCTGTCAGTTAGTAAATTAAGGGAGTATTCCTGCTTCTCACCCACTGCATGCTGGGATAGGCTCCAGGAATAAGTGGTTTTAGAAAGTGGATGGATGGACACGTGGATGGATATGGGAGTGAATGTGTATTTGTGTGTACGGGTGTCTATTCTGCGAGTGTAACCGTTTGGGACAGAAACCAGAACACGCACCTAACTTCTGGCACCAGACTAGTCTACTCCATCTTGTTCTATATTATGCATTAATTGCATGCTTTGTCACTGACCCTTCTTTAACCGCCTGTGAATAATTTCCTTTGGCAAATGTGATTCAAATATCAGGAAATGGTAAACAACAGTAGACATTGTTTACATACTTTTGTGTTAACCCACATGAAGTTGAATAAAATATTAGTTTTTAGCACATTATTAACCTTAGAATTTCCATCTTCATCCATAAATTGTCTAAACTAAGTGCATCTTTGTTTAGTGGTTTTGTTGTATTTTTTTGTGTGAACATGTGCTTTAACACGTAGACTTGTCAAAAAAATCTTTTTTTTTTAAATCACATTTTTCTTGTTTGAATCATTTCAGCCTGATTACATTCCAGAGGAGAATTGTGCAACATCTATTGTGGTTACTTCTGTAGCCAATAGATTCCACTTGTCAGCTGAAAAAAATGTGCACATATTGTGCCTAAAACAGCTAAGGCTTTGTGTGCCACTAATAAGAACTTTGGGGTTTGGAATCAGTGCACAGTGGTGCACGCTAATTTACAGGTGGAACTTCCTTTGGACATATAGGAAAGTACTGCTGTGGACTTTTAGTCATACATTAGCTGCACTTATCAGTATGTGTGCAAGGCCTGCTTTATTCAACAACTTCACGTGCCTTCTGTAACAAGTCTGTACAATTCATATAGTGTAAGCACACACACATGCACATGCCCACGCACACGCACGCACACACTCGCTTGCGCAAACACAGACGCACACAGATTCACATGCACGGACTCACACAGACACGCGCGCGCACTCACACAGTAATTGCAGGAAACAGAATGCTTGTTATTGCCTTATACAATACCTCCCCACAAATCACAATCAAGTAGCAAAGAAAAAAAACGTTTTACTGCGGATCTCCTACAGATTGAGAATTAATCACCAGCTGCTTTTGCGCATAGATTGTTTTAGCTCAGAGTACCGTTGCAACCAGATGTGTTCGTCTCTCTCTCTCTCTCTCTCTCTTACACACTCATATGTTTTCCAATTTTTATTTATTTTATTTGATTACTTCATAAGAATAAGGAGAAAGGTCACAGACGACATGCCATGCAGTCTAACTTAAACCTTAACATATAAATAACGAGTTTCGCTTTTCAGTTCAATCGCATTTTCATTTTTATGTTATTTGAATTCGCAAAAATGTTTTTCTACAGGAACAATAAACGTTTAATTTGCATTTACTTGCGAATCAAGGTAAATGACCAATCATATCTAAATCCAGGGTTAAGTATGCTGCATGTTTATTAATTGTGAAAATTAATTGCATGGAAAAGGCAAATATTTTATTCCTCATATCGATTAATGCTGGTCGTGATATCTGTAATTAAACGATCAAATCTGTTCACCATCGGAATTTGTTACGACAAATGTTGTTAAATACAATGTCAGAGATACGAAATTAACTGCCTAGTTATACCAGTAGGCTGTAGGCTATTGCTTGGCTCATAAGAATTTAACCCCCAAAATTAGCCACTCACAGTTTCCATTGCATTCAATCGTTTCACACTAAACGTGGTCAAATAAATAGTCACAAATATAGTGCACAACTTTATAGGTTTTCCCCAACGGGGTTTCGGGTGCCTGCGTCTGGACGAAGGTGCTCAAACGACAATGAACAGCTCTCCAGCGCGCGAGCACTGGCGAGAGATCGGTTTCACTCTTTGTCAAATCTGAATAGGGGCGGGGGAAACAGACCCATTAGGAACCTATAAAACGAATGTATCTGAGATCATAAAACTCTAAGCTGCCTCGCAAAATGCTCACATGTAGTGAGGGACAGACTTCTGTATCCTGTGGGCATCTAAATTTTTAATGAATTAAACTTTTGTATTTACACTAAATATATTAGCCACGGTATTGCGATAGTCTACCACATTCATTGGGCTATATTTCTCTAAAAACAAAAACAACCCAAAGAACGACTTTATTTGCAGTTTCAGAATTTCAAAAATTACATGGGGAGTAGTTTGTTTTCAAGTGTCAATCTTTATAGGTGGGCGTATAATCAGTGAAGGGTAGCCTACTCGTTTTTTGTTACCTGTCAATATTAAACTATCCTACTTTTGTTCTGAAATACACACCACCAAGACTGTTTGCCAAGAATGCTGGAACTGGCGTGGACTAGGTGCTGGTGTTTTTTTATTCTGCTGGGCGCGGTGATAAGGATGGAAGAAGTAGGGGCTAAGGTAAACGCAATCAAATCGGTTTTACTGGAGGAACCACCGACACAATCGACCAACCACTCCGCGAATCATCAGACTGGAACCGTCAAAAAGGCCAACCCTATACAGGTAAGTGAATTGATCAATTCAAACTAATTCTGTCATAAGTAGGCTGACCATTCAGTAGGAATAAATTAGGCACTTGAAAATAATAAAGACCTGGAACAACTATGCTAAGCTAAAAAAATAAATAAAAAAAAACAATTCGAACGTAATTGTTAAATCCAAACGCACTGTGCTACACACAAACAATTAATTGCATGTTGATAATATTTGATTACACAGTACGGCGACAATTTGTGTTTATTTCTTATTGCTAAACTTGAAATAAAATTATTTAAAAGCCCCCTTTCAGATGTCTAGAAGAATGTAACCTAATTAAATCACACCGTGGTGTAATAAACGCCTGATATTATGGAGGTAAAAAAACGAACCGGAAATGGTGGACAATATTTAATCTGTAGACCCCTGCATGGCTCCACAAGTAAATGATTTAACTCCGCTTGGGAATCAAGAGCTGGCGTTTTTCTCACAGACATTTGCAATCACAACCTGCATTTCCGAGTGTAATTATTGTTTACGCAGCAAATTAAACTTCGCGTTCAGCGGCTTGAAATGGAAAGCGCGGTGCATAGCTACTCAGTTCCGCCAGAAATTAATGTAACTTCTGAGCAAGACCCGTGGACCAGTTTGTACACCAAATGGATATGTGTGTATGTATGGCCCATATGGGGGGGTCACCAATCCAGAACGACATTTTCGGGCTAACGGGGGGGAAAAAAACAAGGGTCACAAAACCTTCTTGCGAAGTTTTGCAGATTTTAATACATCCTATATAATCATGCACCTATTTCCCAGGGAACTTATACGAAATAACGCGAATGCGGGTCATGGCCGATATTAACACCGTAAACTGGTTGACTAGCCTGTTAGTGCTGCAGTGCATTGCGCGCAAGTTGGCATGTCTCACTCAAAACGGAGCATCTGCGTTAAAACTCGCGATCAGAACGGTTTGTGAAGCATATTAAGCCAAACTTTAGCTAACCTGCTGTCATGACAGACGGTCTTTTGATCGTTTATAATAGTAAGAAATTATGGGCCTGGATATCCGGAAATTTTTGGAAAATGTTTGTTTGGATAGGATAGCCTTGTGTTTGAATTGGCATTGTTTATGACTTATGATAAAGTGCACTTTGATGTCCTTCATATGTATTTATTTATTCAGTTTGCTGTTGAAATGATAAATAATCCAATCTATTGGATCAGATTGTTAGTGCAGAGATTATCAAACGAATTTATGCTACTAGGTTTCATTCGCTCGTTAAAAATGCACGTTTCCTACCTTCCTTGCCATAAGTTAATAAAGTGCTTAGTGATACAAACGAGCTGAAAGAGTGAAATAAAACAGAGCGCGGTGTGACTGCTTGATACCACACTGACCTCTGTTTTGGTGCAAACCCCTGTTTGTGAACTGTAAAACCAACGAACCCCGAAAAGCTCTGCACTTCGAGAGGAACGGGGAGGGAGACAATTCTGGGAGGAATTTAAACGACGTCACTGCAGCGCAGTCACAGTGTCCCACAGAGACTCGTATGCGTTTTATGCCGTAATTGGACCTGCTAATTAGTCAGTTAATTACTTTTATTTGACCAATTGATAAAAGACAGAGCTTTTATGGTCAAGGATGGCACAATAAAGATAAAAAACTTATCTCTTGTGGTCCTCGATGGTAAGCAATAGCTGTGAAGGCAAAATGACTTCACAGCAGTTCAAAAGTTGGATGGCTGCGCAACAAACTCATTACGCAACAATATTAACGCCATAAAATTTACAGTCAATAAAACATCTGCAAAACAATGTCATAAAACATTTACGACCATTTTTGATTCCAAAATGGAACACCAGAGGGCTCTAAGCCAAGTTTCTTGGCAAAATCCTTTAATTGGCTTGGTCTTCGCCACCTAATCATACCCTCGTTCATGGGAGAAATGAGCTGTGAATTTTTCGCATCGACTAATATGTGTTGGAAATGGCACACGTCACACGAATCAGTCGTTGCAGCGGAAGTTAACATGCAACAGACCCCACCACTTTCATTTTATACGTTTTCACATTGGTCGTAAAAAAAGAGCAATTGGTACCGCTGTGTTTTGGGCCCCTAGAATTGTCACCACCTCTCAGCCCGCTAGCAAGGGCCGTACTCGCAAACATAGGCTACTACATAAGAAAATTTGCACCTCGTTTGTCTGAAGAACCGAACTAAGTCCCTCTACACATAAAGACGCTGCTTTTGCAGTACGTGACGCTAATTCCAGTGTCTATGGTGTTTTCCATGCATTTCAAGGATCGATGTTTTACAGTGAAGACTAGAGAAGGTGATTCATTGTGATGACACCAAAATATAGCATCTACTGTATATTAACACAAGAAAGCACAACTTTCTTGTGCTAATATACAGCAAAACCAGTCATGTATCTTTGCCTATCAAATGAATAGCCTATATTTTAGTGTTTGTGAATTAGACACATATATTGTTACATCATTAGAAAATGATGTGTGGATGTTACTGCTAATTTTTTCCTGCGGGTGAAATGGTGCTTGTAACCAGATCATGTGTGACTGGGACCTTATCGAGAGCAAAATCAGAACCATATTTAGGTGTATTGTGCAGTGCATTACAGCATAACCTTATAGACTGGTTGAGTTGTCAACCATGTTGGCCCCAATTGATATCATTATGGTGCAAAATAAATCAAAGGCTTATGTTTTTGTTTTGGTATGATAGGATTATTCTGGCCTGTAACATTTTCCATACATTGCCCTAGCAGTTGCTTCATATTAATGATGGCTCGCAAGTGGATTTACTTATCCATGCTCGGGGAGACAGTATGTCTGAGCTCTGTGTAACAAGCTTTGAGATCTAATGAAATTTCCCGAACAATGGCAAATAATGTCTAAAAACTATTTCGGTTTTAAAAAATAATGGGTATGCTTCACTCAGAATAATTTCACTTGATTTCGACTGACGACTGAAAGTATTTTTATGTTAGTTTTTAAGATGAATTATTGTTCTTGGGGGAGTATCCTTGCGTTTGTTCAGTGTACGATTGAACCATACATCACAACGGCTACACTTGCATACACAAAGGCTCGTGGATCAGTAAAGTGAGGATTTCATTCTTTCATCTCATGAAGAGTTTTCGTCGACACTGCTGTTTGGTCACACCTTCTAAGGATTACGGAGTGCCAGATAGGAATTCCTGCAGGAAGTTGTTGCATTTCCTGTCACATGAGTGTTTTTGATAGCATCGTTCCTCCCAGTGCTACACTAGCTGTGTGTTATGCAGCATGTTGACGCAGTGTGTAGGAACATGGCTCCCAACCAGGAGGCTGCGGGTTCAAATCTTTTGCGGTGCACAGCTTTAACGCCCCTGAGCCAAGCGCTTAACCTGAATTGATCCTCGATTGTTTTGGTTGGCACCTCAAACTGCAGTTCACACAGTATTTTATTAAAATCCAGAGAGATTTTGTGTTAATTTTAGTTTAGAGGAATGGCACACGGTCAGATATAATTCTCTCGTGCTTTCGTCTGAGGCCGTTTTTGGCAGTTTCCCGCTACGTTTTGGAACTCACGGTTTCAGTGGATTGACACCACTGACTCTGTGGGCTGCTTTCAGTCAACATTTGTCCTGAACTTTGACTCACATGTTCTCTTCAGAATTAAAGCTCACCAGTCCTTTGACTGAATAAAACAACGCTTGTATTTATTTTATATTTTTTGATCGACCTGTGCCCAGATGCTCCAGTACTGCGAGGATTAGCTGCTGTAGGTCTTTACACAACGCAATAGTCGGTGAGATAAAGTTGATGACAATATGTCTTTGTATTGGGCACCAATACTCTGTTCTACTTGTACCTGTGCACCTTGATGTGTGATGATTCAAAATGTTGTGAGTCAAAGAACTGCCATTTTTAAATGCTTTGTGTGCATTGTCGGAGGTTCACTGGGCAGTTAGGATGATGTGTGGACAGAAAGCCATTTAGAGATTGGCCATATAGGACACTGAGCAGTGGTTTATCTGCGGTTAAGAAATGCAGTGGCGCCGCTGTCAACATTCAGAAATATTTCTGGCCGTCTTTTGTGGTAAATACCTTTACAGGAGTGTTCCAAAAGAATGCTAGCACTTCTTTGAAATTCTATACATTCCAAGGGAATGCAGAAACTTGCTTTAAAATGCTTTATAAATCTGGCTACTGTCTACTGCAATTTAAATTTAAAATAAGAATGCCGTTTGAGGCAGTGCTGGTGAGTTGTTTGTTTTATTGTAAGAGGCACAACACCCTGTCTCTAAGGCCCGAATAATCGTTGCAATGCGACAGCTTTTTTCCGGCGCTGATGTATAACTGTTTTAGGACGTACAGTCTTCTTATTTTCCAGTGAAACAGTATCTCTTTTCTGGCTCCATCTTTGCCAAAGTGGCTGAATTTCACATCTATTGCAGCACTTCATTTTAATTTATGGTGTTTTATTTTGAAAAGAGTAAATCTGCCTTATTATATTTTATATAAAAAGGACTATTTGTCAAAGTGCCATTGGTTATATCTTACTTCTAAGCCTTATTCCTTATTGCAGAGTGTCCAAAATCTTCCCAAACTTATGAGGCACTTTTGAGACATCCAAACCAAACGGATAGAGTTGCTCAGTCGAAGAGTCTATAAAATAAGGCATCTGTAGAATACCTGGAAAATCAAATATTAGCATGAAGTCAAGGGCATTATTAAGAGGAGCACTTAATTGGGTAGCTTTATGGATACGATAGAGGACTATTTGCCCCTCAGCCCAGTCATTTCATTGGACCACACCTGGTTTCTCAGCCATTTAATTGGACCACACCTGGTTTCCCAGTAATTTCATTGGACCAGGCTTGGTTTAGATGCCCTTCAGTCTTGGTGTTGCTGTAATGTCTGTCTGATCCATCTCTCCCCCCCCCCCACCCCCCCTGTAGGTGTATCACTGCAGCGCCGATAAGGAGTGCACCGTGGGAAGCTACTGCCACGCCCCCCACCATGGCCCCTCCCGCTGCCTCAACTGCCGGAGGAGGAAGAGGCGTTGCCATAGAGACAGCATGTGTTGCCCCGGCAACCGCTGCAGCAGCTGTACGTCAACCTGAGCTTCTGGCTCCTTGCTATGAGTGACTTATGAGTGACTTATGGAGTCCTAAGAGAATGTGGAAAATTGACATCCTATTCGTGAGTCAGTATGTCTGGAAAATTACTACGAAGTGCAACACGGTGAGCTCCATAATTGCTGGGACAAAGGTATATTCTTTTTCCAGATTTAACTCTGTACTCCACAATTTTTAATTTGTTATCAAATATTAATAATCATAAATAATATTTAATCATTATGTGATTAAAGTGCACATTCTCAGCTATTATTTAAGGGTATCTTGTCATTGGATGCAAAGGATATGCCATGAAGTACTGAACATGACTACTTTCATTTACATAACATTAATATGTCTATATGTTACATATATTCAAATATATATAATATTATGGTGTCCAAAAATGGGGGGCTATGTATATAAAGTAATTTCTACATGGTGAAGCCAATGATACCCTTAAATAATAGCTGAGAATGTGCATTTAATCACACGTGAAATATTTGATAACAAATCTAAAAATGTGGAGTACAGAGCCAAATCAAGAAAAAAATATGCCTTTCTCCCAAGAATCATGGAGCTCACTATGTGTGGAGATTGGCATATTGAACTGATTGTTCTGTCAAGGCATCGCTATACCTTCCCCATCTAAGCTTTATACAATTTATGTGAACCTTCTATGAAGTAATGTTTGGTCCTCTGTGCAGACCTGACAGGAGTCCATAGCTCTTCCCAAAATGGGCTTTGTTATTTTTTCTTCATCTTTGATAACGGCATGCTGGACATGGAGTTTCATTTCCTGATGACTATAATGGCCCACACCCTCCATCACCAAAACCCGTTCCTCTCGACTGCTTTGATATATTCGGCTGCCCGCGCCGGTGGGGGTTCCCAGATTTGCCCCGGCTTATCCACGGGACGGGGACCCAAGCCCCCGCTGTTCCGTCTCACGCACCAGACTGTCTGTCTCTCCGCCTGCCTCGAGACGTTATGCTAAGTGTCTGATAATACCCAGGGATATCACATTCCAGCTCGCCGAAGCTGTGCTAGGAGCTGACGTCTCCCACCTAAATGAGATCTATCGCCAGGATGTCCTCTCCTCAGTGCGCTTGGACGCTCACCGCTTGCTGTGGCCTTTTCATTGGTTTACAGATGGTGAAATAAAACAAAAGTAAAACGATACTTTCATGCATTTAATCTCTCATCTGAGAACTTGCAGTTCTTTGGATCTTTGGAATGGGAATCGATGTCATCTTCAACTAAAATGTGTCAAGTGCCATTTATATTCTTAACTCAAATTATTCTTAATGTAATAACAAAGGAATCTCTCTCTCTCTCGCTCTCTCTTTCTCTCACTCAGATATCTGTGTTCCAATCTCAGAAAGTGTTCTGCCACCCCAAATCCCAGCTTTAGAGGAGCACAACAAGCTGCCTGTCAAGAGGAATGGCTGGAAAAAGAATGGAAAAGCACATTCAAAGCTGCCTCTGTCCAAAGGTTTGCCAGACATTCATTTTTCTTTAATGCATTGAGAACTAGTTAGGACTTGTCTAAAGCTATTTGCATAATTTTCTGTCACATTGCATTTCAAATGAAATCTACATTGGAAAAATAACGTCTCTTTATACTGCAAATTTTAGGATTTGAAAAGAGTTTTACATCAGTGAAAGTTGTCTTTGGTGCAGGTCTGCTTTTGTTCCGTAGTTCAAAAAGTCTTCTGTGACCCCTTGCACGCATGACCAGCAGTCAATCAGTAACTGCTGTTATTCTTTTCGTTAAGCCACATGTTGTGAGTCAGACACCCGTCCGCTACCACTCAAATAATTATCCGAGCTGAATAACAGCATTGGATGCAGACTAACCACATTATTCTGGGAACCGTATGAAAGGTTATGCAAAGTACCCCTCAGCACACAGCTTGTAATATAAAAAGACAACTACAAAACGTGATAAGGCTTGTTCTGTCAAAAAAACATTTAGCACGTCTTTGTATTTATACATCTTAAAATCTGGCATGAATATAGTGAAGGTAATGATAGCAGAGTATGTTGTAAGGAATGGAATAAAGAACAGAGACTGTACTCTTCACATAAATATTTGGTGAATTCAACTGCACGTGCATGGCATGTGTTTTTGCTAGTTACACAAGTTACAATAGTCCCAACAGCATTGAACGTATATCAATACATTAATATTTCAAAATGTAAACTACATTACGCACACAGTAAAACAAAGACTACACGCAAAAGAAAAAATAAACAGATGAATCCTTCAAACCCAGTCTAAACAGTTTTGTTGTGAAAGTAATGCACTGAGATTCTGAAGAGTACTGAATCCAGCAGTACAAGCTTTTCATATTGCATGCCAAACAATATCCGGAAATATACAACTGCAAACCATTCATCATTTTAGAGAGCCCATCTAGAGGCAAAGCCATAATGCCATGCTTTATCGCACACTATTGATTTCAGCTTTATTTAAGCAAGCTGGGCCGGAAAGTGCCGGATTTGCAAAGGATTCTGGGCCTCTAGTCGTGTGTGAAAAAGCCGTTGGCAAAGGAACCAGGAATGCCATTTAATTTCATGGAAAGCTGCACGACTGATTATCATCTATAATAAATATTTGCTTTACTAATTATGACTTTGAAAGAGTAACGTGTACCAACCTTTGCGGGTATCAAATTATACTTAAATGAGATTTAATTACTTAATAATTGAGGACGAATGGCTTTACTCAAAAACATAGACATTAGTAGGTATTGCATCCTGTTCTCTAGAAGATCCAGGGAATTTGGTTTTTACCAAAAGCGTGTAAATTGAATTCATTTTGAAGGGATTTCCACAGAGTACATCCTCCTTGCTGGTTTTGTTCTTTGTACTATTGGTAATGCATTCCATAAACATGAGTTGCTAAGCGTTCTGTTTAATTGTATTTATTGTATCGGGTTGTGAAGGCTTGATGAAAGAACACAGACCCATTTCCTCTGTATACATTGTATACAGCACTATGTTTAATTTAAATATTGATTTTATTTTCATGCTTCATAAAACATTATTTGTATTTTTACATAATAATCAGTGCACATTTGGCATTCAGCTGTTTTAAACATGTTTTGTAAAGGCATTCCTGTCAAGGTCATTACAAACTAAATAAAAGCGCCTGATTGAATTTTTTTCTCATGGCTTTATAAAATTAAATAAAATTAAAAACAATAAAAGCGGCGGTTTCCTTCAGTAATGTGATGATTAGCAGTTAGGTGGTACTGGTCTTGTTAAACGCAGTTAGGTACGTCTCGTAAACATGGTCAGCTGTGTCTCGTTAAACGCAGTTAGGTGTCTCTCATAAACACAGTCAGGTGTGTCTCTAAAACGTGTTTAGGTGTGTCTCATAGACGCAGTCAGGTGTGTCTCCTAAACGCAGAGCCTGAGGTAGAGCTTCTCTTTCCCCGGGACAGGTCACGAGGGCGCCCCCTGCCTGCGGTCCTCGGACTGCGCGGACGGAAACTGCTGCGCCCGGCACTTCTGGACGAAGATCTGCAAGCCGGTGCTGCGGCAGGGGGAGGTGTGCACGCGGCAGCGCAGGAAGGGCTCGCACGGCCTGGAGATCTTCCAGCGCTGCGACTGCGCCAAGGGCCTGGCCTGCAAGGCCTGGAGGGACGCCTCCGCCGCCACCAAGTCCAGACTGCACATGTGCCAGCGGGTGTGAGGGGGCGGAGCCACACGCATACGCACACCCCCCCCCCCCCCTCCAAACACCCTGCCCCAACCCCAACCCTAACCCTAACCCACCAAGTCCAGACTGCACATGTGCCAGCGGGTGTGAGGGGGCGGAGCCACACGCATACGCACCCCCCCCACCCAAACACCCCGCCCAACCCAACCCTAACCCTAACCCACCAAGTCCAGACTGCACATGTGCCAGCGGGTGTGAGGGCGGAGCCACACGCATACGCACCCCCCCCCCCCCAAACACCCCGCCCCAACCCCAACCCTAACCCTAACCCGCCATATCCAGACTGCACATGTGCCAGAGGGTGTGAGGGGGCGGAGCCACACATCTACATGCCCCCCCCCCCCATCCATACACCCCGCCCCAACCCTAACCTAACCCCAAGTCAGACTGCACATGTGCCAGAGGGTGGGGGGGGCGGAGCCAGGAGAGAGGACGGGGGGGGGGTGAGGGACAGGAACTGACTCCATTAGCGCCGCGCTAGCGGAAGCCAGCGGACTCTGTCTCACGACGACAACTGACTGGTCAGAACGCAAAAATCTGTGTCTATTCCAACCAGCAAGCACCACTCAATGAGACTCGCTTTTACCAGCAAGCACCACTCAATGAGACTCGCTTTTACCAGCAAGCACCACTCAATGATAATCGCTTTTACCAGCAAGCACCACTCAGTGAGACTCGCTTTTACCAGCAAGCACCACTCAGTGAGAATCGCTTTTACCAGCAAGCACCACTCAGTGAGACTCGCTTTTCATAGTTAACCTTCATCTTCGGTCGAGGACACGTCATGAGAAGACCTCCGAAACAAGGGGTAGCAAGACATTGATTAGGATGAATTTTCATGCTTTTTGGAGACTAACGGTTGAATTTTCTTTCAGGAGTAGGTATCTGTTCCCTGTGTGTGAGTGTCATTTTTCATATGTTTTCATTGGAACGACTAATGTGTGCGTGAATCATCGTTTCCTCTGACCATTGAATATAGATTCCTTTCATACATACAGAATCTTAGCTAGCAATGTTGCAACAAATGTAGTGATTCTGATTTAGGCCACAGGTCAGTGTATGCGTGGTGATATAAAAAAAACCAATGGGAATACATGGGGTAATTGTCTAAAATCCCAATTTGCCTTGTTTGGTCGCTGGTCAAACATGAGAGTAAAAGTGAGATCATAATGATGCCATGCCTTAAATGTTAAAAAGGGTCAAAAATCTCACGAATTGCCCCTTTTAAACCTTATATTGCCAAAGAGGTCATATGTATCAAATCATATTGATTTAAGCAACAGGGAGAGCCCTTACCCAAACATAATATGGTTCTTTGATGCAGGTAAATAAGAATGAAATGACATTAAATATAGTGAAAATGAGTCCGTTTCCAATTGTATATACATTTTTATTTTTAAAACAATATATTATTATGGATGTTGGCACCATTTCGGTGACCTTTTTTTTCTGCAGTTAAGAACAGTGTTGCTGAGGAACACTGCCACCATGTTGCACAGTTTGAATGACATCCATATGAGCAAAAAGATAATCTGTAGGAAAATAGTTGCTGGTGGAATTCAAAGCTGTACTTAAACACCTATTGGTAATTAATAATTTGAATTATGAATAATAATTAATGAATTAATAATTTATCCCAGTTTCAGATAAATATGTATATAATGTCACATTCTGAGACAGACAGACAGACACACAACTTCACCAGTGCCAGAGGTAATGAACTCTTATATTGTAAATAAAAATTATGAATACCAAGGCATTTTTAAAATCTGGAACACTTCATGTACAATAACAGAGATTAAAATTGTGTTTTAATCCAACACAATCTGTGTTCAAATTGCAACAAAACAGTAATCTTCAGTTGTATTATTGTAAAATAGAACATTTAAGGTAAAACTTACCTTACTTTTGGGAGTAAGCGTTGGAAGGTTTTGCGTCTTTTTGAGGTTTTGCCTTTTCAATCTGTGTGAATATAAAAATATATTGACCTATGCCTTTGCTTACCTTTGCTTACCTTTGTATGAGTACCATAACATTTTAGGAGCCACCCTTTGTGCATTCAAAAATTTGGAGGATATCTGTGACTCTATAGAAAATATGACAGAGAAAATTGGCATGCTGTATTCCTATGTCCCTGTAAAGATAATAATAATGTAAATTCTTTCAAAATGCTTGCTTGGTGCTTTATATGGACTTTGGCAGTGGTGCCTATCCAGATGTTGCCAATGTTGTAGAGCTGTTTATATTTATAACTTCCAGAGAGATGTTGTGTATTTACAATGATCAATAAATTAAACAATTTATATTTAACGTAACGAGAATTGTTTGTATTTCAAAATTTTCTTTAATTATTTATATATATTTCTATATATGGAAGCCCTGGAAGGCAAGGTGAAAAATAAATAAATAGTGGTCAACATTGACCAAAAGATGCCGGCCAAAAGATAACACCTCATACTCATGACATAATTAGTCCTGCGTACAAGATAATATCTCATATGTGCAAGATAGTAACACATACGTCGAATTGGTTGACTTTCACTGCAGTTTTTTAAATCTACCTTGTCTTTCACATATGACATAGTTCCTGTTTTGAAGCAGGACGGGCCAGTTAGAGATGGATGTGGATGTGTCTGACGGCAATGCTTGTCTGCAGTTACCTGCTGCTGATGCATCTCGGGTAGGCAGGGCAGTCGTGGATTAGAATCAAGATCACAAGAACAAAGAGGAGAGAGGTGGTAGCAGCCTTATTTGTGAGGCTGGGTTATTGCTTGTCGCCATTTGCTCTGGGTTAGTTCCGCAGGTTAAAATAATGGACGGGGGGGTTTGGGGGTTTGGGGGGTCTGGGGGGGGACCGTTAGCAGGCTAGAGAAAGCCGACCTGCGGCCGGATTCCACCTATTCTCTACCATGTGCTCGGCAATGAAATGTTTTCCTGTCAGGAAACGCGGGGCAAGCGTGGAAAACCAAGCCTGTCTAATCGAAGGCAGGTGCTTGGATGTTTCTGAGAGAGCTGAGCGAAAAGCTTCACCCCCCCCCCCCCACAAGCATGGAATGCTTGTTCCCTTTCTATTGCTAGAATGAGTAGTCCTCTTACCCTTTCTTTCCCGAAGGGTGGTTCTGATCAGTGCATTTTCTGCTAATGTGTTCCCAAGCAAGCATGTCAACCCAGGAACTCAAGAACCAGAGAGACACAAAGTGGCCAATTAATTACCATGTTTAGCTGGCAGGCAGATATCGGCTTACAGAAGGGTGCGCTGTGCCCAGTCAGACGCAGCTAAATAACGTCCAGATCACTGTATAATCCCTGAATCCCAGTGTCATTTACTGATCACTTTCATTTACAGTAAAAATACAATGCAAGGAAAAATGATAGTAAAACAAAAATCAACTTTAATGAAATGTGCAGAACTTTACATCATATAAAGTGATGCCATTAATTAGGACTTCAAATCATAGCATTTTATTCTAATTTCTTGGATTTACTTTTTTTTTTTGCTTGTCTGGCAAAAGCACTTTTTAAACCTCAGCTTAACACTTGATTATTTATAATTGCAAAAGAAATGTTTTCTTTCTGATGCCATGCTTCTGCAGTTAATAAATTATTTTTGAGGGGGAAAATACATTTAAATTGAGCAGGGATTTTTCCATGAACCAGAAATTTAAAATTTAATTTTAAAAAATTAAAAACTTTTTTCCTCAGTTTACTGTCTCATATAGCCATATGTAAGTCATTCAGAAAGCCACCCATTAGCTCATACAGTGTCCTGTGTAAGGTGACAGCAGACATTGGTCTCTATTTCCAATTCATCAAAGTAAAAGTCAGCATGCACACTGTAAGCAAAGTTAAAATCACATTACACTGGCTTAAAGCTACTTGGAAAAAGTTACTTTTTTAAAATGCAACCCCCGTGGTAGAATTAAATCGCAATGATTCAACAGAGCAGGGCCTCTGGAGGAATAAGACCATGCCAGAGAAAGAAAAGCTGCTTTTTTACAAAAAACAGAGGTGATACTCCTTTTCTTTGTGACACATAACATTCAAACCAGAAACAATAATACGATACAGAAATAAAATAAATGCAAGATGTCTGGGAGTTAGAATCACAAATACAGATTAAAGTATTTGATTTAACCCTTTAAGGTGTAAGATGGACACATATGTGAATGGAGTGTTCTTAACTGAACATTCTTATGCCGATGTAACAATCACTACTGGCAGTGGAGTTCTAGAACACTGACTTGGAATTTTTATATTGGTGTGACACATTGTAGTAAACCAACCAGACAAATGGGAAGTTTTGTCCTTCCTTATTCGGGAAAAGTATGGTTTCCTGGCGACAGCTGTTCTCACTCTGTGTGGGTCATGTGATGCTTTGTAAACACTGGCCCCCCAACACTTCCCTACCTTGAAAGCCTTTGAGGGGTAAAGACCAACCTAAACAGAATATTTCCGTTTCCCAACTCCACCGATCAGCCATGGCATATCTAAACGAGCTCATGTCAAGTCTCTCCCTGAAGCTACAGAATTTTCCAGGAAAAAGAAGAAAAAAAAATCAAAGATTAAAACGAGCCAGGACGCTGATATATGTAATGCACATACGACAAATGAACCTTCCTGTTGACTGAAGACACAACATCAAAAGTTTGAGCGGAGTGGACATCACTGCCTTTAACCTACATAGGGTGACAAATGGAACATTCCGTCCTAGATGTGTATTCATGACACGCGAAGCAGATGCAAGTAATATGGATCCCACATTTCATTTTTACAGAAAGCGCTTTTTAATATTCATCATTCAGTAATGGTGTGCACAACTGCCTGTGCTGTCAGCCCACTCTAACCCTTAATTGCCCTTGACTACACTTCCCCCCACAGATCAACAAACCCTCATTTCTCTTTGACTCCTCCTTAAAATTTTATTTTGCCACTATGCGATATAGGCTTGTTTTTAAGTTTATTTGGTTCCCAAATGATTTTGCTTTGTTTCAAATTAAAAATACAATGTAAAAAGACAAGTTTTCCAATGTGCTAGCCAGTAAAAAGCTAATTAATAAAATTACACCCTCCTTGTAAGCTGCCTCCATTTTGTTTTTCATTTTAGATTGAAAAACATTGAATGGATTAAATCGGTTAGTTTTAGGTCCTTCTGCAGCATACTCCAAGCAGAGGGGGCCCAATACGTAATGCACTTTTTCCAGTTCTTTTTTTTTGTTCAATGAATGAACGAATGAATTAATGAATGAATTGCTTTTCAAATTAATCTCAATAATGCTGAAAAAATTACTTAATATCTGGCTGATGGTAAAGACTTAAAAAAACAGCACAATACAAATGATAATCCCCATTGCTCCATTCCCATTAATGCCAGTGGGGTTCAATTCCTTATTTCTGTTGTTTTGACAGTTAAGGAAAACCATTTCATTTCACAGTTGGAGAAAAGCTCTGTTCTGTGTTGGGTCTTGTCAGATATGACATTCAGAGACTTCACAGGGGGGTTGCAAAGTCCATGGCCGTGGCATATTTCTATAACATCTGCGCTTTCTTCTGCCACAAACCTGCCAGACTTCATAACCCAGTCAGGTTCCAGGCCAGAGACAACATTTTTCATATCCAAAACTGCAGAACTATATCTAAAAAACAAAAAAAAACCTGTATAAACTCGTGGAATATGGGCAAAGTTGTTTCACTCTTGTCACGGGATTGGACTTGCTGTCTCACTCAAACTTAACACTTGCAGTGATCCTGAGCTCATATGTACCAGGAAGTTGCTGCTGTTGTGCTTGGGGTTTGTCACCGCTAATCATGGCATTTTGAACTGGGACCTGTTATTACTGAATACACTCACAGCTGTGGTCCTGTATGCTAGTCAATGAAACTGAAAGGAAAGCATGGAGACGCGTTTCCTTGACTTATTTTAACCATTCCTTCTCCCAAAAATGCAATCAATGCGTGTGTATGTGTATATGTGTGCCTGCGTGCATGTGTGTGTGTGTCCTCTTCAGTATTTTGTTACAATCACCTGGATTTGCTAATTAGCACAATTCTTCAGCCAGGACAGAGAACTATTGGCTGAAATCAGCTGGCTGAGTTCATGGGCGTAAGAAACACGTGGCTCGACTTTAGCTTTCTGACCCCTGGACTTTCCACCTTTGGTACTTTCGTATATCAAGCGCAGCAACACAAAATTGAGATTTGAAACAAAACATGAATTCCCACATATGGGACCCCAAGACTGGGCGACCCAGCTCTCCTCAGCTTCTGGCTAGTCAGACGTTGACCAGGTTGCTCGAGGACAGCTCTACACCTTTGAAGCCAGGTAGAGACCGTTGGCATCTGTTCTGCTAGATATGTTTGCTCCCTGCTTCGCAAAGTTTCCAGAACAGATGTTTCTGACCCTCCTGAGAGGCTTGGAGGAGTCCGTGTGCGTTTGGATGGTTAAGGAGCACCGGGACACAAGCGCTCCCTCTGGGTTTCTGATCTACACACTGCGGTTCTGTGGAGAACTGAGGCTTCTCAGCTTAAGCATACAATCGCCTGATTTGTTGTGTTTGTTGCTGCCTGATCCTCAGAGTATCAGGATTCATAAAGTCAAACATGATATTTGAAAAATAATATTTGAGTTGATGACTCGACAAATTCATTCATTTCCGAGAAGTGAATTCACCAAGGATCATAACATACTGGAAATACTGTGACTGGCTATTGCTGTTAGTAATCGGTCACAAAGACAATTGAATAAATGAATCAGTTATTCTCATGCTGGTTTAATGGATAGTGGATAGAGATTCTGCCTGAGAAGTGTTTTTACAAATCGCTTACCTTCGTTTTGCGCTGTTACAGCAATTCATCAGTCCATCCGTACAAATTTATGGATTGCTAGCCAGTGCAGGCACATTTTTGAGACACGATAAAGAGAAATTATAATGGGTGTGATCTGCAAAACGCTGGGAATTGCTTCAGATGGATCGGCCGACGCGACATCTGTGCATGTTCACTCCTGGCCATTGATCTACTCTGTTTGCATCACGTACAAAATTGAGAACAGGCCGCGTCCTAGACACGGGCCCTCAGAGCGCCAATGCTAAGATGAAAAGTATACACAAACGCTCGCAGAGACCCGTTCAATTGACTTGTGATTGGTCCACTCGACATGTGCAGGATTCACAGATTGATGTAAACAAATTATTCGAGCGAAATTCCAAGCGATTCAGTTCTGACGAGTGTTTACGTCCATAAAAAAATAGGTAATTAAAATGAACTTAATACGGCACCATTTATTTCTCAGAAGTGAAATCGTTCTCTTTCATATTATCTCTTCAAAAGGCTCTGTCTTCTTTCCCCTGTGAAACCCCTTCTCACTTCACATTTAAAGTACACAGGAAATAATGCTCACCAGAAATCTTCTGAACGTGGATAGGGCCACACAAGTGGCTACTCCTCAGACTAACCCAAATAAAAAAGGACCTGATAGGATTTCTTTACTTGTTATTCAGTTTTTCCAAAACGAAGACACTCACTCAGCAGATGTAAGTGTACTACCAAGCCGCAAATGTTTGCGAAAACGTGATTTGTTTTCAATTTATTTAATTACAAATACCACGGACCCTGCATCTCAACTTGGGCGGCCAGAAGTGACCACCCAAACAAATAAGGGTCCTGTGAAGCAGACCGTGATTGTTCCCTAAAATATTGCCAGTATAATTTCATATTTTATGCTGAGGGAATACTTTTAACTATTACTAGCTAACTATTAGTTTCGCTATTATTTTTGCAGTACATCCACCACACCAAGCCATAAAAAGTGAATTAGATTTAATGAAATGCAATACTCACTTAAAATTGTTTATTAGACTTTTAGACAACTTGTCAAGAATGGGCCTAGGAATCCCTTCAGGTGCAATAATTAAGTACAACAGAACACACTTAATTATGTCAGTTACAGTGACGAGCCCCATGCCACCCTTTCCTGAAGAGAATATTTGACTTGCAGACGTTCCATGCTGTGGAATGATTTTTAAAACTGCTGCAGTGTCCCACATAAAGGCCAGTAAATCCTCTGCTTTTTCTCTATTATTAAAACCCTTTAACAGACTGGGAAATTCCAAAACTGAACATGTGTTCCAATGTGTTTCCCAGATGTTCAATATTCATGAAAAAATGCCACACTTCCAAGACAAAGCACATTTTTAAACAAATGAAAATTCCCATCTATACCCGAGTCAGTGTAAATGTCCTGCATTTCCCAGATAAATGAAAATTCTGTAAAAACACTCATTTGCTTGATATCTGTTTGTATACCAGATGTGTCATTCTAAGGCATCATTAGTTGCTTTTGATAAATCAGTAACTGCTGAACTGTCTCATTAATTCTTAATTTCACATAGCAAATATTCCTAAACAAATTGCTAAATATTGCAAAGCGGCTTTAAAAAAAAACAAACAAAAAAAAAACCAATTTGCTCACATTTTATGGGTAACAATAACTCCCAATGTATTTTCATATGAGGACTATTTTGGCTGCATAGTAATGGATTTAAAAAAAAAAAGAAGATCAGTATTTTCAGAAAATAGCTAAGTGAGCTCAAAGTGCCCTAAAATGCCTGACCTGACCTCAGATCAGTTAAGCAGCACAGACTGAGCACTATGCAGAAATAATCACACATCCAGGAGCTCAAAGCCCTTGGCCCTCAAGTGGGGGTGTGGCTAGTCCAGCAGTGTGCACACTACTCAATGAAAGTTAATCCCTCGGGTATTCCTACACCCCCCCCATGTTGTTATTGCATCATTTTACATGGAAGAACACTTCATTTTTTAAGATATTGCCCTATGGGGTTTCCTGTCTTTTGCCATGTACACAGCCAAAGGTAAGATGTCACTTTAATTTGCAGCGCTCGCTGTATCCACCTAGACCTCCTATTGCATCATGCACAGAGCTCCCAGGCATTTGATATTTTTGGCACAAGGTGCTCATTTTATGTCTAATGGGGACATGTGCAAATTCAATTCAAGTCGTGTGGAATGTTGGTGCCGTACATCAGAAGTGGGCTATGAAACGTCAAGAAAATGGACTCGCAACTGCTGAATAATTTTTGGCTACTCCGTTTCATTTTCACAGCCTTGAATCAAACCCACGGCCACTGTGCTCTCCGGTTCCCCGGGTGTCAATAGGAGGAGAGGGCCTCAGCTTTAAGCCCAGCAGCTCATTAATCAGCAGACAACAGAGACGTTTACAACAAAGTGCTTCCCTCTCCTGCTCTTGAGCAGCTATCACTTTGACATTTCCCCTCTCTGATGGGAAACAAGGATGTGCCGGAACATATCAAAGTGAGCGTCTCCTATAAGCAATTTCACCTTTGACCTTTCGGCACGAGCAGGAAAGGCTGTGAGATACTTTGTGGGGCAGCGTAATCGTGTAAATCGCAGCTTTGAACTTTCTGGGGAAAGTGAAAGAGAACTGCTGATGAAATGGTGGAAACAGAAAGAGGCAGTTCGCTACGACGCAGGCCATCCGCAAGGTACAAAGAGCCCACGGGAAGCTGGCCCAAGTCTCCACTACAGAGTGAAATAAATTCCTTCTGATGAACAGGCGCAGACAAATTTGTACAAATTCTCAGTTACTCCAAAAATGATCTTTGTTTGAAGGTACCTCACATTCATTCTGTAAAGTGAAGGATGCTGTCTCATTGGACTGAAACCATAAGGCCCTGTCACACAAACCACAGCCCTCAAGGTCCAGGAACTGCCAACCCTCCCTTTACCTGGGAGTCAGGTGTGAATACTGTCTTGTCAATCAGTAGCACTAATTGTTCAGTTAATTATCTGGGGGGGAGGGGAAAACCAGGGCCGGACTTGGATCGAGGTTCAGATTTGTGTTGCATTGGCTGTAAATCAGATGATTACACATTGTATCAGATTTTCCAAACCCACAATGATAAAAAATTTTCCCTCTGGTGATATATATCACCCAGAAATGAGAGACTCAGGCCTGCATTCAATCAACATTTGAACTTAAATTTTACACAAACATTCATAACAAGCATTCGTTTTATTTTTTTATTGTCATCGTCAGAACAGTGTGGCAATTTCTGTGGTCTCCGAGATTAATTTGCCAAACCGTGCATGCGTTCATGTTTAACACAACAAGGCGAATGCTGATTGGATCCAGGCCTCTGTCTTGAAGAAACTGGATGCTGTCTTTTCTTTGAGGTTACGAAAGCTCACACTGTTCGAACTGTGATGACAAAACTGATAACCTGTTTCTAAAGAGCAATTGATTTTCTGTTAATGAATTATAGTAGACTTTTGGTCATTACGATTTATTTATATACTTATTTATTTATGTATTTATTTATTTGAAACACTTTGTTCCTACAGATCTTAAGACGTCTGGCACAGTATACACGTCCTGCTATGTGTGATGTTCCAGATAAGAGTGCTCACCAAACAAATCAAAGTTATGGTTATTTTATCTTTATCTATATTTATGGTCTCTCCCTGGCTCACACTTTGAGGGGGCGAAGCTTTCCTTTCTTGCTGCGATGCAGTCATTTTCCATGTATTTTCCTCTTTGGCTTGCCATCGCAGTATCGGGTGTGCATTTAATATTCTACTCTATGATTGTAGACAAGAGTCTCGCCCTGCAAATGTCCCTCTCAAGAGAACTGGCATGATTTGCCTTGAAAGGCTCTAATCCTGTGTTCTTCTTGCAGTATCACACAGGTCTTTGCAAATTAGACTTCATTTTTCATTCTGAACAAGAAAAAAAAAATCTAACAAACTACATTAAAACAGCCTGAAATTGTTTTATGTCCATTCAAAACATTAAAATAAATAAAAAGAATCTTGTTCTTTGTTGCAGAGCCAGGAATAACAATGTTTTAAAATGGAAATAACAACACAAGTGTTGTTAGCTGTGGTTTGTATTTACCACTGATGTCAGTTGCCATCCTGATAATGACAGAGTGGTTTTCACTGCAGTCACATTAATCATTCATAATAGCGTTCACAAGTTCACTCTTTTTGAACAGAGCCTGAAGAAAGGGATATTGTTGGTTGAAACAAAGCCCGTTATGTTGGCTCGTTAATGAGAGTAAAAATTGCGGAGTTTTTTTTTCCACTTCAGGTCTGGAATCCCAAAACTGTTCCCGCATATGTCAGCAAAAACCAAGACCTCAAGGCTAGGTGTAAACACGGTAGAATGGTAACGTACAGCATGTTTTCACTCTCCTGTGTGTGTCATTCTGATTGATATTTACTTTAATGTGGTTCAATAGCCATACTGCCATAAAATACTCATTCATTTTTTATATTACTTATATATTCTTTCATTTTTTCCACTGTTTTGTTGAGTCATATGTCTGTTAAATGTATAATATATATCAAGCACAGGGCAAAGGAAATTGACTTGCATGCTGGGAAGCTAAAACTGTGTTTTCTATTAAACAAATTCCACAATTGCAATGACGGGTTTCCTCCAATTTGAAAACACAACAAGGATGCAAAATGCGGAAATTCATATATATAATTTTATTTGTATATATAATTGGACTTTAATAAACTGATGTGGTTTGAGTTTAAAAATTGAGTTAACTCTGATAAAAACTATAATATGTAGAAGAACATCATGGCCTACTCCAAAAAAATGGACATGTGAATAAAACTTCTTTCTGTTTAAGAACAATTTAAACACCTTGGCTTCGCAGGTTTTCGCCAGTATACCCTGTCTTACATTATTATTATGAGCAGCCTTGCATAAGTAATTGATTATATGTTATCTATGAATAGATCTGCATGCCTTCTTTCCAAGCTGCTGATTGAAAGGAAACAAAAAAAACTTCCTGACACTGCAGCCCTCCAGGTTGCCCTCCAAGCTTTCAAAGTTTTTCATTTATTGGATCTAAATAAAAGAGTTTGTACATGCATTCAAATTGTGATATAATTAGCCCTTCACTACCACCATTACAAGAACACCTGCACTGTTTGTTTGGTTAAAACATCTTTTCATTATGTGTTAAACACTGTAAAATACTCCACACATATCTATTAAACGTTCATTTATTTTACTCAGGTCCGGACAAACGTGATAACGAGCCTGCGTTATCTCCCACATCTACGGCCGCAGTCGGGTAAGGGCCGCTGAGCGCTCTTCGGTCCGTGATGGAGAGCCCGCCGTTGGTCTCGGGGGGAAAACATGATCCCCCCCGGTTTTTGTTCACCTTTCAACGGCAGAAAATGGTGACGCTGAACCCCTCCCACCCCCCAGGGTCGGCCGTCGGAACCTGCCCTCTCCCATCCGATGTCATTCCTCATTTCCTGAAGGGAAGCTTTGTCAGCGTGTCTCGCTCAGGCAGTTTAATGTGATAGGCACCATTGAGTGTTTGTGGGTGGTGAAGGGATAACTTTGTCAATCCGAACAAAATGCAACAATGTGGCATTATCTCCGCGGTCAGGCTCTCTTTTCTCACACTAACCTAACGCCCACCATTAACACTTGCCGGAAGACTGACATAACTACTGCCGTGCTCAAATTCAGGCTCCATCCACTCCAGTGACTATAACAGTACACTGTGTATTTAAGCCCTTCAGTGTCATTCAACCCATTGTTGAGCCGTGTGTGGTTTAAATACTAATAATTCTAATACTACCACCACTACTACTACTACTACTAAAACTAATAATAATAATAATAATAATAATAATTCCTAATCAGCACATTTGCTCGAATCCAAATAACTGATTTGACCATGCTCAAAGAGGTACCCAGTGACTTAGACGTGTCTTTTAAAAGTCATTTCTCCAGACTCTATGTTTATATAGCCACTGTCCTAAACTGCTCTGGAATCTCTTTGGACCACAATTATTGCGCATAAAGTCCAATGAGGATTTATTTATTAATTTATTTATTTTTGCACCTGCACTAATTTAGGTTTACCCTAGCAAAGGGCGTGCAAAATGTTCCGCTTGTTTGACTTAACTGGCAGTGAAGATTTGGCATTCTTTCGGGAACTTGAATTATGGCCAGGAGGTTGCAATTTTAAATTCCCAGATGGGGCGACGCTGTTGTATATTTGAGCAAAGAATTTACCCTGAAATTTCTGCAATAAACACTCAGCCATATTCCGGGACTCAAAAATAAACACTGGAAGTCGCTGATAATAGCATCTGGTAAGCAAACAAATGAGAAAGACTAACATTATCATCATCTAGTGGTAATGAAAATTTGATTTTAATATTAGTGGAAATGTTGACTCGAAGGATAATGGTGCACCACCATCTACTCCAGGGCACACCATCCACCTTTCACATAGCTTTCTGCCACAAGCTGAATCTGTCTCTGGCAGCAATCAGTGCACGACTGCAACGCGTACTCAGCTTAGGAGTCATGCAGTTCCAGCCTTGGCTGCGATATGCACTGAGGTGACCTGTGTGCGCTAACAATCACTTGTATGGACTCGGTTCTGAGAGTTTTCACGCACATCAAAAGAGGTAGAGTCGACTCGCAGTCATGTGTTTTTCACTTTTTGTGTCTGAACATAAAACATAAATAATGAGGGAAATATCAGCGGGTCTGACTGATATGATGAGTTCTCCTGAATTCCCAGAGTCTTCATTCCACCCTCTGCTGTTCCATTTTAAAGATAAATAGCCCCCACCACCACCACCACCACCCCCCCCCTTCCAAATACCATGTGCTTCTCATTCAGTTTCCATTTTATTTACAACAAAATGGTGATCCATTGACAGCAATCCCGCCAATCCCGTGCTGTCTTCACCTGTCCTGTGGCAGCGCAGGCAACTCAGCCGAGGACAGCGGTGACAGAAGGACCCGGAAACCTCATTCTGTGTGAAATGGCCGCCGGGCCGTGTGGAAGTGAGGCTGTTAGCCCGGCCGCTGTGTGTAACCGGCGACTGCCAGGCTCATCCAGCCCCGGTGGAGAGGCAGCGAGGAGGCCCCGCCCCTTACAGGGCCACGCGTGGGAGCCTAGATATATGACATCATCTCTGAGTCGGCGAGCAGACGCCATTGTTACCGGTGACGGGCTAATGCCATTTTTTTTTACTCTTTTCACCCCCTTTTTTTTTGTTTTGTTTTCACAAACAACAAAGCAGCGATGCCGTTGGGTCAGGAGACATCCTTCCTCTGTCTGTTAAAAGACAGCCGTACATCAATGGACTGGAAGCTCGTGTAGCATGCCTATTAGCTTCCATCGCTGCGAAGAGTGGCCATTGGAATTGATCCACTGTCACATTGCGTTTAAAGCCAAACTAAACATGACTAGCCTTTGCAGGCCTCATATCCTCTTCTTGTGAAGCTAGACTAGGGCACTCAGTTTGCTACACCTCACTCACTTGCTGCCTGTCCTATTCATGATACAGTACCTTCATGTATAAAGCTGATCTGAAAACTATCATAACCATCATGTAAATCAAGGGTTTAAAATAACATGAAATACAGCTGATGTTGCTTGTTAAATCAGAAGTCAGATCAGATATCATCGACATTAGATAGCCCAGACACTCTCATTTAAACGTATCAGAGTAATTGAAAAGTACATAGGCTATAGGCTCTTATAGTTTCATTGTCTTGTAAAAAAAGCAATTCATAGATCCACAAGCATACTAAAATTTACATGCATTTGTATCACTTTCATTGCATTTTCACATGATATATTTTAAAACATCTGTAACATAAATATAATGAAAACAGCACACAGACATTTCCCGTCTGATTTAAAACAGATTTATAAAACCAAAGTGCATTTCTCAGAATGACACAAGCAGACAATCAACAAGATACTCTGCATCGCATGAACTGAAAATATATTTTCTTCTATTATTGTCATGGTTTTGGCTGATACCACCATTTCTTTTCCTTCTGCGCCTTTTCTTCAGTTATTACGGCCATTGGTTTTTTTATGCGCCTTTTCTTCAGTTATTACGGTCATTGAGTTGATTGAATTATACACGTGGAAATTTCTTTTTACAATTTGCACCTGTTGGCGTTCTATTTAAACCCCGAGCAAGCCGATAAGCTTTGCTTCAGTGTCACTTATGTTGCACGAGAGCCGGTAATCTGTCAAGCACGGTAAACGGTAAACGGTAAACGGTAAACGGTAAACGGTAAACGGTAAACGGTAAACGGTAAACGGTAAACGGTAAACGGTAAACGGTAAACGGTAAACGGTAAACGGTAAACGGTAAACGGTAAACGGTAAACGGATTGTTGTGGCTATAAAATTAGCACAACAGTCTTTAGCTTATTAGGTTGTTGGCAACAAGTTAGTGCCACAATCTAAACTCGGAATTCTTTCTTTAGGGTGTTACCTTTTCAGCCTCGGTTTGAGGTCTGTTTTCTTTGAGTTGCCCCATTTTCTGCTTCGGCAGTTTTGTTATTTTCAGAGTTCATACTCCTTAAGCTTTAGGTTTTTAAAAAAAAAATTTTATTTTTATTTTTTTTTTATATAAACCCAGTACATGGGTTGTGTAGAGCTTTTCTTTGGGATACTCTCCCTAAGGAGTATTGTTTTCCTTTCCATTTTTCCGCTGTCCTTGTCTCTTTAGACTTTGTGGTTATTCTACCTCTGGTGAATAACTTGAAGAACCTCCTGTTCAGTTGCGGTTGGTCTCCCAAAACCCCTACTCCCTCACAATTATTAAGTTAACTGGCAAACTGAAGTCCCATAGTACATTGGAGGAAGAGGTTAAACCAGGGCTGCCCAACCCCGTTCCTTCAGATCTACCATCATGTAGGTTTTCATTTCAACCCTATTTTGGTGCTCCTGATTCAACTAATGAGCAGCTCAACAAGATCTATAGCTGTTGAATGAGTTATGCCTTGTTATGGTTGGAGTGAAAACCTACAGGATGGTTGGATCTTCAGGAATAGGTTTAGGAAGCCCTGAGTCAAAGACAGCAACACAATGACAAATAACCGAACACCTTTACGGGTTCTGGGCAAAAGCAATAAATTAACACGGCAGACTGAAAAAACAAAGATCAAAGAAAGCAAAACCCACTGACAGCTTTGGTCTCAGCTGGCCAATACTTCCGCTGACCAGCTTTTCCACTTTTCAGCAGTGGTTTCTTTCGCTTTGTCTTCTGTAGGCCAACAAACAAAAAACAAGACCAGGTCAAAACCTAGTATATGGCTGGAACGGCCGGCCAATGGTGTAACTTCAGTCACTCAGTCACAGACATTCGCGTTTGTAGGGCTGGCCTACAAACTCTAAAGCAGACTCACACACTCGCTCGGCGTGTGCTCCCAGTCTCGGCCCCGTGCCGTGGAGAAGAGCGCACCTTTAAGCACCTGGATCCCGCTTAGCTAACGCGACCCAGGTGCGTGTTGTGTTCTCTCCACTGGTAAGGCGTGTCCGAGACCAATCCGCTTCTCCACCGGACCGACTGCCACAAAATCCCATCCACGAATGCCCTGTTGCGCGTAGCTTGATTCTGTTCGACCTGAAATTTGTTAACAAGCAGTACATCAACTTCTGAAGATCTCTTTGACATGTAATGGTAAGGAAGCATCGTGGAGATCATGGTCCCGAAGCCCACTGTGCCCAACATTCATTCTGGACAAAATACAGATGTGTTTCAGCGAAGAAAGATAACTCTTATCTCTTCTTGACTTGAATTTCTGTGATCTCAGCTTGCTCCTGTCAGGATTAAGCATATTGATGTGCTGATATTCCATCTGTGTTTCCATCTAGCCAGTGGTTCATGTCCATTTTTTGGCTTTGATTCCCGTTAAAAATATAGACCTACTGTGCTTTTCCAGATTATGAAATATTTTTGAGTTACCCTTTGGAGACATACATATGCTACACATCTCTATAATTCATCAATTTTTAGTTGAGGTCTGCAGTTTCTTTTCTTTCTGTATCATTATTATTTTTTGGGATGTCTTCCACATTTCCATACACTGATGCTGTGTTGCGATGTCAACCTGAGGCCCAAATGTATATAATGGACTGGCTTCGGTGTATCTTGGTGGTGTACTCGTTGTACAGCTATTACCCTATTTTCAAAGGAAATCCGTACATTACTGGGATATCCAAGCATGGACAACACGAACCACAACACAGGGAGCAAAATCCTGGTGAACACAATTGCTGACTATCAGTCAGATTAGAACCCAGTACTGAATCTTATTCACTATTGTCCACATTGGCACATTCTGTTGGGAACATGTGATCTGCATAGTCCAGTGGGCTGGGAAGCAGTGCCTATTCTAATGAGCGCAGGCATGCTAACTCACTGCACAAAGAGGGATTTACCGCTAACAATCCGTCCAGAGAGTACAGTTTCGGGGGTGGTGGTGTAGTGGGCAGCACTGTCGCCTCACAGCAAGGTCCTGGGTTCGAATTCCAGCCGGAGCCTTCCTGTGTGGAGTTTTCCTCTTCTCCCCGTGCCTGTGTGGACTTCCTCCGGGTACTCCGGTTTCTTCCCACAGCCCGAAGGCATGCAGGTTAGGCTAACTGGAGACTCTAAATTGTGCATACATATGAGTGTGTGAGTGGATGGTGTGTGTGCCTGGCAACCTGACCCCCCACCCACACACATACACACACACACACACTCAACCCTGACCAGGAATAAGTGGGTTAGATGATGGATGGATGAATGGAAAATAATTTCTCATAACTTCTGTGTATTATCCAGCCAAAGGCACATTAGAGACTTGTGGGGATGCGTATGTGACATTTTTGTTCCTGTGCATTTGTGAATGCGCACAAACCAAAAGCACATTTGTGTATTAGGCCGAGGTCCTGCTGGACTGTACATCCATTACATGTGCACATTCCTGCTCAGCATTGAGATATCCCTACGCTGTCGAATATGACATCCCTGGATTTACTGATCATAGTACAATACAGTCGTGCTGAAAATTTTCCGACTGCTCTTGTTGTAGATCTGGTCCTGAGTGTGCTACACCTGGGAAGAACAAACATATTATCACCTCAACAGCCAAAAAAAAGAACAAGAAAAAACTCAATCTGTTCATCGAGATGAACCCAAGTCAGCAGCTTGGGCTCTGTTGTGGATAGAATGATGTTTTCCTTGTCATGTAAGAGGACACCTTCCATCAAAATGGGCAACAGGCTGTCATGAATAATTAATGGTAGGACTTCCCTCTATTTCAGAAGATATGCTTAAAAAAACCCAATATTACAATATAAATATTCCTGCTTCACAACTGTAGATTTCCATGGAAATCGAGTGACATTTAAATAACAGACAGGTTACAGTTCAACACAGGCGTATGACCGATAAGAAGGGATAGCAATGTTTTCTATTTGTTGGATTGGAAAGCTTCTGCTACACTGCGAAGAGCTGCAGGTCATATACAGAAGGTCATCAATTTCCATTTTAAACACAAGATTATGTGCATAGACGGCAGACAGGCAGGCTGGTAGATAGTGAGCACAGAGACACTGACCGTTGATATGAGCTTTGATTGTTTGATTTGAGAGATGAAGTGTGACTCAAATTATTGCTTAAGCTGCTGGAAATAGGGCACCATATCTTAGGCGAATGACATTCATGGATAGACATCAGTGTGTGGGGCACGCATCTCCTTACTGCCGAGCAATATTGCAGCATGTCTGTATTACTGTGGTGCATCTTGCTTTGAATTTATATTCGCAGAGCCCATGCAGGACAGCACAAAGTCTTTAAAACTATAAACAAACTCATATATTAAAAGAAATCACTAAAAGCAAGGTCTTCCTTCTCGAAATGCTAAATCCAGAAGCGTAGTGCGTCCTCCTCCTGTCAGTGATTTGTCCCGCCATTGGAGAGCCCATGTGAGATGGTGATGGTTTGATCATCGCAGTCTTTCTGGAGGACAATGGGGTAAATTAACCTCTGACCCCTGCTGTTCCCGCTGCGGTTGAGTTTCCCTTTCACGGCGGCTCTCCCGTGGCTATCGGCTTCTGGGCCTGAATGTGCAGCGCGACCAGCGGTCCTGTGGGCGCGGGCGAGGAGGAGGACGGCCCTCACAGCCGGCAATTATGGTATCGCGTCTCTTTTCTCTTTGTGTCCAGGCCTTAGCCGGGGCTGTTTTGTGTTTATTTAAGACATATCTTCGGGGCGAGCTCGTCTGTGAAACAAACCTGGGTTGTAAAAAAAAGAAGAAAAAAAAAAAGAAAAAGGTTTCTTCCTCCTCTTTTTTTCTCTCTTTCTCCTCGACTGCAACGTGACACCTTTTCAATTTATCAGCCTGTTTATCTAACAGTCTCCGAGGGACTGTTTAATGAGGCTCTTCAGAGGAATTCTGTTGAAGGTTTGACGATGGGAAACGGTTTAGCGAAGTGTTCTCGTGTGATCCGTTCATTTGTGTGAGTTGTCAAATTTAGCGACGGGATTGCGCGGTCATTGTAGAATGTTTGTATATGAACCCCCCCCCCCCCCCCACACCTAATGACGCATATTTCAAAATGACACTTTTTTGTCAATCCATTTGAAAATCCTTCCATCTTAGCTAGCGTAGGAATTCAATGAAAATGTGCCCATCTTCCATGAATGCTGTGAGCCAAATGAAATAATGGGGGTTTGTGACAGCAGTGAGTGTGTCAAAGTTTTGATTTAATCTGCCTATAAAAAGGGGACATTAAGAAAATGTTTTTTTTTTTTTTTGCTTCCAGGGTTGGTAATAATGAAGTTAACAACACGTCAAAATGACTCTGAACTCAGCACCCTTTGGTATGTTTATATAACGCGGCTCAGTCCTTTCAAGTCCTGGCTGATCAGAGCTCACTGTGGGTATTCTGAATTTTCCCTCCAAAACTGCCTTTGTGTGTGTGTGTGTGTTGGGGGGGTGGAGTTATGGGAAAAGGGTAAACCCATTTGCAAATGGACTTCTCGTAAGTTTTCAGTTTCGCCACGAGGAGAAGAAACTGTTTTTCTGGTGACCTTTAGTTGCTTCAGTGACCCGCGTGTACACAGAGGAACCAGGAAGGGGGAGGCCTCCTCAGTGGACCAGGCTCCTCCTGCGTTAGTTTAACGATGACAGGGCCTCTTTGCCTAATAACATCGCTAACCCGTTAACCTCAGGACCGCTGACATAACCTCCTGACATCCATACACCTTTTATATATTCGACACAGCCAAGGCACATCACATGCTTAAGACATCAGCGATGACCTTGTGACAGAAACACACACACGCACACACGTACACACACATGAACACACTCACAGGCACACACACACACACACTGCGTGCTATATTTTTGTATGTGGTTCTCTTCACCCTTTCATGACTTGCTTTAATATGATCGTGTTGTCACTGTGATAGGTTACCACAAAATTGAAGTTACAAGCATCAGCATCAGTTACATTGCACACATAGCGGCCAATCATGTTTCAGACCAGCACATCCACATAGAAGCCTCACCTGGCTTGCACCTCTGTGTCTGATTTGATCAGAAACAATTTTGTCAGTCTGCTGGTCTGGGCCAGATCTGGACCAAAATAGGTTCGCTATACAAAAACAAATCGGTGTCATGACACTTTGTGACCGATGCAAGAAAAAAATCATAAAATAATAATTTTTTGCTTTCTTTTGTTTTTTGTAGTGTGGAGGTACCGTCTCTGGGAGTGGGACCCATCTGAGTACAGGATTAAGGCATAAAGTTCACCCGTGAGAAATGATAAAGTCTTACTGTTACATGTTGAATTACAGGAAAACCACACATTTGACAAGAAGAGGAACCTTTCAGGTTAAATAACGATTAAAAACTTCCTCCAGCTGAAACAGTTAGTATTGCAGTAAAAAAGAAACAGGATCTTTATAAAGGAGAAGTGAAGATCTTTTATAAAATGTCTAGAGGGCCAAGGATCAAAGGAGACTGCAGCTGGATGATCTGGCGAGCAAATCCTCTTCAGAACAGCACGGGGATACACTGCTGGTGGACAAATCATTTTGTTCCATACCATTGTCTGGGTTGACCGGGTAGGATATCTTGTTTATAATATTCTCTTTTTACCTTGTAAGTGTAATACCTATCCTCCTACTTTGGGCAAAATCTGCCCAGTTTCTGTGGAAGTAGTATGTGAGCAGCATCTTGTCGTGGAGGATTTCTGTGGGTACTAAAAATGAAAATGGGAAACACGAGGAACTTGAGATCGGGAAATTAATTTCACATTAGCGGTTAAGGTGAGACTCTGACAGCTTGTCAAGGTGGAGGTGAATGCATCTGGTGAATTTAATTAGATTACATTCCCAGCCCTACTGACAAGGCTGTTCGAAATTCGTACCAATTAATCTGTCATGACAGTTATGTTATTCTACAATGCTATTGTATCTTATCAGGGCAGCCCTGGAAAAAAGCAAAAAAGATTTTTTGCAGAAAAGAACATTTTTGTAAAGATGAAAGTAAAACAATCATACTGAAAACATACACAAATGGTTATCATTTAGGCATCATACAACATCATGGTGGATGTTAAATAAATAAATAAAATTTACCAGGATTTATTTCAAGGAAACATGTCGTGTTTTCCTAAAATAAATAAAGAGTTCAGCTTTCTTAATCTCAAGAGGCAGCATTCAAGGCATTCAGAAATCAAAATGAAAACCCCGCTATCTGCAGCCATCTTACACTCAAAGATCGTGATATTATCAGAGTGGGGAAAAAGCTGCCAATCCCAGACACAGCGCGCTGATAAGCAACTCAGAGACATCACTGCGGTCACCGAAAGCGGTTAGACATGAGCAACCCCAAACAGATCACGTGACCAGTTAACCTACCTGTAATTAATTTATCATAAAATGTATTCCATAATAGCCTACATAGGACAGTGGTGTTCTTATTGTGAAATAATTATGCCCATTACCTCAGTCTTTCCCCCTGGGACTTCCCAAGCAGGTGGAATACAATGTCTTTGACTCTGCTGTTCTGTGGAGAGACAAATTAAGGCCACCTAAAAAGGTCCTTTGTGCTTGACAGTAGTGTTTGGACCCTGCGTCTTGTGTGTTATGCAGCAACGTTCCTTTCTGTGCTCGTTACCGTGTTGTGGGCAGATTTGGGACATAGCACCTTTGTTACAGGTGAATCAAATATGCAGTGGTCACAGTGCTGGAATGAGTGTGGTTCTGGTTCCTCTCCTGATCACATGTTATAGCCAAAATTATCAAAAATAATAAGTTAGACAGGAGAAACCAAATAGCTCGCGCATGAGCGGGACACCTGCCCGATTCAGGATTATCATAAATCTGGCTGTGCGAGAGAGTTTTCCTCTGCACTGGCTACACAATTATCTCATCTTGCTTGCAAAAATGGCAAAAGAACATGTTTTAAGTGGCTGCTCGAGTTTTCAACACCGAGGTGTTTGGAAATTCACGCCACAGCACTCTCGCTTGACCCGTTACACTTCCTTCCAGAGCAGACACAACGGGGTCACACTGTGCATTGCTTAATTTCGGACAAAATGTGTTCGCCACTTCTTTTTTTGTTGTCAGAAATAAGGGAAATATAGGTCAGTTGGGTTGCTGAGAACTCAGAGGATGAGAAGTCGGTGAACAGCTGGGGAACTGTAACGGGACATTTTGAAAACGTGTGTCCTCCCCTGTGGACAACCGCATTACACGCTGACGTGGACCGCAAGTGGCCTCGATTATGACAAAAAAACAAAAAAAAACCACACGAAATAAATTTAATGTAAGCCTACAGCAGTGTGCTTCTAATCCAAGCGTATTTCATACACAGTGTCTGATTTACTCCGACATTTTACAAAGCAGCGTTGCGGGGTGCTCTGCATCTTCTGCTAGTTAATTCAGTCGAGCTCATTCGCTCACGATGTTGACCGTTATTTGATGAACCATAAGGCTGTTCTTGACGAGTAAAATTAATATAAATGTGTTTTTCCATCACTGGTCACCACCCCCCCCTCCCCCCCCCCCCTCCATGATTAACTAAAACAGCTTCTTTAAAGATGGATGATGCGTACGAGGAACTGTCACTGAAAGTATCGTGTGGTGCTTATGGTGTCATTACAAACATTCAAACTGTGTGTAGCCACTTAGTAACAGTGTTATATATTGCCCACCTGTGTGTTATCCACATTGACCATTAATAAGGGGAAAGAGGGGAGGGTATTGTTTCAGAGAACTATTAGGATGATATTTTGAATGAACAGTGCACTTCTGGCACATGGTTGCGAGGGTGTTATTCATGCTTTTACCCGTGACTTATACGAAACAAAGGGATTTGCTAATTAGCCAGCGTGACCACATCCTAATTCCTGCTTTGATTTCCAAACATTTAAATGGTTTGCCTAATTCTAACCCTTAATTTATTCCAGTTAAGAATCAGATGTGCCTGTTGGCTCTGGGTCATATGCTTAATGCTTGAAATAAAACACCAAGCCTTGGAAGAAACTGATTAGAAAAACAGTGAAGCATTTGATGCCAGGTATTTCATTACATCTGCTTCATACAAAAAAAAAAAAAAAATCATTTCATTACGATAGTATGGTAATTGTTACAATATCGCTACATTGTTGGATATTATTCTTCATTAATGTGAATACAGAATTATGTCTTGCAACATAATTGACTTAAATCTTGAAAATCTTGAGAGGGCAATTGTCAGGTAATCTTTTGCAGTCAGTCTTCATGCCACACAGCACATATATTGTAGCTCATACGGGATAACGTTAGAATGTGGACAGGAGAAACCTGATCCTACAAAGTAAAAATTCAAGTGTTAATTCAACTCTAACAGAGTACATTTGGAGTGGGACCAAATGTACTCTGTTAGGGTTGAATGAACACTAGACATTTTACTGTGCATATCAGTGTGCTTACTGTCTTATACTGTAGGAAGAGGCGTCCTGCTCTTTCTTCTGTTTAATGGGTGCAGTAGTGCTAACTTACAGTACTTCACTCTTTGTCAACAGAAATTCCCTGCTAGGACACAATCCCCCATAGTTCTGCTCACAAAGTTTCACAACTAGTAATAACACAATTATATCAGACTCTTAAGTCATATTTGACCGTGAAACACTGTATGAAGTCATGTACAGCTAACAAAAGGGCTAATGGAAGGTAAATTACATAATAGCACTTGACGTTGTCTGATGCACATAAAAATAATTACTCCATAGGTTAACAGAGCTGGTGTTTACTTAGCTTGTATTTAACTAGCCCTGTCTATAACAGTTGATAACCAAGGCTAATCTTTAACTGTCTTCCATTCAATTCGCTAAAAGTCCTTAGAGCACTAGTCCAGCTACACAGCTGACACTGTATTCCTCCCAGATGGTTGGACGGTGCTGCCAAACTCACTTGTGTGAACTGTACTAAAGCGCTAGGGTGCACAAAGCCATGGTTCGTATTTTGTAAATAGTGACGTAGCCTAAAGAACAACAACTCCTGTCAGCTGTGACTGTATTCGCGAGATCAATTAGGGATTTGAGGCTTTGATATTGTAAATATAGTCACAGATAACAGCGCACGTCAGCTGAAATAGTTATAATTCTGCTGCTCTTTTACATTTGGCTGATGAAGAATCCTTATTCACCACCTTGATTTGATCTTGATCAGGTGTAAATTATGGTGGCTCTGAAGTGCAAAACCCAAAAACAAAGAAAACGCAAAAACAAAAAGTTTCGGCCCTGAGGTGCACATGCAACATACAAAAACAAAAATGTGCAGCCCCGAAGTGCAAAACACAAATACAAAAAGAAAATGCAAAAACAAAAAGGAGCATTGCATTAAGTCATAGATAAAATATATTTTATGGATGACAATGAACTTTTCCTGCCTTGTTTCAGTGAGTTAGTTTAGCGACTCCTAACCAAAAATGTAGAACTTCCCCCTTGATTACTTGTATTGGGTAATAATAAAAAATAGTAAATAGTGCCTAAGCCTAACAAATAAATAAAAACTCATTGCCATTAATTGTAATGTGTTTACCTCTGGAAGCTCTCTCTGAAACAGGAAGTGAATTGTGTGCGCTATGTCTGTTTGTGTTCTCTCACACTGGTGAGGCTCTGCCCTCATGTGGTCACCATGGTGATGCCTTCCACTGCTGCACTGCTTCCACTTCCTGTGGAATGTTGAGAGTGGGGAGGGGCTGTGTGGCGTTTCTGTGCTAATGTAGCTATGTCTGTCACTTTACAATAAACCTCTGATGAGTTATCCTATAAGATATCCCCTGCAAAATGTTATAGCCTTGATTTGCTTTCAAAATATTTTTTCTTCTTAAAATGACACTTATTTAATAAGGACAAAGTAGGGACATATATTTTTTGCATGTTCAGCCATTGAGCCATAAATATTATTTACCTGAAGGATAGTCCCTGCCCTTTGAAGGAATTATTTTTGATCAGGATATAGTCCACTGCAAGATATCAATCTCCTTATATATATTTTTGCCCAGTGTCTACATGGCTGACCATTAAAGTTCTTGAATTGCTGTAAAAAATAATATTTCTTACACTGGGATGATAGTCCGTTCTGCTGTGATTCGGTTGTTTGCATAGTAATGTGTAATGACGTTTCTAGTTAAATAAGGTTTCTTCATTACAGCTGTGTTTGTCTGTGTTTTAATGTGCTCCTGGCAAACATCCCATCCACTCAGCTTCCTCTCATGGCTGCTTTTGTGATCAGAGCTTTATTCACTGTTCCACAGTGCATCAGTCGGCTGGCCCTGTTTCTCCCTGCCCTCTAATCCACCCACATCTGCTGCTTGTGCTGTATGGTAATGTGCTCCACAATAAAGCACAACTGTAAACAAGCACTGCCCTGGTTCCTGGATGCAGGCGTCTCCTCAAAACAGGCCGGTCCCATTTTAAAGACATGTAATCACTGATAAATGTTAACAAAAACATGACCACAGCTTTCAAAGCAGATGAAAAATAGCATATATTTCTTTTCTTTTTTTAAATATCCAATCCATTTACACATCTGGATATTGCACTGAAGCCATCCAGCATCAGTACACTGCTTAAGCTTACTCCTGCTGCACCCCAACTCGAATCGAACCCGCCCCCTTTCAGTTAAATGTTGAGTGCCCCAACTGTTAAACCAACCAGTCACTAACCTACTTTATCGCCCCAAACTGGCCTCGAACAATGTGATGGTTTATAAATTAGTATTGTTTTGTATTATCCTTGAGCAGGGAGCAGAAGATAATGAGTTATACAGTGTTGTAAACATAGCAGGCTCGCAATAAGCCTTCACTTTAAATGTCCTTGTAAGATGTTTTGGAGATACCATATGCTTGTAATGTGCTACTATTATTCCTTGAATGTATAAAAAGAACTATAATGCACAGTATACATATGGTGTGCGTGCTCATACATCCATGTTTTTGCTTTGATGTCATTTTGTAAAAATATAATATAACAGACTGCGTGCATTAGGGCTACAGTATCTTAACCTGTAACGATTTATTTAGATTTTTTTACTTTCTTCTCCTGTCTTATATTTCCAAAACTGTACACAAATGAAAAGCATGTCCTTGGCTTTGCCTGCAAGCGTGTCTAATGCTTGGCTATGGCTGTCTTGTCTCTCTTTGAGGCTTGATCTTTGAGGTCTCGTTCAGCATCCACTTCCGGCCTGCAGAGTATCTATGACATGGAAGGTCTGCTTCAGGTGCCCCTTCCTGGTCACTGACACCACGATACCCTTCACCTTTAAACACTCTTTGCAATGGCTTCCACAGCACATCACTACTATCCACACTAATCAAAAAAATATAAACAGGTTATAGGCAGGTTATTACTTCAAACGAGTCTAAATATTTAATCTGAATGCATAAGGTGTCATATATATATATATATATATATATATAGGTAATAAATAATCACCCACACAAACGACAAAGCAATGATTCATGCACCCTGATAAAGTTGTAAAATGGTTGCTGTTTAACTCTTTTTTACAGTTCTGAGCTGATAAGGCCTCTGGCTGTACTGTAAGTGAGCACAATGGCGATAATAAACCAATGGGGGACGTAGTTAACCAGTAACTAGTGCAAACAATGTGGAGCCATCGCGAGCAGACGCACACAAGCACTTTACAATAGGATGCACGAGACAGGAACTCACTCACTCACTCACTCGTGAATTTCCACTGCCACAGAAGGTAAGCAGCACAGAGCTTAAAACTTCAAATTAAATAGTGTAAAACTGACATCTAAAATAATATAAAACTGTAGTCAAACTGTTACGCTGCTATTAAAAATATACCAGAATGTCGGTATGTCATAACCAGAATTATTTCCAAAACTGTGTGGAATTCCTGAATGTGAAGAAGGGTCAACATTTACAAGCAAAAATCTAATTAGCTGGTAATAGAGTTAAAAGGTGATCAAAGCCACTGTGTATGGTGTTCTTTAATGCTGCTGTGTTCTCCTGTGTCATGGGTTCAGCCAGATATTGTGTGGAGAGACCGACTTTGAGATTTTCGAGATCGCTTTCAAAACACCTGTAGTTGCACAATGTGCTGGAGACTTTTCAAAGGTCTTTAATGAGAAAACTATGTTCCAGGACTCCTTCTGCTAAAATAATACAGATTCCATCAAACTTCACAGATACGACCATTTCTGGCTGTAGCTAAAAGAAAACACTGGAATCTGATTTGGTTTATTTATCGATGGCGGAAAAAAAGCCCTGAAAAGAATTTTCTTTTTTTATTATATGTACTCATGTTTTTACTTTTTATGTTTTAAAGCTTCTGTGTTATATACACTTCATAAGAAGTTACATAGCATGTAATATACTGTAGTTCTTTGGACTCTTCCAGGGCTAGTGAGCCTCTGGTTAAGTTCATTTCAAAGTCAGTTTGTGGTAGTGAGGTCACTTTGCAGCTCTTAAGTGACTGAGTTGCCCTGTATGAATTGTTCTGTTTATGGCAAACACTTCAGACAGAGTGCATTCTGGTCTTTGCCTAATCAAATGTACAATGAATATTACAACAGCATAGGCCTAAGAGTTGAGATTAGGCATTACGCCTGGATGTAATAATAAAAGAAAACAGAAAAAGTGCAGCTTTCGCCAGGAAATTGAGTAATTAGTCAAATTTGACATTCAGCAAATTTGGCTTTCAGTAACAGCTATCAGGAGTACTCTATTCTTGTTATGCAGGGGTAAACAGGAATGGGAATGTGCTTGATCGGTCGATATCCCTCCTGCCGGTGGCTCTAAGCTCCTTTCTTCACCGTTGACAGCAGGAGATACGGGAGCAGCGATGGACGCGGATGAGCTGAAGGTTCAGCGCCTCAACGTTCTGCTGCTGGGGGGGCCGCAGTCCGGCAAAAGTGCCACGGGGAACGCTCTCCTGGGAAGCGTGGACTTCCCGAGCCGGCTGTCTCCGGGCGCGGTGACCCGGGAATGCCGGCTCGGCCGCAGGGCGTTCCCGGCGTTCCTGCGGCGGCAGGGTTCGGAGGTCACCCTGCAGCTCCGGGTCCTGGACACCCCGGCCTACCCCAGCCCCGGCCTGAGCTCGGAGCAGGCGAGGGAGAGGATTGTGGGAAACGTGGAGCGCGCGCTGGACCCGGGACCACACGCCGTGGCGCTGGTCCGGAGGGCCGACGTTCCGTTCGGTGAGGAGGACGCTCGGCTGGTTCACCTGGCTCAGGTGAGGAGACGTTCTCCGAGTCGAGTCAGCTTATGCTCCAACAGAAACAGACCCGGGACTCTGTTTCTCCATAACAGTCAGACACTTCAAGGAGAGTTCAGTGCTCGTGTTCAGGGTCGTTGAGAGATCATTTACAGTACGCGTTATACTTTTTTCTTACAAAACATCCAAAATTAAATTAGGTACCTAAATATACAGTTCCACAACCTGTTGGGTACAGTAAGAAAAGCTGCTTTTACATGAATTTATGGACAGGGTTTATTGGTTTTGTTAAGCTGAACATTAATCCAGAATCCAAAAATAGAATGAAATGAAAAAAGAATTTTGTAAAAGACAATTTGATCAAGAACTTTTTTTTAAATATTGGCGTTTCATAAACATGAGGAGGAACGAAAAAATTGTGAAAGAACACACTGACATTGCATTTGTGGGTCCCATAAACATTGAAAAATGAATTTTTTACTTTGCACTCTTGAATTGAAAAAAAAAACATTTAAAAAAACTATTTCCATGTGGTATAGCAAAAATTCCATCACACTTCTGGAAAATCTAAGAAATGGAAGCACACCTGCATTTCGTGAGTGTATGCAGATTTACCTTGATTGAACTGTAATACAGTACCTGTTGAAAGACAAGACCATCAATATCTTGCTAGGAGACAAGTGATCTTCCATGTTTTTTTCCCCCCTTGAGGGATACCTGTGACAAACCCATCAATCGTGTTGCCTCAGATGTCAACAGCACTGAGGTCACATCGGTTTAAGGGTTTTCAATATGGAGAAATATGAAAGTCAGAGTCATGCCAGATCCACAGATCCACGCAGGGCTGTATACGTGGAGTGGCTTCAAACGGACACATCTGTCTGCTGAATATAAAATGGCTGCCATCGCAGTATCACGGGGGAATCTCAGAACTTTGCTAACTGCAGCTATTTATGTGGGATCAGGTGTATTAATATTAATATTGCCAACGGAAAGGTATACTAAGGTAACGTGGTTATAAAAGCATCAATGTTATATCCATGCTGCTCTGTCTTATTGAATGCCTGATGCTATTATATAAGCAGCGTGAGGACACAGCACACAAAAAGGAAATACAGACCACATTTTAAGGCAGACATCCATTGCTGTTCATTAAGGCACAATTTAACACTGAAGGCAACATGTGTGCAGCCAAGCCAACTAGCCATCCAATTATCAATCTATCAAATTAAAATGTGACTAAAATATATTACTTTTATTAGATATGTCAGGAAAGGTGTGTGTGTGTGTGTGTATGCACACGTGAGTTTGATTCAGGTTTCTTAACTATCAAACCTCGTGCATTTAGAAGTCCACTGAACAGCATCTTGGACGCAGCAACATGTCTGAATGCTGTGTCCTCTTCCATGTGGAACTCATTTTCAGTGAAATGCCAGAGTAGTCTGGCTCAGGCCTACCATAGATGGAATAGTTATTACGGACATTTCGGCAGTGTGAAATTAATATTTAGAAATAATTGCTCAACAGAATTGGACCTGAAAAGCATGACTGATGTTTCATGGGGATTCGTTGCTGGTCTCTTATCCATTCGCTCTATGATTTTTTTATGTCAAAAACATTTAACACAGGTATAGGTTACCCGCGATTTGCCTCCTCGTTCCAAGACTCAGAAGGATGTTCTCCTTCATGTAGCAAGTCCCTTAAGTTTTCTTTCTTTGAACAAACTGTGTAGCCTCCCTTTCAAACACAATTATCTTGAGCTCTTCGGCTCAATCGAGAGCAGTTTAAAAATTGGATTGTGGTCCTCGGTTATGGCTGACAGCAGGACTACTGAAATGTAAGACCCTGAAAGTCCAAAATTGACGATGTTTATGGTTTTATGATTATAATGCGCTGCTATTTCAGTCTAATATAGCGGAGTATTACAGAGTCAGTGGCCATTTATAAAATGTGTGTGTGTCTGTGCCTGTGTGTGTGTGCGTGTGTGTGCATGTGTGTTTGTGCATGAATTTGTGTGTGTGTGTTTGTGTTGTGTGTGCGTTTACGGGTGGGTGCATGTGCACGTGTGGGCATGCATGTGTGCGCATGCATATGTGCGTGTGCGTGTGCATTTGTGTCTGTGTGTGTGTGTGTGTGTGTGTGTGTGTGCGCGTGTGTGTGCGTGTACGGGTGGGTGCATGTGCACGTGTGGGCATGCATGTGTGCACGTGCATATGTGCGTGCATTTGTGTGTGTGTGTGCATGTGCATTTGTGTGTGTGTGTGTGTGTGTGTGCATGCATTTGTGTGCGTGTGTGTGTGTGTGTATGTGTGTGTGTGTGTGTGTGTGCACTCTGCACAGGACTTGCTGGGCCCAGCCTGGAGGAGCCACACCCTGCTCGTACTCAGCCATTCGGACAGCTTGCACCGGGCGGGGATGAGAGGGGAGGAGTATCTCAAACAGGCCCCGGAGGCCCTCCAGGCCCTGCTGGAGTCTTTGGGACACAGGCACCACTTCCTGGACAACTCTGCAGCCTGGCTGCAGATTGAGGGGCGCCCCCTGCTGGACAAGCTGCTTGCAATTGCTCGGCACAACAAATACCAAGCACTTCAGCTTCGATAGGTCGGACTGGAGCATATGTTATAGGAGTGCTGGAGCGTATCTTCGTATGGGGGGAGGCTGGGTCTGTTGAGTGAGGGGGGGTGGGGGGGTGGGGGCGCTGGGGCTGGGGATGGGGATGGGATTAATGTGCTCTGTACATTGTTCCTTCTGCAGAGAATCAATTCTGCATTTCCAGTTAAATCTACCCCATCTGCTAATGATTCCCAGTGTCCTCAACTGGTATGTAACCAATTAATATGCAACTGACAGGTCCCTGATAGAAATGTGAAAGTGAAAATAATGTAAATAATAAGGATAAAGTATGTGCTCTAGCCAATGTGTCACAAAAAACAAAAAAATTTCAATATGAACGATCCTACTGCAATGCACATACTCTGTGCATCTGTGCAACAGTTATGAAACTATGTCTGTGCACCAGACTATAGATATTAAAATGATTAAAACAATAACTAAACATTCATCAACGTTGGGCACAATTTAAATTTATACGTTAATGTATACATTAAGGTTAGAAGAAAGAAGTTAACGACTTTGAAGTTCTAGCAGTTTGGACGACATTGACACATTGAACTTTAATTAAGCGCATGTGCTCAAGCATCTTCATTGACCTGATCGCAAGTCAAAGTGCGCACAATTCAAATTCTTCATTATTAATGACGGGAAATCAAGGGACAAAAGCTGTCTACACTCTGGTCATGTGACTATATTAACGGTACTTCAAGATGGTCTCTGTAAGGGTGTAATAAATTCAAAGACAATGAGATGATAAGACTAATGATTAATTACTGATTACTGAGGGATGACATTTTTTGGAAAGAAGAAGTCATTTATATTCCTTGTCAAAATCCCATTTATTGAAAAATACTTTCCTGGAAACACGAAGGAGTTGATTATAGTTTTTTTTTTTTCTTTTTTTTTTTTTGCATATTTGCACAGTTAAATTAGAATACGAACAGCCACATGAACTTCCCCAAAACAAGCAAGCTTGCCAAACAAATGACAAAGGACCCAGCATGGACAGCGCAGCATGAAACATCAGAGTAGCAGATGCTCTGATATGGTCCGTTTCGATAGAGACGTTCTGTACCGTGGAGTAAAAAAAAGGTCAAAATAATAACTTTGTCACTCACTTTAAAATAACAGCTGTTCATAACTTTTATTGAGGGTTCATTGCATTCTGTCATTGTCAATAGGGTTATAGCAGGATATGGAATTTTCATCTTTGTTTATCCACTGAAACATTTTTTTTTCTTCAGCGCAGAGCCCTGTTTTATGCTCAGCTTTTATGATGTTCTTATGATGCATTGTTAAGTGCATCTTGGGAAGGGTTGCTTCACCTCAAGGCAAGAAAAGGTCTACAAATTGATTCTGAAATGTCAACGAGACAAACAATAAAGCGTATAAGGCAAGCTAGATACATCTAGCAGTGCATCTAAAATGCAAAAAAAAAAGAAAAAACATTATTAAAGACAAGCAAACACAGTGTAACTGAGTGAAGAAAGCACAGTGCTAAAAATGTAATTTTATTTTGACCATAATTTTGAGCAACAAATACATGGAAAGATTTCTGGCGTAAATCTTTATGACTGCTATAATACATCCATCCACATGATGACATTGTATTATTAAAATAAAGGACCAATCAAATGTAACCCTGTAAAAGGTGACAGAAATGGAAATAACGCCTAAACACTATCGAGGGGAAAAAAACAAGACATTTATATTTATTGGCGTCAGTTGGTTCAAACTACAGTATTGGCGGTCTTTCAGTTTTGACAGTTTTTTTGAGTGCAGGGTTAGTTTTTGGAAACCGCTGAAATATGAGTTATGTGTCTTATGAGAACTCTTATGATGATCTTGGAGCCGTGTTGGTTTTGGGAAACGTAGTCCAGGCTGAACGCAGATGATTGTGATGATTTTATGCTGATTCTGGGAAACGTAGCCCAGGCTAAACGCAGATGATTGTGATGATTTTACTTGATCTCGCAGTGGCTCATGGTCTGGGACTTGCAGAGTCCTTTGCCTCGCACTTCGAACGCGGCCCCCTGGTAGGTGGCGACGCACTTTCCGTCGGTGCGTAGGTCCGCCTGCACACGCTCCCACACCCTCTGCTTGGGATTCAGCTCCTTGTCCGGCTCTCCTGCAAAAGAAGGACAATAGCCATGAATAAAGAGCTCAGGTACCTTTAATCCGCAGAGACTACATTAACCAGAAACACTCAGGAAAATGCTACATTGCTAACAGTCTCATTCACATTCCAGGGTTATGGGGCTTTTTTCTTGAACAGCTCAAAACTGTGTGAACTCATTGGGTCAATAGATGGCTGTTATTACCCTATAAAATGTTCAGTGTTACTTCAACTCAGACAGTTTTAATTCCGCTCTTGAGAGACAACATTTGGGCCAAACTGCAGAGAAGCCATGGCTGGTACGGCACCCACCAGGGAAGCTCTGGAAAGTGACCCTGTCACCGGGCACAGCACCGCTGGGGGGGTCCAGGATCTCCACCCTCTGCTGGGACGTGGCACACATCACCATGGCCTGGGACAGCACCCCCCGCATCTTGGAGGGCCTCAGGTTGCACAGGAGCACCACCATCCGGTTCTGCAGCTTTGCGATTAAGAGGAAATGCACTTGTTTATTTTTACTCGTTTATTTATTTTATTTACATTGTACATTAAGGGGGTCCCTTCTTGTGCAAAAAAAGGCCAGAGGTAGAAGTTGTCAGTTGCTTTTTAAAAAACTTTTTTTCCCAAACTTGTGTGTTTTGTGGACATGCAAGTTAAACTAGACATTATGATACATACGATGCATGGGCGACAGTGTAGAATAATGGGTAAGGAGTTGTCCTAAAGGTCACAGGTTCGATTCTCAGGTAAGACACTGTCATTGCGCCCTAAAGCAAGGTACTTAACCTGCATTGCTTCAATAGACATCCAGCTGTGTAAATGGATGCAATGTAAGTGCTACGTAAAATGTTGTGTCACTCTGGATAAGGGCATCTGCATTGGTCCATTGCATCCATCTAATGCAATGGACCAATTTCAGCCATTTTCAGTGCTACGGACATACGGCTGAAATGTTGTTGCTGCATCCTGTCAAGCAATTAGAAATCAGAGCTTCAAAGACAGGTCAATAACAGTGGATATTCCTTGAGAGGAAGAGGGTGATGAAACCAACTGCAGACACATTTCTGCTTTTCCTGAATGGAATTAATTGCACGTGTGGTATACGAATTCCCGCCCTTTGTGTTTTTGTGGAAATAAAACCGCAATAACAAATTAGATTTAATTGAAAGGATTTGTTGTGTTCCATCTGAAGTCGTGTTTGGTGGAGGCCCAATTACGTTTAACGCCAAGAAGAACTCTCTGGGATGTGCATCACACAGGCACTCCTTCACCACTCACAAATGGTCCGTACGCCCAAAACATCTGAGCATCAGACCTACAGACCCAAAGGAGCGACGGCGTTTCAGGCACAAACAATGCTCACGATGGCAGGGACCCTGTCTTTTTTCGAGCTTTCGTAAATATGCATCTATTTCTCTGATAAAATGAAAGAAAGAAAAAAAACAACCCACAGAGGAGTTCGGCAAGGAGTCATTTTGTTTTCTTCACTTAAACGCCCAGCTGTGCTGACTATAAGTCTCCCACACTGTAAATGTATCACACATTTTACTATTATAAACACACATTTAACTTTCAACCGGTCGTTGAAAACACAAAAAGACAACCCAAGCTTAATCTAAACATGAACAAACTCATCAGCTTTAGACTTAGTCAGCCTCCTTAATTTCTCAGGCCTTGCTTGTTGCCATCCATATGAACAGGTGGCACAGGATGAGGTTATATATAAATTGGGGAAGCACATGATACTGGCAGTATCCATGTTGTGATAACGGGTGATACTTCATGTTTAGCCTGAGAGACTTAGTCTGGTGCAGAACAAAAATATAAGCTCAGCGATTTTCAGTTGCCCCAAATCCCCTGATTTACCCTTCATATATGCTTAGATTTTGCGGTCCAACATAATAATAATAATAATAATAATAATAATAATAATAATAAAGCCTAGAATGCAATCTGGCTGTTTATTTCTTCAAATGGAACTTCAGAATAAATGATTCACATTAAATAAATAATGATATTATTAGTTTTTCGATTACTGTTTGATGTCTGTAACTCTAGATTTCAGGGATTTAAACTGAGACAAAATTTTAAAACCTAACATATATGGTTATAGACATAAAATGGCTTTTTCAAAGGGGTAATGACAAGCATTGGCCCTGTTCACTGTGTTTATTGCCAACATGGCATGATGGCATAGTTACTCTGAATAATGTAACAAAAACAAAATAAAACACAAAAAGGGACATCTGATTTAAATATTTAATTTTTTCCACTTTAAGTAAAGGACTGATTTTTGGCCGTTTTCTAATGAAAATGAAGCCGTAAACCATTCCTAAGTGGAGCCATGTAATGCGTCAAACCTTGCGGTCGAAAGGTCTTTTGGCCAACGATAAAAGAAGTCAATCTGAATCATTAGGTTCTAATTCAACTGACAATCCCTTGATGTGTTTTTCATATCCAAAACATTTGTAACAGGCCTGAAAGCAGTGGAGTGCCTGTTACCCAACGTGATGCTAAGAGGAAAAAATAATAAAGATTCCATGAACAGTAATATTACATTTCATTACAGGCATTTAGCAGATGCTCTTATCCAGAGCGACTTACACAACTTTTTTCACAACACATTTACATTGCATCTAATTATACAGCTGGATTCATACTGAAGTAATGCAGGTTAAGTGCCTTGCTCAAGGGACAACAGCAGTACTGGGGAACCTTTTTTTCAAGACCAACCCCTGAACCATTATACTGCACTGCCACCCCACATCATGGCTGAGTGGGAATTCCCCAAAGTGAAATGTTAGGCCATGTTCTCTGAGTCGTGTATGGCGTGTCCAGTGCCCACGTTTGGGGTACAGTACCTGCTCCAGAGGGGTGTCCTTCACAAGGCCGCTGACCACCGTCCTGTACGCGGCCTCCCCCACGTCCACCTCCTCCACGAACAGCGAGTCGGCGTCCGGATGCTTCCGGGCCGTTACGATGCGCCCCACCCGGAGGTCCAGCCGGGACACGTCCACCTTCGGCTCCTGGTCTAGAGCCGCCGAGTCCAGCCTCTTCTCCCTCCTCTCTCCTGCATGGAGAAACGTCCAGTGTTGAGTCAACTCCAGCAGTGCTATTTCAACTCTTAACAGTGTTAATTCAAGTTTTAACTGTGTTATTTCAACTCTTAGAAGATAACATTTGGTCCCTCATTTCACACACAAAAAAAACAGCTCAGTGATATTGCAGTGATAATCCAGGCCCTCAACTTGGAAATCAAGCACGCCTTGTTTTCACCCTGGGGTTGGCTAATATGGTCTCTTCAGAACAGCCTACCATTAAGCAGCATCTGTCTTACAGCATTACCCTCTTTTATTTCAGCTGAACATATTTGCACGTATACTGATGCCCAGAAGCCATTGAGATGCCAGCATTTAATATCTGCTTTTGGCCATCTTTACCTGAGATGACATTAGATCACAATGCATCACAGAGGATTTGCCTTTAGAGTAATTTCACGATTACACAGTAAAATGTTCAACTCTTACAGTGTACATATAGTCCCTAGTGGGCTCACATGCACCATGTAAGGGTAGAATTAACACTTGATATTTTACTATGTGCAGTTTAGAGCAAAATTCCATGTTGTTTCAATATATGGCCACGTGCACGACCACATTTCATTTTATAATGTGAAAATAGAAGCATAAAGTATAAATAGACTGGATTTAGTGCATCTGCCAAAGCAATAACTAGAGTAAACCATCTCTCGAAGCATGAGACAGAAAATTTTCCGTACGATGCGTGTACTTGAGTACACCAGCATGTAGAAACATCTGTCACGCAACCAAGTGAGAGAAATCCCCTCTTTGCCAAGCGATGGATGAGCGTGGAATATTTTTTTAATATGGTTAGGGTACAGTATGGAAACAGCAAAAAAGGATCTACCAGCTTTGTGAAAACAAATTATAAATAGTCTATTCCTGTGGAAGAACAGAGCCTGTTATCAGAAATCTGGCTGAATTATAAGCTACAACCCCCTTGCCCCTAAAATGAGATCTTCATAAAACGGATTTCAATGATAATAGTCCAAAAAAGCTGAAGGTTTTTATTTTAATTACGTACAGTGAATTCTTTTTAAAATATGATAGATGACAAGTTTTTTTTAAGTGTATTTTAGAGTACAGCATATCATCTGGGTCAATAATCAATGTTAATCATTTTTTAAATAATGCTTCACATTCATGGGAAAATATTGGATAACCATACAGTGCGTTAATTGTTATTTCAGGTTCATAGATCAGATTAAAAATGGCAGTGAAAATTGTAAGTGAAATAACTTTGGTCTGAAACCAATTTTTTTTTAAATGGACAGTCAATGATGGAATAATGATGGTGTCTCATGTTCTCGTGTGAAGGTCATTTTAAAGTACTTTTCACTAATGCAAAAACCACGATTGAATGGAATTCATATCAAATCAAATTTCTGGTCAAGCAGTAATTTTAAAAACAGAAAGTTGTGATGAAATTTGATATAAGCAAAACTTAAAAAAAAAAAAAGCTTTTGGGACTCATTCTACAGTATCACCCACAAAAGAATTCCAGTGATGCAATATTAGAATATGAGACTCAAAATGAGAGACCTTGGCATGCAATCTAAAAGGAGGAAAGATAGTTAACTTTTGAATCTGTAGGCTTAAAAAAGAATGCAATTTCATTAAATTCAAGCCTTTTCCTTTCAGTTTTGCTGCCACAAGCAAGAAACTCATTGAATCCCTCTCCTGGAAATAGACTGAGAATGTATCAAATCAATAGATTGACCAGCCACATCCACACCGGAATGCAAATGGCGACGTAGGGTGTGCCGACAGTGTGTTCCCTCTAAGATTTGTCAGCACAACTGTACATTCTTTGTGCCTCAAGACCTTGGTCCTCATTGGGCCAATCAGGGTTAAGGGGCGTGGCCATGGTCATGGTGAGGGGCTGTCATTCCTTTGGCATGTTCAGAAAAAGATACCAGTCACAAGGTGGAAGAAGAATTGTATGGGAGGAATTAAGAGAGGTGTTCACAAGGCCTGGGAGTGGACACGAAAATGGGCCAACAACCTAATGACTGTTTGTCATGAGTTTTCAGGCACAAACCTTTAGATTTACCTGGCTGGCTTCACTGAGAAAATGTGGCTATTAGCCTTTCTTTGTGAATTAACATCTACACCTGAGGTAATATTTTTTCATTTGCCTTTGGAGTTATTTCACTGATGAAGACTAATACACTTGAAACATCTGAATGCTTAGCCTGATCCTTTTTACCCGCCAACCCTTTGAGGAGTGAGATCACAAATATGTGATTAGAATACTGCCTGTAGTGATTGTTACATCGGCATTAAAAACTGAACATTCTAATGCTGATGTTGTAACAGTCACTACTGGCGGGCGAAAGCGATGGAGTTCTAGAACATTGACATAGAATTCCAAATGAAAACACGTTCTAATCAAAGGGTAAAAAGTACAGGACTCTTTGACTGTTAGAACAGTTTGCCCACATTTACCCTTCCTTTCTGCTCTCCTCCGTCTTCCCTCGTTCTTCTGCGGGTTCTTGTCCACGGCGGAGGGGGTGGAGCTAGCGGGCACAGCCTGGGCCGTCGGGGTACCACACTCCGGAGCGGTGGATTTGGGGGCGTTCTGGGCAGGGGTTGCTTGTCGTGCTGAAGAGGTGAGACAGAGGACAGGGGTTGGACAAGCAGTTTTGGTAAAAGTGTGATTTCCTTTGGTTTAGTAATACAGTTTAATGGACTTACAGGTAGCAGGAAAATTGACTGTGGGAAACACACATTCGTGGAAAGCTGGAAAAACATATTTTGTTTTTACGCCCCAGGCATGAACTGATTGCCCCTGGAATGGAAATAGGTTCATAAGAACACGCACATGCACGCACACACACACACACGCACACAAAAGTGCGTTGTGTTTTCCAGAATTGTCACCTTACAAGCCAACATTCTCAAAAGAAGACTTTATGGGTTTCAGAATCATTATTCAAGTTCATGATCACACAAGATATGAAACACAGTTCCAATCAGTGGGATGCATTCATGATATGAATACTTTGATGTTAAAATGACATATCTGAGAAAACTACAAATTGACAAAATATAGCCTTCAACTTCAAAACAGCCTTAAGTGCAGTATTGCACACAGTAAAAAAAAAATAAAATAAATAAAAACCACAGCTGAGGAAATTTGATTTAAATATTTCCTGTGAAAACAAAGCACAAAGCACCTTTGTTTTGTTTTGTTTGGTGCTGTTTCTTTCTGAATATCAGGAGGGAAAAAATTATCTCAAGTTCAAAGCCCAAAACATTTCACAGTTTACCGAACAAAGAAAGATTTCCACAAAATTATTTTCCCCTTTTCACCCACCTCACAATTTGGAACTTCAGTATTGAGGAATATGGCAATTTCCCAGGCAAACAACACAGATTTAGTGTGACAGCAGTGTAGCTGATATCACATTTAATTCATGCATGCTTAAAACTGTAAAAAATAAAAATAAAAATAAAAAAAATAAATAATACATATTAGGAGCCTCTGACAATGTCCTGTTTAGATTGAACAAAACAGTAAGAAATATGAAAAATAAAATATATTTATGTGGTGGCTGCACTGTTTAAGTATGCCAAATGAATAAAATGAAGCACATGCAATTTCGTTTATTGGTTAGTATGAATTATCAACCTCTAGCGAACAATTTAACTGCTCTCAAATTAACAACTGAGTTTTTTAAAACAGAAATAGTCTTGAAGGATTAAATACAGTTTTTAGACAGTATTCCAGAATCTGTAAAATCTAAATGTGTGTCCGGGCTTCCTAAGAGATTGTTACTGTTTCTCACATTCTCAGCTTTTGTGTTTTTAAAGAAAAATACATTATCTGGCCACTGAATTTAAACTGATAATTTAGTTTAATTAAGTAATTATCATAGCTGACTGTATATATACAGTATACTAGAGCAGACATGACAGCCATTAACATAGAAGTAAACCAGTTACCAATGTTATTACCACCTTTACTGAGTGTCCTACATTTAAGAAAATAATTGTTTCAACAACCAGAGTACAAGAAAATGTGTTGCAAATTGCTCAGGGAAAATTGTGAAAATATCTCACGTATTGCAAGCAACATTATTGTAAACAACCCTATGCGCTTGTTATGACATTGAAGCCAAATTATATTTGATTAGATAATGTGATAATTTATTGCATATTTTGCATTGACAGAGCCGTCCTCCCTCAGTATACACAATGCTGCACATGAGTCATATGAAGTCACAGAAGTCCCTGACACCTCCTGTAAAACTAAACAGACCGACACTGAGAGCGGACCAGGATGTGACCTCACCTGTTCTCCTCTTTTGCTTCTCCTGCAGTACTTTTTTAAGATCCTCGATGTCCTTTTTCAGTTTGGCGTTTTCCACCAGCAGTTTCTTCTCCTCTCGGACTGAGGCCTGTAGCACTTTGTGTGAGAAACTTTAATCATCACCATGCTTTAATTACACTCTACACAACTGTGTTGCTGTGATCTTGCTCAAGCTGTGGTCTTCCTCCCTGCTCCTGGAGTGTTGTATAGCCATCTGGTTTTTATGCTGCGATCTGGCACTTAATCGATCAACTCAAGCAGTCGAATACACCATTAACCCAACACATCTGGATTCTTGGGTCTGAAATGGTGGCTGATTTTTAAGAATAAAACAAAAACAGGAGGCTCTTGTGGCTCTCCAGAATCAGGGTTGAGGACCATGGTTGTAAAGCCTCTTCACCGGTTTACCTGACTCTCATAAACAGATACATGGGCTTAGTATCTCCAGAGCTTGTTAGGAAACATGCTGATGTTGAATTTGAGTGGATGGTCTTACTTGCTTTCTCTTTCAGCAGCTGCACCTGCTGTTTGAAGTATTCCATTATCTGATCCGATTCGCCTGTCTTTTGGTCCATTTTAGTCAGAGGTGGAGTGCGGCCTGACATAGTTATGATAGAGGGAGCCAGGAACCTGAAACACACACACACATACATGCGCATGCACACACACACATAAACACAGAGAGAGAGTAGGTAAATAAGTTTGACTGAAATATTACGCAAAAACACCAAAACCCAAATTCATGTAGGTACAGGATATCCTGTAAAAGGGCTGTGATTACAATGCATCTTCTCCCATTCAGACAACTACTTCCTGTTCTTCACATTTTACAATACAGCGGTGTCTGATCTCATCCAAAAGGAACCGGTGTGGGTGCAGGTTTTTGTTTTAGCCACCTAGTTCTACTTATCAAGGTTGATTGAAGACCATCATTTGTTAATTAGCTGAATATTAATAATTAATTCTGGGCTAATACAAACCCTGCTCATTATTATTATTAGTAGTATTCATTTTTTCATCAGCTGCTCTAATTTTGTAGCTGTGAACTTAAGAACCGAGATCTCATTCGAACTCTTTCAGGATCTTGAAAGAAACGTCCATGCTGGCTTTCCAAATGATCTGCTTAGCTGTGGCCAGCTGTCTTTGGCCTCTTGCTGACTGTGAATTTGTTCTGGCCTTCAAACTCTTCATTTTCCCACATGCTGTATTTTTCTGAAATACTGCAAAGACATGCCCCATATCAATATCACTCACTTCATCAGCACCTCAATGTAGGCAGCTGTGTGTGTGTGAGTGTGTGTATGTGTGTGTGAGAGTGTGTGTGTGTGTGTGTATACACTGCTGCCCCCATCATTGATTTTGTGCTATTCAGGCCTCAAACAGTTTTTTTTTTCTTTTCTTTTTATCCTCATATTGTTTTTTTCAGGTCTGACATTGACATTTTGAACTTGGCAAGAGCTTTTTATTTTTATTGACAAAGGAAGAAAATAATTATTTTTTATTGGGTGGAGTTTGAAAAAAAAAACAACAACTAACATTTAGCATGGGGTGGTGCTGAAAAACAATGACTGGCACTGCATGAAAACAAGGCTCAGATGAGATCACTGGAAACATCAAAATAGCTGGAGTTGATAATATTCTAGATCAAAGCATCTTGGCTTTAAACTTTATTATTATTTTTTTTTTTTTAAGTCAAACTCAAATCAATTTAATCAGGCTTGTGGGTTGAAAATAAGTACGCACACGTAAGAGTTTTGTGCTCCTTTGCATAATGGTGAAGAAACGAATGGGCCTGCAGTTCACACCAACAGCAACTCGCACTCTGAGTCTGCCTGTGGATCCCCGCCACACCAGCCGTCTCCCCTCCGTAAATATCACACCCGCGCGTTCAGCGGCTCAACAGGGGACTTCCTGTCAAAATAATGTCTGACAGGAGTTCGTTTGATATGATTCCGTGAAATATATGCGCGGCATAAAATCGGCTCTTGGGTCCGAGGCAAAGCAGGAATGAGCCAAAGCTTAAGAGCCCGCTCCCGGCCAAGACAATGCCACGCTTTTATTAGCTCCCTGAGGAGCGATGCAGGCCAGCGGCCCTCTCTGCCTCGGGGCTCAACATCTCTTTCTCCTTTAGTGAGAAAGACCTGATGCATATCGCTGCATCGCACCAATACGTAGATAGGATTTTCCATTTTCAGCTGCATGGCACACTGGACCATGACATGCACTGTTTTAAAGTCCCTGGCTATGTGATTGTATATGTTAGTTTGTCTTTCCATCAACAAGTCAATCAAAGACTTAATTCACATGCATAGACTGCTTAATTGGAAATTTGGTAGTGTGCTGATTTATGTGTTGATATTATAATATATTACACAACGGTGAAATATATGCATCAGTAAAAATCTAAATTCAAAAAAGTAAGATGTTTACAGTATATTTTAGTATATTCATTTTTTCCATCAGGGTTGGCCTAATCTATATGTTGCCATTCAGTGTTGTAGAAACACTAATCCATCAAGCACTGTCTAAAATGAGTCTAAATCCATGCCATTGGGCCTTCAAAGAGGATGACCTGTGGTGTCCCAGACATTAAGCCCTGATCCAGTAACTAAGTAAATGTCATCGTTTCATGGATTATTGTTGTGGCGCACTTAAGGGAACACACCGGAGCCCTATAAAATATCACAACAAAAAGGAAAACAGCATTAACCAGGATGTACCAGGAACGGCAATCAGCTCTGGTTCTGCTCAAAAACAGGCTCTGCTCTTTTGGTTTATCTACTGAAGTTAGAGACAGGGCCATTGAGAATGGCGTCCAACAGACAGATAGCAGCTGCCACAAAAAAACCCCTCTCCCCCCTCATCAACAGCAACATGTGACAGACTATAAATACACCACTCTCAAATGTCCAAAGCTCTTTCTGCCTGGCGTAGAAGCCTCAACAACAACAGCAAAAAACACAGCCAATACCTTCGCAATGTACGTTGCGAGAAACGGTACATTCAACTGGAAAAAGGAGCAGGAAATCCAAAACCCTTGGTGTGCAAACCTACTGTAGGAGGATATAAACATGAACTGGATGTAGGGTTCCTCAGCCTGACAGGATAACGGCTGATCCGTGATTTGAGAGAGAAGATTCAGCAGGACCTGCTCAGTCGCCGGAGGTGCAGAGGACTGCAGGTATGGAACTCACCTGTCTGCGGAGGTATCGGCTGGGCGAGGGAGCTCCACCAGGCTGGAAGGCAGCGGGAAGACTGAGGCTGGTCCCACGCTCGTCCCGGCTGCCCACTCGCTCCGCTCGCATTGCTGGAATTCCTGCACCCTGAGCCTGGCGGCACACGTGCTCTCGTGGACCTACACTCCATCCCCAACTTCCTGAATTCCATCCCCACTCCCTGCACTCCATCCCCAACTTCCTGAATTCCATCCCCACTTCCTGCATTCCATCCCCACTTGCTGCTTCTCAGGGCCTGTGTCCACCAATGAACCGGAAGTCAGAAACCCAAAGTCAGACATTTTCTCACATCACAAACCCTGTCTGCACTGCGGAGCGAATCATATTTTTCGCCAATATCTCTTACATTTGATAAGTCTTTCTGAAATAAAAGAGTTATTACCTTAAATGGGTATAATTTCCTATGTCTGTTTAATATTGTCTTAAACCACTGGCAACCTTAAAAGGCATGGCCTATTGAGCATGTAGTCTCAGTTTTCTGTCATATATACAATCATAATGGGGATATTGCAGTGATTATATCAACATTCACTGTGCAAATGGTTCATGAATTTTTCTATTCTCTTTTAAAAAGTATTCCTGCTGAGCTCCAGTCAACAGCAATCCAAGAAACAACTTTTCCGATACAACCCAAGCATACAACAGATTTGTAAAACAATAGACACAGAAACCGCAGCTGACCTCTGTGGATAAAGTAAACAGTCATGCCCGTCTCCTAAAGTGAGATGGATACAGGAAGGGAAATGACAGAACTGCTTTTCTTTTCCTAATGTCAAATTATCCAATCTGTCCCACACTGGGGGAGCAGGACAATGGTGCAAAAAAAGAAAAAAATTGCCATATCTCACAACAAGCTACAAAACAAAAGAAGAAAAGACAAGAAAAAATATACAGAAACAAATAAAGAAGATAAAAATGAAAGAATGGTGAAAAAAATCACCCAGAGGAGTTTTAATAAATTGATCCATTGTGTGTGGTTTTCCGAAACATGAAAATGTTTTGTGTTTCCACTTTGTGGTCATAATAATTATGCATAAGTTCTCATTCCTATTTACTGCCTCAAGCTCTGCAGACAAGGACACTTAAAATGAGCAGGCGAGTACTTTACCTATAGTTTACCAATTCGATCTGTTGTAATATTGAGTCATGCCATTGTAACCTTTCATTCCATTGTATATGAGATGAGTTGCACACAGTCCTGGGAACCCCTCGGGCTGATATCTGTTTCCAGCAAAACCCCACCCGGACTCTGGGTCTGTTTAACATCCTGAGACGCAATAATAGTGGGGTGGCCTTTGGTTACATTGTAAAATATGCCACATAGCCAGTGATAACAGCTTCAGTTTTAATCCAAATAAAAAGAGTTCATAACAACAAAAAGGACACATTATAATAGGAACCAGTAACAATGCATGAAATTCTTCAAGTTCTGTGGTTTTGGCGTTAGCGAACCCATCAGTATTTATCCAGACAAAGTGGCTTCATGCAAAAATCCATCATTTGTAGCGTCTTCTACAGAACCTGTCCAGCCCAGATTGGGGCCTTCCTTTGGCCTTGAAATACTTGGGCTTGAGGGCTTTTATATTTGGGGAATTTAAACCGGACAAAGAAGGTTAAGCAGGAGAAGGAGCAGGAGGAGTGGAAGAAAGAAGCATGTATTTCTGAAAGAGAGAACTCTAGCAGCTGTCGGAGTCAAGCTGAGACAGCAGGGTTCTATTTTTGGAGGTGTGAGTGGGATACTACTAAGCTCCTATATGGCACTAGAATGACAAGGAATGTTTAAGTTTCTTTGTACGTTGAGACCCCTTTATATGAACATCGTCCTGTAACAGAAAATTCAATCAATACATCATTTGTGAAATAATGAACTAATGTAACGTGTATTTAAAAGCACAAGGTTCACACTTTACTATACACTGAGTCGTATGGATGTGGCCAGCTAAGCTGTACTCTGCAACCAGCAGAAAAGAAACATATTCTGTGCAATAAACTGTACATAGGACACTGGTGGGGGAAAAAATAAATTAATATAAATAACATAAACATAATGAACACGTGTCTGTATATTATGTGAACATTTTATGAGAATTTCAGAAGCCAGAAGGAAACTGTCATGTCTTTGTGTGGCTTCTTGTACTATAATCTGTAGATGCCAATCTGCGCATGATTGCTTATCTTTCTATAATAAATTTGTTCGCTGCAAGCCAGATATACAGTAATGACTACCAGGTATTTTGCTTCACGTTTATCTCAGTACTGTAATGGTAAGTACCTGCACTGTGCTGGATAGCTTTTTCCCAGTAGTCTCTCCTGGTGGAAAACATAACATAGAAAGGACTGGTCAGAAAATAGCACCAACATTTTATAAGTAAAGTGAGTTTTTGTTTATAGTGAAACACAAAAATATTTGAATGAATGAATGAATAAATGGATGAATTAATGAATTACATGCCTTTGGAGATGTGCATGGCTTTTCTGTTTGCCAGAAAACCGCTATATGTAGATTGTTTCGCATTTGTTCGCCTGGCTAATAAAGTAATACAATTCACACCACCGGAAAAATATGTGCTCTGGTCCCAAAAATAGAAAAACAGTCACCCTCTGTCTTTTGAAGTGACAGCGCACATTGTGTTTCCTGTGCTTCAGAATCCAGCAGAAGAAAGAAATCGCACTTCCTTTGCACCTCAGACGAGAGGCCATAAGAATGAGAAGAGCAGACAGGTTTAAATCAGCTTGTGAGCAGAAGTGACTGAATGAGTCATCAACACCAGCTGTGTAATGTCCTAATGCAGCCTCACACCCCCCCCCCCCCCACCCCCCACCCCACCAACATAAAAAAAAAATTACCCTGGAAATATAAATATTGAATATCGGCTGTGATGACATCATTTGGACTTATGGGGGAGAACTTCATACCAGTTGCTGGAAGGAAGATTTATTACCAGTTTCTGTAAATAGTATCACTTTTCTAAAGTTAAATAGCTTTTGAAACATGAGTATGGGAACAAGTAAAACTCTCAAAATAAAATAAAAATAAAAACAGACATGTAGAAAGGTATAGATTGGGACTGAGTATACTTTTCATACATTTGTTCACAGTACTTGTGCTTTCACGCTTGGTAGTCACATTTAAATGAAAATAAACAACTTGTATAAAAATTTACTCTAATTCTGATTTACTCTTTACTTTGCATGGTATAATGACCCAGTGAACACATTTGCAGTGAAAAGTCAGTGAAACACCATCTGGGCTTTCAGGTGAAAAGTGAAAAGCTTTCTAGCCGACTAGAACATATTCTGGCTGTACCTGGATAAAACCTGAGCCATGTTGGGGTTAACCTAGTCCGTTTATGTCAAAACTTCTCTCGACCTGATTTCCACCCCTCTAGACGTCTAGATTGTTGTTTTTGTTCCCTGTGGAGGGGCAGTATGGCATATGGTCTCTATATAACACACTCATTCCTTCACTCATAAGGCAATGATAAACATCTAAATGACTATGTCTCATTTACATGACTCTGATGAAGACACAGTAGCACCTAACTGCATCGCTTTTATTTTGCACCATTGAAGGGCTCATTTTGCATCTGTGATGCTCCAGACTTTTTTGTTTTACAATAATAAATAGCTTGCTTATTTAGCTAACTAAAGTTAATTTTAGCACAAAATCTTTTATCTTGGCCTTGATTACCATTTTAACAATTCTTGAGTCAAGGTAACAAGGTTGAAGCCATAATTCTGCCAATGAAAAACTCAATGAATGTCAGTTTTCTACACAATTTCCCAAATAACTGTTTTATTTTGATCCTTTGAACAGTATTTTGGCCTATTGCTGCCATCTACTGTACCTATAATGTCTGACCTGAATTTTGGTCCTATTTCACTCCTACTACTGTACAGAGGCTGCTGCATTGCATTGCACCTAATGCAGTGCATGTTTCTCATCCAGCTTAAATAATCAATGTTGTGTCTGTAATAGCTGTAGGCATGGATACAGAATCTCTGGCTGGAAGCCATTTTTGGGGCACGTGGAGTTCAAAAGACGCAGCTATAGTGCTGCAAAATGACGTTGTGTTGAAATTAGTTTAAAGTTAAAACAACAGATATGTAATTAAACATGTTTCCATCAATCATGAGGTCAGGAGATAATAAATTGCATACATACTGGGCCCTTGGACCATGTTTGAACAACCTGTTGTGGTCTCATTAATCTCCTATTAAGAAGAGGGACATGTGAGACAGGCTGTCCACCACTAGGGGGAGTGCACGGTCCACAGCCCTGTTACAAAAAAACTCCAAGAAAAGAATGGCTTTTTGAAGACTTTCATCTTGTAAACAGTACAGTCATTTGATGATAATAATGTCCTACTAATTCAACATTTGCAGCACTTACTGTGACTCTGTAAGAAAAATTAGCTGTTTGGTATTTGTTTTAGTAGCACCTTGCTGTTCTATCAGGAAAGCACATACCTGTAAGAAGGTTAGCATATAGCAGATCTGAGATTGACTACAGAGCACCATTTTCTGTCTGGGTCAAAGTGATTCCCTTGCTCACAAAAGGTGAGGCAGAGATGGTATCTGAGGTGTACATGTTAGCATAAAGCAAGCCTTAACCAGCCTCAAACAGCCTTTACCATTGAATTTGTTTTGCCTTCATCTTCTGAACAGGTTTATCCAGAGCACTTGAGGTTTATCCTCACTTTGTGATGGGAAGATTCAGTTTAGGGTTTCCGACCATGTGCCAGCTTAACATACGCGCTATGTTAAGATAAACTTAAAGGAAGTTAAGCCTTACAAATCAGCCAGCTGGTGAATAACTTCAATTTCCTGTTGGCTCAGGCAGTAAGTACATTCAATGTGGAGTTACACAGAAGAGTCTCATTTTTTCTTCAAATCGAAGTGGACTCTGAGCCCTGTATCAGTAAATGTTTAAGTATACTGTATAAGTATAAGTATAAGTGTATAAGTAAAAGTAGGATTTGCAATCAACTGTGCTGTGGAGATAAGCCATAAAATATGGACATGGGCTAACAGATCAGTCCTTGCAATAGCAGTATGTTTTCTATGTGGACTGAAAAGTAGTAGTTTGACTTTAACTTTTATTTGAAATGAGCCTAATTTTGCTTGTTCCCATTTGACCTGACCTTCGGCGATACTGTCATCCTCCGAGTTCTCAGTTCAATTGATTCTGTCTCAGCGCAAGACCGAGGGGGAACCACATGGATGCGACACGAACATTCAGTAATTACTGGAGCCTTTGTTCTCCCTTTAATCAGCTGATTGCCTCAATCAAAAGACGTTTCTCTCCGCAGCGTTATTTGCTGATGTAAAACTGGCCCAATTTCCCCGATTATGTCAGCATGTAATTTAGGGGCGGTGGAGACATTTGTATTGAACTGACTTTAGTTCTGTGACTGCGATTAAAGGTTGTTTCGGCAGTCGAGCCAGGATAGTTTCCCCTTGATTGTCTCCGTAAAGCAGATTCCACGTTTGAAGTGTCTCTAGGAACTAGACTTTAAAAATTGACAAATGATTGTGGTGCGACTCATATGTGCTTGTGTGTGTGCGTGTGTGTGGTGTGTGTGTGCGTGTATGTGTGTGTGTGTGTGTGTTATACCCAACAGTAATGGAATAGGAAACACAAAGATAAAACTACATTAAATTTGTTAACTTCTGTATGCTTTATAAATCCTTAGCTGAAGCTCTCTCTGAACAGTCAGGTGGCCTTCCTTACACAGAGTTCACTTAGATTAGTCTTTTCTGAGGAGAGAAAAATAGGATGTTCAATTTGATTTATGTCCTATCTGGTTAAACCAAGATTAGTTTGTGTGTTATCACAGGGCGAGGCTGTGGGTAGGGGCACACCAATGCCTCACTGCCAGGCTATTGAGTGAGAACGGTCTTCACATCTGTCTTTGACGACAGGCATTTCAACTCACCAGTCAGCTGATGTCATAATATTCCCGACCTTTCCCCAAATTCCAGAGAACGATTCAGCGGCAGGTGTTCCAGATGGTCTTAGACCAGCTGTTAGTGCTGGGGGTCACTGAGATTTTTATCTGCCCCTAAGACATGTCCCCATTCATTTCTCAGATTTCACAAAGGCAACGGTGTTACTGTATACTTCGCTATACGGCTTCTTCTCACAGTTTCTTATGAATGATGGTGGAACTGTTGTTTGTATAATGACAAGACATGAGGCAGCAGACTTTTTATTTATCTTGTAAATTACAGGACTACATATAATGAGCAGCAGGAACGCAGGTGTCAAAAAGTTTTTCACCAGTTATTTAGGAGTTCCAGATTTATTTTTTAAATGTTGCCCATATGACTCAAATTCACTTATTTCTTTTGATTGTTATTCTCACTGTAAATGTGAGAATTTCCATTACTGCAACTTGCTCTGTGATCTGAAGGGTATCCAGGTAAAAAGTCTCCTCTCAACAGATTGCGTGAAACTGCATCGGCGTTTCCAAGGGAACGCGCACTTCCTGCCTCGCAGCGTACCACACCTTTGTCAGCGGTGAGGAATGGCTCTCCTCAGACACAAGGAAGTGTGATCCCGACCCCGGCGGGATAATCGCGGTTCAGCCGCTCGATCCGCTCGAGGGAGCGCGCGGGAACTTTCCAGAGCGCGTCAGCCGGAGCGGTCGCCTGTTTATGTCAGCGTTACGACCTTTGAGCCAAAGCGAAGTCAAGTGCCTCCGTGCAGGGGTGGTGGAAGGGTTCAGTCACACACTGAACCAAGCGTGTGTCGCCGTCCCCATGGTAAGGGTTGAGTCATCTTTAGCTTCCCGGTGAAAAGAGAAACTCTTGGCTGTCTGAAGAGTCTGAAGTGCAAGTCACTCACAACCACTACCCAATCACCATTTGTAATTATTAGGACAGAGGCTAATTTCTAGGACAGAGGATGGATCCTTTTTGCATAATTTGGGCTTTCATTTATTATATATAATGGACAAATGCAAGGTTGTACTGGGTAATTAATTTCTAGACTGTTCCCTGCACCTTGTTTTTATCATTAATTTTTTTTTTAAACTTTTTTTTGAACTTCATAAAAAAGTAAAACATTTGGGCTTTTGTCTGAAAGCTGCCATGGCAGCCCATGTGATCTCCTCTGTGCTGAAACGAGGGGGGGTGGCCTAGGAGACCTCCCCAGGAGCACCCGGGTGTATGGCAGCCCGGGGGGAGGTATGACCTCTCGACCCCTAGGACCCCTCCCCTCAAAAGCCACGCCCAAGGAATGCAGGACCCTGCTCAGGTCGGGGTGACCGAACCCTAAAATGCCCTCCCACGGTGTTTGCACACGGCACCTCTACAAACACACGCCGTACAGAAATCACCCAGAATTCACCACACAGAGCATTCACACACTACGCTTCTACAAACAGCACTGCACAGAAATCACCCAGAATTCACCACACAGAGCATTTACACAGACAACCCAGCGTGTACTGCCATTCTGAAGAGATTCAAAATAAATTAGCTAAAATTATGAGACCCATTACTTCTCCTTTACTCAAAAATGTGTGGGAATAAACAGCCTGCTTACACTCCATTGCAATGACTCGTCAGTAACATTTTTCACTTTGAACGTTATTTTAACATGTTTAAAGTTGATGTCTTTGCTACACTGCGCTACATTGTTCATGTTTTTGGGGCTACACATTCGGCATATTTACCTATGTTATTGGTCAACAGTTAGACATGTAATTGCAAACAGGTGCTGTGTAATTGATGCCTGTGGTCAAGTTGTTAGATAAACTGTAATTATGCAAATGTTTATGGATGATTGATTTATACTTTGTCGGGGATGTGGTTGAGCTTGACCTTGAATGAGGGATAGAGTTCATGTTAAATTTCAAACTGACCAAAATGAGGACGGTGGTGATGAGCTGCTTACACACATGCACACACACACACACGCACATACACACACACGCCACACACACACACACACCATACACATGCACACACACACACACACCACACACACACAACACACACACACACAACTCACATGCACACATACACACACGCACACACCTGATAATTTCATGGTCCATACACAATGATGGAGACCCCATATCTTCACCTACAGTAAATCTAAGCACATGGTTCTCCCACCTCTTGGCATGGCTGTTTAAGAGATCATTAAAAAGGTAATTACTGGATTTACAGTAAAGGAGAGCATGTATTAACTCCAAGAGGTCACTTCCCCTCCTTTCACAAAGCTGGTTTGGTTTTGATCAAATTTCTAATAATTTCTTTTTCTTCTTCTCCTGTTTCTGCTCTTCTGTCTCGTACTCAGATTAGCTCATGATCTCGCCCAATGGTTCAAAAATACGCGGAACTGAGCAGGATCGCAGCGTAGCTGTGGAGCTTTCTGGCTGTAGCACTCGAGTCACATTACAAACAAGACGAGAACGCCAGAATTTTCTAAAACTCTCCTTTTAGAGCTAAAATATGCTTTCCCAGAGCTCTCACCAGCAGGAGTAAGAGAGAGGAGAGAGAGAGAGAGAGACAGAGAGAGAGGGAGAGAGAGAGAGAGAGAGGAGAGAGAGAAGGGGGCGCTGCATTAGGACGTTACACAGCTGGTGTTGATGACTCATTCAGTCACTTCTGTTCACACACTGATTTATACCTGTCTGCTTCTCTTCCACATGGCCTCTTGCCTGAGGTGCAAAGGAAGTGCGATTTCTTTCAAAAAAAAAAAAAAGTGCTGGATTTTAAAGTGAAGGAAACACAATGTGGGGCTTCAGGTAAAAAGACTGGCTGTGTGTTTGCGATCCGCAGTTGTTTTCTGCAGTGTATTAGACCAGATGTTAGCAGTGGCTGAGTGAATTTTCTCATCCATTCATAGGGTCTCAGCCATGACTCAAATGACATGTAGATGTGCATTCGGTTAATTTCCTCATTTTCAAGTATATGGAACATTTGCAGTGTTCAGTCATCCACATGGATAACTGTGTTCAGTTATCCACATATAATATACCTGACTGAGGTGGTTGGCATGGTGAGCAGGTGAGCAGGTGTGGCCCCCTCATTTTATTTGGATTTAGGTTCTGTTGCCTCAGCCACACAGAGCCGTCGCTTGACTTTTTGTCGCCCTAGGCCAAAAATAATTTGGGGGCTCCTCCAAAACACTTGCACCTTCGGATTCTTCTGTTGTCAAAGGAAAGCGAGAAGAAGGCAGGATCCTAGGTGAGAAGGCGGGGCCCTAGGAGAGAAGGCGGGGCCCTAGGCGAGAAGGCGGGGCCCTAGGCGAGAAGTCGGGGCCCTAGGAGAGAAGGTGGGACCCCAGGCACAGTGCCTGATCTGCCTAGTGGGAGTGTTAGCACTGGGGCTGCAGGCCTACACCCTTAAACAGGGTCAGTGCGCCCCAGGCCAGGCTGGGACAGGCAGTCAGGGGGTTAAGTATCCGCAGATTTGTGGTGCACACCTGCTTTTCTCCGCGGATGCCTGGAAACGCAGCGGATGACAGGACAAGATGGATGCCCCTGTGTACCTGGCGCTGGGATTCCAGCACTTAATTGTTTCTCTGTGCTTGCGGCAACAGTTTGTATGTGCAGTCCCCAGAGCCTGGAATTCTGGGACTTTATTAATAATAATAATAATAATAATAATAATAATAATAATAATAATAATAATACTTCAAACAGTTCCATTTGCTCCACAACCCCCCACCCCCCCACGCACGCGCACACACACACTCACACCTCCTCTAGCAAATCCAACCAATCCCTTGTTTCTGCGTGACTTGTCACCTGATAGTGCTCTAGATATTCTGTGATATAAATTGCTGTCCAAAATGTCCAAAATAGCTACCCATCCACATTTCCCCACTGTGAAAGACATCTTGTTTGTTTTTCTGACATGTCCTTTTCCATATACGGCCTGTCAATCAATATTATTTCTTAAATTTAACTCTCTGCTTATTACATGTGTTGTGCTTAAACGCAAATATAGAATGACTTCTATGTTGTTATGGTAGTATCAAATCAAATTTCAGTATTATTCTACAGTACATTACAACAGGGAAGTACAGAATTGTCTAGAATGTGATAATATGCTGTAGCATTAAGATTCACCTTCACTGAAAATAAGGGGCCCCAGACCAAGAGGTGTCCAGATACTTTCGATCAAATAGTGTATCTGTGAATACAGAGTATGAATTAGCATTGCAGCCACAGAGCACTTCCATTTATTAATAACTTTACCGTTACTCAAACTTAAATAGATGTTTTCTTCATAAAAGTCAAAAACCATTAATCAAAACTAAAAATATTGACTATGACTACTTGCTTTGCAGTGTCTTGTTTCGACCGATCCGGTAACAGCTTTCAACCCATTTATGTCCCTTCTCTATTAATGTATACACTTACGGTAGGGCATCACACACACACACACACACACATACACACGTTTGAGTCCACAGCTAAACCCACCTCATTAAAATAATAATTAGCCTGGAATCTCCAGATGGGATTTCCCGCTCCTGCATCACGAGCCGCGCGCTAACTCGGCACGGACACAGGAGAGCGGCGGCTATGTTTCCTTGTCAGTCCGTGGCGGAACTCCACCGGAATGCCCCCGTAATATTATCCGCGCTGGTCTTTCCTGCTATAAATCCAGCTTGCCCTTAAAGTGTGATATTTGAATTAGCTGGAGCTTGAGTCCAGACACGCTAACCACCTCATTAGCCATGCATGTCGTTAAACTGTTAAAAAGGGGAGAAGGAATCTGATCTGTACTTTTACAAAGTACCCTTGGAAATTTCCCCTCTTACCCTGTTTTTTTGGGTTGTTTTTTTTTTGGTTGGGGAACAGGGTGGGGGGGATGGGGGCGGGGGGGACATGCTAGTGTCAACTACCCGGATGCCTGCGATCCATGAATTTGGGTCAGAAATGTAACAAACAACAGAGAAGTGTTGAATCTGGACAAGAATTGACAAATTAATACCTCCAATTCTTATTAGTAATACTGTGAACAGAACTTGAGGAGCTAATTGGATTGTGGCCAGTGGATTGGATGCAACACATCTCAGTGACGGCCAATGAAATTCTGATTCAGAGTCTATTTTCTAGGCTGTGCCAACTGGAAACAGAATCGGAATTTCTGTCCAAAAACACCTGCACTGTATTTAATGTTTACTCATTAACGGAATTGTCATATTTGAATTTTGGATGATAATAAGATTGTTAGGAGGAAGTGTGCTTTGGGAAGCAAAGCTGACGGTTGGCTCTGAGAGTCTAATTGTCTGATCATGAACACTCTCCAGGATGTCTTTGTAAACCATCTGCAAAAAAAGTTTTGCCTGTGAAGTTAGTAACAAAACATTAACAGATTTTAATCTGCTGTTTCATAGTTAAATACAGGATTTTTTTCATTTACAGAGCAAACCAAACTGGACTGCCATTTTGAGCATCATCGTTGCCATTCTGAGCGAGATTCTTAAATACCACACTCACACACTGTATTCCTAGGGTATTTGTGCTGTTGTTATTTTTGCAGTAAGCAATGCTTGTTCTGACATGTGATTAAAACTTCATGATTATGCATCTGTCAGATTTTTGAAAAGCGAAAAGGCAAAACAAAATCTGAATGCCGCATGTTATTCTTCTGCTGCCTGCCTCTTACTAGCCTTTGGTCCATGTCAGTTGGAACTCTGGAACATGTAAATGCAGAAACTGTAAAAATTATCATTTTTATTTTTCTTTTCTTTCTCTTGTTCTGAAAAGAACAGTCTGTGCCTTTTCAGCTTTACCAAGGAGGTGCGCAAATGTGTTAAAGGATCAACAAAAACCCTCTAAAGTTTTAACCAGGCCAGGATTACTGATGTAACTGTCAAAAATGCAAATAAACTATTCCTTCCAGGCCTGAACCCAATCAATTTGTTGCTAGGGCAATGAGAGCGTGTGGAGGTGTGTGTGAGGGATGACTGTCTGAACTTCTATTCATCATATACTGTAGGTGTCAATGGACCTGTCCTGTACATGATGACTTGGACCGAATAACCTGAATAACCGCCTCCCTCTAGCATTCCTCCCTCAAAGGTGAGATGCCAGGTCATATTTTAATGTCCTTTTTATGGCTTTATTTTGCAATTACGGGAGCATAATGAAGGATTATACGGTACAACGAGGCATAAAAATTCAATAAATGATGAACAACATGTAATGAAATTGTGAATTATGACACATAATCATATTCAAAATTATATTTAACTGAAAGCCTGTGTAATATTAGAAGGAGCCATTATTTCAGTGTAGGTGACCCATATCTTGTGTGCTCTGTTTTCTCCTGAAATATGACATCAATATTGTAAGTCTGTGAGCTTCTCTCAAGGAAATTCTATTCCATCCCACCGGTGGTGTCGCGTGCACCTCAGTAAGAATGCACAGTGAGGGTCATAACCATGGTGATATAGTGAGTATGCACAGTGTTGGCCATAACCATGGTGATATAGTGAGCATGCACAGTGTTGGTCATAACCATGGTGATACACAAAGCAATCCTAAGCATCTCTGAGGAACTCTGCTGGGATTAAGCCATGTGGCCATTCAATAACAAACATTTTGTTCCAGTTAGGTAGATATTCTAATGCATAACAAACATGTACTGTAGCATGTATGTTAAATGAGGCCATTTATTTATTCTGTCTTATTTTATTTTTTTGCAAAGTATGATATGATATGTCTCCAGTCCAGCATGTTCAATGAGCTGTCAATAAACACAGACTGCGATGTTCATTCCTGCTGAGTTTGTTTATTAATTAATTTATTTTGCCACTGGTGGACTTGTGTGGCACAGCTAGGATGCCACCCAGATAGCGAGCGATTCTGGCCCGGATCTGGGCTGATGCTGGCCCAAAGCCAATTAGAATTAGAGTTGAATTAATACTGGACATTTTACTGCTGTTAGCAACCAGTAATCCACTCCTTTTGACCTTGAAACAGCTGTGCCATTTTTCTTCAAGTCTTAAAATATGTTCCCACGTATCTTTGTGCCGATCTTCTGAGTCGTAAGTAAAACCAATGATCATATTGATTTCTTCATGGCCATAACCACCACAGCATTTAGATGTTTCAAAGATACAGGACTGACTATTGATTCGTGATATAATTAGAAAATATCAAGGGAAATTCTTAGAGTTTGTAATGTAATGTATCTGATAAAACTATTTACTCCCTTACTAGAATTTTAAAACATTTTCAAATCATGGCATTTGTTCTTTAATTTTTCAGCAGGGAACCTGTATTGTAATTTCCAACCTTCTGTATTGTACCTCAACAGTGCTCATAAAGCCCCTTGAAAGTAAAGATGTTTTTAAATAAAGTTGATTCATTACATTATCCAGTGCAATATCCCCCTTTCTTTCTTGTTTTTTTTTTTTTTTTTTTGTAAAGTAAGGAATATGGTCGATTTAAATGGAACACAATGAAACATTTCTGTAATAAGCCTTAAAAGAGGTGTACCTGACTGGTGCTGTTTCATCCTGAATTGTGTTCCCATTTTCTTTCATGGTTTACACACCTTTAAAAATATGAAACCCACTGGAGTGTCATCTCATAAATAAAAAAAATATGAGCGTTTATGGGAAGTTACGGTGTCAATGATACTTGCCGGTGTCTGTGTGTCCTTCAGTCCCCCCACCCTTCAGGCCATGCGCGCTTCTCAATAATGCAAGATGGGCCCGTAAACTTCAATCTGTCCCGAGCCATCACGCTCCGCTGTGTGTTTACCAACAGCATCAATCACCCCGATGAGAGGTTTCTTCCCACAATCCCGCAGGAACTTCCTGCCATTCCTCAAAGGTCTCGTCTCTGCTTGATTTGAGCAAATCCGTCAAGAAGCAGTTTGAGAGGGAAAAATCATTCACATATTTATTTAAATACGAATCTAAAAATGGAATATATCAGTCTGGCATTCACAGCAACAGAACTCATCAAACCCAAATGTTCACCGCGTGTTTAGAATAGGATTACTTATACAGTTTAATGTCTTACTTGACCTCCAATTAAGGTTGTTAATGGGCAAATCTCCTTTACACAAAAAGAACTCAAACCATATTTATTTCACAGATGATTTCACACCAGCATCAAATGAAGTTAAAATAATAATTATTTATTTTTTTATTTAAAGAGAAGATTAATTGAAATCCAGGATACACAGCAGGCCCTGGGAAACAGAATCGGAAATGGCGGATATACACGGGGAAAGCAGCGAGCGCAGGAAGTGGCAGGAAGAAGCAGATGGCAGCTCTGCTCACTGCGGCGCATTGCAGTCACCGGGTGCTTTGATTTCGGACAGATCCTCGGCGCGATTCGGGGCGTAATTACAGCGCGCGGCTCCTTCCGTAAGTAGCACCCGGCTGCACCCTGCCCTGTAAAACGTGATTATCAAAGCATGTCCGTAGCCTGCGGGAAAGCATTAGCTAGAAATGCAGGTGTGTATTAATAGTATAGATCTCTTAGCAACCCGGTCCCCACACCCTTCTGTCGGGAGTAGAACTGGGGAGAGACTGTTTCTATTTAATCAAATGCGTCCATTTCATGGGCCAAAATGGCGTTGTTATTGCTCTATTTAAACGCACACAACCGACCTTTCTTTCACTAAAGCAATCATGGAGGCATCACTAACTATTCTCCCAATTATACTGTAGTACGCGTTCTGTGAAGCGTCCTCCATAAAGGCATATCCCAAGGACATGCTTTACCTTTTATGAAATGAAACCATGCCAGTAAATAATTTAGCTCTGTCAAAGCAAATTTGACTTTAGTACTGTTGGTACCTCCAGGTTATCGTCGATTGCTGTCTGTTTTAAAAGTGATGATTAACCACAACACAGCCTCAGCATTAGGGGTTGCTTTAATGCTTCCATGTTCTATTAATCAACACTGCCTGGTCTTAAATTAATAATGAATACACCACAGCAAGTTCAGTTATTAAAGCTCAGTTACATACCTGGAAGGTATCGCAGCAACACATCAGCTTTATCAGCTTTAATTGTGTTACTGTCACCCAACCGCCACTAACAATGTCAGCATTATTTATAATATCTAAAGCTCTCTATTTCACTGGTGTTAATTAGCTTTACCTGTAACTTGACTCTTTGAATTTATAAGTTTTATAGAGTATGCAGTTCATGTTAAGTACTATACATTTGTTATGCCTGGACGAGACAGTCTGCAGGTTGGAACTGTTTCATCAAATGTTTCATCAAAAAAAAACCTAATTTCCCATCTTTTTTGTGAGCGGCTTCCCAGCAGTTTTGAGGTTTGCAGACCTCCGTGGAGCAGGCCTTCTGTGATACAGTTTTTTCTGGCAGCTGTCTGATTAACGGTCAGCCATGACTCTGCCCGGCTCGAGCACCCGAGCATGGCATCGCATTCAAAGCAAACTGTCAACTTGAACCTTCACCCAAAAAAAAAACAATAACAAAAAAACACGCGCCTGATCAAAGGGGCATGGGCTGTCTGCTTCTAAACTGTCACGGGCTGGCCGGTGTTTTAAACATTCTCAGGGGTCTAGATTTCTGTTTTGTCTGAGACCTTCAATGCTTTTCTGCCACCCCATCTTTGGGGAGGAATGCCAAGAATTACTAGCAGCAGCGCTGTCTGGGACCGAAGAGAATCCGTTTCTCTTGGCCGTTTGCCATTTTGGATATTTCTCACCAAAATATTCTCATTGTGTGTTGCCACATGAAAGAAAAAGAAAAAGCTTCTGAACCAATGCTGTGCTTCAGCATTGGTGCTGATATTTACTGAACAGCTATTTTCAAAATGAACTACGGTCATCATGCATGAGGAATTATTGTCAATGTGCTCCAGGTTGAATTTGAAGGCCTTTGCACACACGACTTCAAATGCCAGAGTGACGGCTGTTGGCAATAAAACAGGCACTTTACAGGCTTGCAGTCTGTCATTGTTTGTTCTTGAAGTGATGAGAGATTGCATGTAAATTTTGGTACAAGGATATAAATATAGTTTCCATAGCTTACATAGTTTTTGGTTTGGCATCGGTTAAACCACCGATTAAAGCTTAGTTTCAACTTGATGCAGAGGTTTCATTGACACTGCGGTCTCCCATGGAGCTTGGCAATAATCCATCACTGAATAGAAAATACAAAAGTATGAATATATAAAATATATATCAACATGTACTGTAGTGTTTTTTGATGAATCTGAAGATCTCAATGTTGGAACTCACACACAGTGAGGAAACTGATGAGAATGGAATAAAAATAAAAAGACCTCTAGTTGCAAATCCATTCTGCTGATTGATACTGTTTTTGGAAAGCCTGCACCCACAGTGGGTGTGTAATTATAATCAATGTGTGCGACACGGTTTCTGATTATTTCCTGTTTCAGTAAAGAAGGGCCACTCGGCCCAGCCTGGTCTTCTGAACAAGCTCTGCATGAAGTCTCATGTACCCTGGAAGATGCATAAATATTTCTCTAAATTGCCCTGGCTTAAAATAAAGACATTTGCGTCTTATCGGTAATTCTTGTGCAAAGCTCTTTTTGGAACAGGAAATAGTCAGTGTGCTTTGTTTAATTGACGCATGCTTTAATGTTAGAAGATGAAACATTCTTTGGAGGTCAGGGAAATGCTAGTGGTAATTGTTTAAAGAGAGCTACAGCTCGGTTAATCGCCGGATTAGCAAAAAGAAGGACTTGCAAAGACCAGCCATGACTAAATCCGCAAAAAAATAGCAGTCTCCTGGTAGGAAAAAAAAGGAAGAAAGCTCATTGGAGGCGTCAGCTATAAGGATTGTGCTGAATGTTTAGACCGATGTAATCCTCTCAAAGATGATAGCGTGATGTACGTTGTTATTAAAAGCAAATTAAATAGGTAGTTGCAGATGGGAAAATGGTGGCATCAGAGGGACCCCCTTGCACGCAGACTGTAAGAGGAAGGGATGGTTGATTTGTATTCACTTTGATGAGGATCTTTGTCTCTCTAGTCTAGCCAGCTTGTTTGTTTTCCGTAGTGTTTCCATAGGTAATTAATCCCTCCATTTAAGTACTGTACTCTGTACAGAGAGATCCTCATTATATCAGCTTACATAAATGCTAAATCTACTAATGTAAAGTAATAAAAAAAACAGCACTTTTGCTCACAACACATTACTTTTTTTATATCTCGCGAATCATTCATCTGCAGTCGGGAAAATGACGTTAATAACGTGCTAATTTTCCTCTGGCAGCATTTGACTGCTTTTCAACGGAGACTTTTAGTGCTGTTTCTGTCCTAACTGCACTCCAGCCTCGTCCCCTCTGTCTGTCAGTTTGGAATTCGAAAAGCACATCAGGGGGAACATTTCACAGGCCCTTCTTAGCGCTAATCCCAGATTAAATCCCGCATTTGACAAGGTAATTGAACGACTTTAGCCGTAGACCTGTGCTTATCAGGACATGTGACACCTCCACTGAGGAGTGAAAGGACACATTTTTATGATCGTAAAAATTATTGGTTAAAACCTGGTGGTAAAAAGTTTTAACCGTTGTTTGTTGTTCGTATTATGGTCTCAATGAGCTTAGTTGTAACTTTTTTTGGATTTTTATTTTTTTTAGAAATGTGAATATTTGAACGGACATCAAGCAATCTGCTGTCTACTCCCTTTAATTGCGACTGAATTCACAGTCCGGCTGCATATGCAAATGTGCTGAGAGGCTCATGCCAAAGAAGGCCTTTAATAACAGTCGCCATGCCTAACTGAGAATTAATCACCAGCGTCCAGCGGCAATTACAGCAACCGGAAAACATTCTTTTTTTTTGCTGTGTATTTGAACCAGTACAAAATGGACCCTACAGTGCGCTGCAGCATTACAGCTCTGATCCAGATGAGCTCCTTTTTTGGAAAACAAATGCTGCAGGGCATTTTCTTTCTTTTCATTCGTTTTTCCTCACTGTCAGATATTTTAATGGCAGCCGTGGGTTGCCTTGTACGAGGGTATAAATTAGTTTCTGCTTTCATTTTTTTCTCTCCTCCCATTTAGAGCATACACTTACTATTCTCAAATCCGTAAACACTGGAAAGGCTTTGGGTATCTTTAAAAAAATATGTTTGGATTTTTTTTTTATAGCTTTGGTAGTGGGGGAGTGCAGAGCACACAGATAATGTGAACCTTGTGTCGGTGTTTACGTTTAAAATCAGCAAAGACAGCAAGCTTATACGGAGCCAGTGGTGGTTGTTTGTTATGACTTTGGTTGGCCCAATGTTAGCAAGTGAAGTTGGGTCAAATGGGTTCTGCAGTTGCTATCTACAGCAAAAGTTACATAAGTTACTCTGGATAAGGATGTATATTCTTCATCTTCAATCAAAATCTTGGATTTTGGGAATCTCATTATTTCCAGTACAAAAATAACAATGGCACACAAATTCTTTCCATGATTAACATGAAGGAGAGAAAAAGAAACACTCAAAAGAGTATTTAAAGTTATTTATGATTCTTCAAGTAATTGCAGACTTTTCTATTTGGCAGGTTTTTTGTTACTTGAATGGGGTAAATTAGCCAAAGTCAATTTCCCTAATTTAGGCGTGCGTGTGTGAAATGTTTTATGCTATTTTCATTTCTATTGCATGCTGGGGAACTTTATTCTTTTTTTTTGTTTTGTAATGGCAAAGTGGAAATTCACTGTCTAGAAACATTGCTAACTTCTGCATAAGCCTGACGATACTCCAGTGGCCTCTCTCTCATGTTTAACCCCATGTAATGCCCCAGGTCAGGAAATTTTAACCCCCCCCCCCCCCAGTTTGCAACCGCAAATTCCCCCCCCACCCCCATCCATCGATGATAACAGTCTGAACGCCTGCATCGGGTTTGAGATTGCAGATCTCCACCCATCCGCGGTCCAGTATTGTGCTCCCAAACATCCCCTTCTGTTTCTTGCTCTCTTTCCAAATCAATTTAGAAAATCCCATCAAGTCTGAAAATCTCGACTGTTTTCCCAGGCAAACCTGTCGGAGTACACTCACAAATACTTGACCACAGTAAAACAGTTTAAGGCTGGACTAACTGCCGCTTTGTCACAAGCTGAAAATAAATGTATAGAGAATAGAGGTGTGACCCCTTTCCATATCCTGAGAGTGCTAACAATGTTTTCCAGCAAACCTAGCAGCACAACAACAAAAAAATAACACACCATATGTCTCCATCACATCTGAATATTCAAAAAAAAATAAAAGTAATTCTTTCTGGTGTACTCTTCGGCATGGGAAACAGATTGTCAGGTATCTGTAAAATGCATTGAGGAACGCATGCGACACATTAAAAAAAAACTGATAAATAAAAATGCAACATTTTATGGTGTGCTTGCATGCATAGCGTACACTAGCATTCTGAACAGCATCATGTAAGTGTAGAACTCTATTATCCCCATGCTGTCAATGAGCCAAGCTGGCCCACCACCCACTGCTTTTTTGTTGTAGTGCTTTTCACAGAGCAACTCAACATGTTAAAATGTTGGTCTTTGTAGTGAGCCCCTCTCCTCCTTTCATTTCAGTTGTGTGATCCAATCTTAAAATTCTGTCTCCGAGTGCAAACCACACACTTATAGGCTACCTGTAGTTTATTCTTACAGGAGTTAACCAGCAGTAGGCCTGCTGAGTCTCTCTGCGTGATTCCTCCTGTCTTTTTGAAACCAAGCGCTTGTCTGAAGTGAGATTTTCACAGAAATGTTCAGCTTTTTCATTAAAAAAAAAAAAAGTAGTTCTATTCGCTCTACTGAAAATTAAGCGAGCGTGTGACATCTTTTAGACTAGAATGGTTAGGTTTCCATCGTGTATGGTACTGTAGGACCAAATGTACTCTGTTAAGAGTTGAATTAACACTGGACATTCTACATGCCCTCGTGTGCGTTCTGTGAGCTCGTTGTGTGACCCTCCGAAGCACTGGAGATTAGCACGCACTGAACCCCAACCCCGCCCCCATGCCCCCCCCCCCACCATGCCGCACCACGGCTCTGTTTGCCCAACAATGCAGAGGTCACGCTTCCTCCGCTTCATCTCCCCTCGCTCCGGCGTCCTGCTCGGTGTGGGGTCCTGAACCGCGCGCCAACATCAGCAGGGTTTAAGGAACAGGAACAGTGGAAAAAAAATCACATTACCCTCAGATCACAAGGCTGAGCCCTCAAACAGAGCCAGCCCCCCACAGCCCTCTCTCTTTGATAAAGAGCTGTCATCTCAGATGGGCTCTCAGCCTCGCGTAAAGTTTAGCGACGCCACTGTAAGTCATCTTATTTTTCCCTTTCAGAACCTGTGACAATTAAACATTAAAAGCTAACAAGCACAATTAAAGGTTGGGCAACAGCGTGGGCTTATAACCTACGAAGGTTGCCGGCTCAATTCCCAGAACGGACAAAGCAGTTGTACCCTTGAGCACGTTGTTTAACCTGAATTGCATCAGTGATGCATTCAGCTGCAGTATACCTGGATAAGCTGTGTGCTGTCACTCTGGATAAGAGGGTCTGTTGAGTGCCACTAATATAAGGGTGGGTTTACAATGAGATATGAATGCAAATGTCACTTATGTCAGTTCCTTTTCTTAGTCAATGTATAATTTAACTTTAACAGACTTTAAGCTTAGGCTCTTGCGGACGTAAATCTTTATTCGAATTCTAACAGAGCAACATTTATCATCAACTACTTCAGCTATGATGTTTCCTTGAACCAGTTGCAAAAGCAAGGACGGCTGCAAAACTCTAATACAATCCAGATCCACAAACTGAACATATCCAGATATAGCCACTTCAAAAAGCTGCTTGAAGAGAGCAACACTAAGGACTTGGCGTTAATTAAGTCAAGCACCGCAGTTTACAGCTTTATTTCAGGGTTGGTTTTTCACCCTCGCTGCAGGAAGCAGCTCGTCATCGTCACAGGCCACAGAGAACGCCAAATCAACCACACCGGCAGACTCCCTCCATCTCCATATGAGCAGCACTTACTCCCCAACAGAATTATTACATATTACCGTGCGGTAGTTCTCTGTCATATTTTTCATTTTTCATATCGAGGGAAATTGCATCTCAGAAATTAGGGATGGGGAGAGAAAAGTCTGCAATATGAAGTCTTGGGAATGAATTACAGATTTGTAGTGTTTCTTGAAATCTAAATTTATAAGAGCACAGGGGATTTAGTGGAAGGGAGCATCTATCAGACACAAGAAAGTCCCGGAAAGTCCCACAGCCTGGTCTGACACGTTGTTTGGAGTTTGAGTGATGGGGATATTGAGGTCAGGACTCAGATTAATCTCTGTGACAGCACTCACAGGCTACCTGCTGACATCGTGTGCGTGCCGCGGCCAACCCTGTCCATCATCTTTCATAACCGGCACTTTGGCCAAATTATAGCTTCAGGTTTTTTTATTTAATTTTTTATTCTTTTGTGTCAGCCTTAGCTGCAGTCATTGGATTTTATCCCTATCCAAATTATACCATTGTATTACTCTTAAATATATTACTATTGTGGAAAGAATATGAAAAATGAATCATATATCCATACATCCATTATCTATACCCGCTTATTCCTGGTCAGGGTCGTGGGAGCTGCTGGAGGCAGGAATACATCCTGGATAGTCTGCCAGTCCATTGCAGGGCACACACACACCATTCACACTCATTCTTAGTGGCAATTTAGACTCTCATATTCAGCATGTCTTTGGACGATGGGAGGAAACTGGAGGAAACCCGTGTGGACACAGGAGAACTTCCCAGCTGGGATTCAAACCAATGACCTTGCTGTAGGCAGAGGAAGCCCTTTCATACACATCTACAGAGAACAAGCCACAGGTGCCCAGAAAGCCAAGAGGGCTCTCTAAAGCCATGAACACTGCTGTCCCTGCCAACGTTGACCGAATCCCTCCCATAAACCCCTGGGGCGATGCGAGGCCAATAGCACGCCGTGTCCGCAGAGGTGCGGGCCACAGTCAGCCCTGGTGCGGGCTGAATTCGGTCAGATCCCGCGGCGCTCCCCCATGTGCCACGACTGGTGCGAAATCCTGGATTTCGTTTCATGGGTTTTTTTCCCCCCCGTACCCTGATTGCAACAGATAGCATAGCCCCTCTCTCTCATTTATGTGCAATGAATGGGAGATGAGGGGAGGTTATTTCTCCCTGGAGTGTTTTTTTATTTTTATTTTTTTTTTTACCACCACAATCATCATTCCAAAGCATTGAACAAGCAGCTGCATTTCTGAGTGCATTGTGCTGGAGTGGAATTTTGGTGGAAACTCGATGTAATCCATCTCAATTTGTTACCGCATGCCCCCAGTGCCCAAGAGCGCGCAGTGACGCTATTACAAAGAGGCCAGCGCACTGCTAAAGTGGAGCAGTTCCAGGCATTCTGCTCACAGTTGTGTAAAATACTGCTCAGTATTGCCAGGCTCCAAATGCAATTTACTGCGAGCCACGGAGAGGGAGCAGTACATTATGTCACTTCGCATGAGGTTTCGGAATATACCGTGAATGCATTAGTCTGCGTGCCTTTTAAAAACAAAGGAGAATACTTTGAATATTAAAAGCCAGATTCAAGATGGGATTAAAAGTTGCACATCCACACGACAAAATATGTCATCGAGAATGAGCTTGAGCGTAAAGCTCACAGCCAAGTGTGCAAATGCTAAATCTGCTCTCTGAAGCAGGAAGTGTTTTCCTGCTGCAGACTAGATTTAAAAATGTGCAGTAAAGATACCCTCAAACGCCTGCTCCTCTTCTCCTGCTACCTGTTGCTGTGTCAATGAAAAGGAGCTCACGCGTTGTGTGTGCATGCGGAACTGTGTTTTTATTTATTTATCTTAATTATTTCACCCTTTTATTATAATCCCCATTTTACTTTCTTTCCCGTAGTTTAGGATGCTTAATTTTATTTGCAGTCCTGTCCCTGGGTGCCTGTTAATTTGGGAAAACGCAAACAAGCGCTCTCTTTTCCTCTGAGCTGGGTGGTGTTAGTTTGCCTCACAGAAGGAAGGTTCTGGGTTCAAATCCCGGCCAGGGCTTGTCTGTGTGGCGTTTGTTCTCCACGTGTCCACGTGGATTTCCTATGTTTTTAGCAGGATGGCTGTGGACAGAAGTTACTATGGGATGTTCCTCGGTTCAATTGTCATACTGGAAGATCGCTCCGAGCATAGCAACAGAATGGCAGTTTGATTTTGGGTCAAGGACGACAATGCAGAAAAAGAAGAGCTTTCTAGGGTATGAATGCTCAGGTTGTTGTGCTATCTTTTGTTGTGAAAGAACCTTTTCTTTGAGACCCTCATGCCAGTCGATAATTTCATTGAGAAAGGTATCGACTGAAGAACAAATAAGTTCCAGTTGCAAGGTATCCCAATGACTGTTCAGCAGTCCTCAGTGAACGAAACTGACATTTACAGAAAAGGCATTTGCAACGTTATCCGATTAAAAATGTAAAATGAATAGGACTGATTTTTTAAAAAGATTTTAAAAATCAGGATGTAGTAAATAAAGCAGGCCAAAAATAAAGCGGTGCTTCTGTAAAGCAGAGCTGATTAGCTTAATTAGCTGATTACACGTAATTAGCTTCCAGCATATTGTATCATTGCGTATTCCAAAGAAAGACAGTACTTGCTGAAGGCTATAAACGCAAGATCTAAAGATGATTTATTTTGATATGTTATAAAAAGTGTAGCTTTTTGAAACAAAAAAAGAACATCAAACATCACCTCCCTTATCTGCGTATATATTTTAAAATTCCCTGCAGTGTGTCAAAAGATGTCAAGATTAATTTGGTTTATTGGTCTTCAGGGCAAAATAAAATATGCCTTTCCCCTTCTTAAGTGCTGCGAATTAAAAAACAGAACTTGCATTCGTGTTTGTTAAACATTACTGAAAACCTTAGGCTGCCGTGTTGTCATAAGGGGTTATTTTACCAGAACTCACTGTTCTGGAACTCACGGCTGAATCCTGTCAGAATAGAAGTATTTATGGGCTTATTTTATCCTCCCTGTACTCAGTGAGTGTCCTGCCTGCGTTCAGCACTCTTTGCTGTCCTCGATACCAGGTCCCGTTTCATCAGGTTTTGGTCACCTTCGGGCTGAATAAATAAGCTGGATGAGTTTGCCCACCTGTATAAGCCAAACAAGCGCTAATGAGCCGCGGAGCTTTTCAGAGCACCATCAAGCCAACTCAACAGCTGCTCGCTTCTGTCAAGAAAAACAGCCAGATTGCATTCGAATGGGAAGTCAGACATCCCACTGTAGCTGCATGACTTTGGCGCACAGCAGTGTTTTCAGGTGAGAGACAATGCACTGAATGGCAAAGCGGAATGAAAAAAGGTTTGAAAATCTAATTTAAAAAAAAGTTCAGGGGAAACTAAAAAGATAACTGGTTGTCTTGAGTTTGTAAGAATACCGTTGCTTTTCTTGCCATTATAGGGCCTTGTTTGGAGTCCATACAGTATAGTAAATGCACAAGAATAGGTTGTGCATGTCCTTATCAAATGTGCAAGTTTCATGCCCTGGTGGTGGTGGTGGTGGTGGACAGCGCAGCAGTGCCGCAGAAAATGTATAGAAATTACTGGCAAGTGTAGTGAGGGATGCCTCTGGTTATGGTCATATCAAATCTTTTGTCCTTCCCCTTTAAAAAAACACCACACAAATGCTATGCTTGACCGGCAGTTGGAAACACAGCAAACGTGTTAGCACCCTGTCACAGCATAAATGACTTTCCGAAACTCAGTCACTCCACGGTCTTGTGGTTGTAGGAGTCTCGTGAGGGTTCGGTCCGTTCCTCCTCTCTGCGAGTGTGAGAAGGGACGTGATTAGTCCGCACACTGTCATGTTCTCACAGCTGTGTGTCGTCTTGTTTCGCTTCACGGCCTCTGTAGACACACGCAGGGCTAAATGTAGCCTCTAATTGAGAGTGGCCTGCCTGACTTCTGTCTCATAACTCCTTTTATACAAACACGGGAATGACGGGGGGGGGGTTGAAAATTTGGCTTTCGGCGCGGCGAAAATCATGTTTTACTAGGTTCCTGGCAAAACACTCTCCCCCCCTTCCTGAATGCAGGGACGTTCCTCGAAATTCACCGGACTACAGTCTCAGAGTGAGAGAGGAAGGGAATGGAACACATGTTCCTGTGAGGAAAAATGGACAGATGAAACACACCTGATGCTGTGAGGACTCGGGCAGGATATGACCTGCGGTCCTCAAAGGTCCTCACTGCAGCGCAGCGTGTAGACATCCCTGTAGGATAACCTCATCTCTGAATCTCACGGTGGCTTTGATGGAAACAGTGTAAACATTATCCTCGTCTTTCATCTGGTCTCCCTGGGGTTATTAATTGACCATGACCTAGAATGAAACGACACCCTCCTACACTAATGACTTACAAATAAAGTCACGTGTTCATTTGTTTTCACTGCAAACATAATTTTACATGCTCAGCTATCACCAGTATTAGCTTGATCATACTGGAAACGGTACATAGGAATAACTGACAAAGAGGAAGTGGCTATCACCATGGTTGTATCCAGACCGAGTGGTCTGTGATGTTTGCACAGATAGACAGTAATCAGAGAACTAAATGGTCCTGGATGCTATAAATGGCACATAGCTGTACAGAAACCTGTTCTTTCAAACACAACATTGGAGCGCTTCATGGGACTTAACCCAACGATGCCGTGTAAAGATGTCAGTTATCTCTCATCTGATTTGATCGTTTCGTGACCGCCTCAGAACGATAACCGTAACGTGAAATGCGCAACGACGCTACGTAAATTCCCATACTAACTGAGCGCGGTTAAAACGAACGCGTTATTTTTTTTTTGTAAAGTATATATCCCCACGATTACCCCTAATTGCTCTGGCGAATGAGAGGCATCAATTGTAAAGCGCTTTGGATAAAAGCGCTATATAAATGCAGTCCATTTACCATATCCGGGGCGTGGGATTGGGCGGGATAACCGTACGACCGGATTGGCTCTCCCATGCGCTGTCAGAGGTGATAGACAGGGTAATAAAGTGCCGAGTCTTCCCACGAGAGATTTACTCTGTCGGCCATATTGTTCTGGAGTGACTCGGTGTGAAATACACAATCAGGGCCGTAAATATTCTCAGAGTCCACGAGGGTAATTTACACAACTGTCGATGCCCTGGAGACGCCAGAGACCAGTAGCCTGTTACCATGGCATGCGCTGTTTTTTGTGTTAGTGAATTTATGGCGGCACACCGAAGCCACGCTCATCTTTTGCTCTTCTCTAGGAATGGTTATAGACTCTTCTGCACAGGACACCTCAAGCTGAGAGTGCCTCATACGCTCAGTGGAAATGTTACCTTCGCTTTAGTCTTGCAGTACAGATAGAAACGCTGGTAATGTCAGGACAGTACGCAATAGTTCCGATATTTTATTTCCCAATGTGAAGCAGTTGAGTCAAGCAAAAAATCAAAAATCAAGCTGATTTTCGCTGTGTGAGCAAAAAATGAAAATACTCATTTTACCCGGAGCGGTTTCATCTCTTTCGCCTACGGCAAAAAAAAAGAAAGAATGAAAAAAAACTTTGAACCAAAGATCTGTGATGTATTCCCAACCTTCATTATAAGCCCAGCTGGGGAAAATAGCCCTCAGTCTCTGGGTCTCCGCTGCTCCGCTTTGGGTGATGCTTTGAAAAATGGCCTAATTTGGAGAACACAAGAGCGCTGCAGGTCTGTTTGCGAAACAGTGCACTGCTCCCCGCGTGGGGTTTGTGTATGTGTTTGACTTTTATGCAAGGAAATGTAACTTTATTCCTCCAGGCTTCTCTCCATTGCAGTGCTCTATGAATGCAAATATCATCAGGGGAGTTCAGTGCCGATGAAGTCCTGAGCTGCTTTAGATTTTCAAAATGAGTGTGGGTGTATGAAAGCAGTGTTTAGTGTGTACCTGCCTGTGCGTGCGGTCAGAATGTACCAGGTGGTACTGGTGGAAATTGGAAACTCCAGGCGTCAGAAGGTAAAAGTCCACGTCCAAGTGTTCCTTCCACCCATGAACCCTGGCAGCTGATTTCACAAATGTCGTCACAGGAAGAAACAGGTGGGGCTAGCTCAGCTCACATGACTTTTTATTTTTATTGACAAATTTAGATTTAGAGAAAACGCCATTGGTGAACGTTCTGTAAACAAGTAAAGCTGATTGGTTTTTAGCCCTCCCAGATAAATCCCATGAAGAAATTAAAACGGAAATGCAGTAATAAATGTCTTCCATAGCTTTCTGGTAGTAGTGTTGCAGTGTGATTCAGAGTATACATGGCTACTAAAAACAAGGGGATAAAATCACTGAGGAACCCATTAAAGTTACAGCTCTACTAGAATAAAAATAAAAATAAAAAAAGACCTTGAAAGTGATGACAGGTCATTGATTCAGTTGCAGTCACCTGAAGATAAACGAAGCATCAGCCTCGGCCAGTATTGATGTGTGAGTTCCATCACCCCGTCGCTTAAAACCTCCATTCAAAGAAATACTGGAAATTGCAGTTAATACACCTCGTGCCTGTGAAAATAAAAATGTGTTTGACGCCAAGTCAACATCTTTAGTTGAGCTCTGGGACGTTCGATATTGCGCTGTTGCATATTTACCCACTCTCAGACATTCAGTGTCCCTTTTGTTCCCGCTGAGTTTATTCACTGTGAACACAGCTGGATAATTACACTCCTTCAATTTACAATTATTACAAAAATGAATTATGATCGATATCACTGACTTTACACAATTTACTCTTCTGCTTCTTTTTAGAGAAGGAATGGATGTTTGCACAGATCTACAGACACACAATGGCTGATCCAGCCAACTGTTGCGAAATGTAGAGACATTATTAGTATGATTAATAGTTAAATTCAAGGCCTCGGTGTTAAGCCATATGAATTATGGTAATTTAGCGTTTATAGAAATAAAAATGTCTTGCATTTCATCTAACCCGGTTATTTTCATCTTTTATTTTCAGATCTGGCGTAATTGACGATGCTGATTGTTAATTATAGCCCTGAAGTAAATTTACACGGCGGGGGTAAGTGGGGTCCTATGCACTGGCTTACTCTATCTGCCTCAGTTAAGCTCTCTTACCATAGTCACATATACTAGCAAATGCTAAAACACAAACCATTTCTGCTCAGGGAAAGTAAGAACTGAGAACAGATTTCTACACGTTTCAGCCAACTCCATGTCCACCTTAAATAATAAAAATCAACTGGTTTCTTATCAGAATTTTACACATAACTGCCTTGTACCATACATTTAACTTTATATCACCACAGAAGTGTTAGAATACAGCACGTACACACATGGTTTCCAGTAATACACTTTATGGTATACATAATGAAAATAATCCATCAACATCGTCATCATAATCATCATCATCAACAAACAGCACCATTAAGACCACAGCACATAGCACATTGGTTATTCCACAATGGCAATGCTCATTCAGCCATTTTCGTCACCTGTCCGAATTAGACATTGATTGAAAACTTAATGAACTAAAAAATAAGGTATAGGTGATGACAGGTTGAGAAGGAAAAAAAAAAAATAATGGCAGCATATCACATCTCAAAAGGTGTCATAGCTCACCTCTGCAGTGTTTTAAGCGTGTGAAACTACTTCAGTGTGCTGAAAATGTCCGGAAAAGTGAAATACTATGTGCCTCAGGAGCGAAAATGTATAATGTGGTCTGAGTGGAGATTTGAATGTATTTATTTATTTATTTATTCAGAGGATGAGGAGAAAACAGTGCCTGCTGATCTGCACAAAAGAAAACTAAGACAGTTGGAGAAGATGTAATATTACTGAGATGTAATATTACACCTACACTATAATAACTCTGTGACATTATACCTATAGGCAACTGGGTAGTGAACAATGTCCTAGATTTGTGTGTGTGTTCACCATACTGATTTTCCACTGGTAAAAGCAGGCATGGGTTTGTGCAATAGAAAAATAAAGCGAAAAATCAAGGCTCACGGATAAGATACTTTTGTTTACTTTCAAATAAATAGACATTTAAATACAAAACAAACTGGGTCCTGAACTGCATCCTAAATAGTAAAAAATAAATAATCTTTTATAAAAGGATAATTAAGTTGGCTGCGTTAGTCAATAATAACTTGATAAACAGGTTTTACGTACTTATGGCTTAGACGGCATTTATTGTATATTATTACTTAATGCCTGTGCTACTTATTTAGAATATTTAAATCCATAAATTCATTTTTACATTTTTTTAGATATGGTTCCACAAAGGGACTCTTAAAATTAAGCATTTCCAAACCGGTGTCTAAACTGATTGGAGGGCTGAGCATGACATCATCACAGATACGCCCTTTTAACCCTTTAAGGTGTAAGACCACAAAAATGCAATTAGAATGTTCTTAACTGAGCATTCTAACGCCGATGTGACAATCACTGCTGTTAACTGAAAGAAATGGGGTTCTGGAACACTGACTGTGAATTTTGAAAAAAGAAAACAAAAACATTCCAAAAAACCTACTGTTCAAAGGGGTAGTAATGTAACAAGATTTTTTTTTTGTGAGGTGAAAAAGCACAGAGCCAGAGCATCCCCACGATGCCAGCGAGAAAGTCAGCGGTTCTGCGTGCCTGAAAGGAGGCCTCCTGACTGCGTGAGCGAGCGCGCTTAGCGCTCCACGCCAGGAATGCGATGCTCTGCGCAGGGACGGCATGCACAGGAAACGGATGAGAAGAACCGAACGGGGGGGGGAAGAAAGACTGCTGGAACACCTTGCCTGCGTTCAAAGTCACGCTCTTCTTCAGAGTTCCTTCCCCAGACTTTTTTCGCTGGCCTTTCAGGACTCTTCTGGAGAGGGGAGGGGAGGCGGGTGCATCCGACTGCTCGAACGTCTCCCGGCCGCTCTGTTAAAGTCTCCTCAGATTGTGCTCCTCAGAGCAGGAGCCTTTCATCAGACTGAGGTCATCCACCAACATCTCTCCACTGCGACCTTTTCTGCGCTCGCCCTTCAAGATCACCTGAAGACAACACCGTGCACATCGCTGAGCCCTTCCCCCTCTGAACCACAAGAGACAAGATAAATCACAGAAACACACTGGGCCTCATGCACAAAACTTTCCTTCAATTATTCTTACTTTTTCTTGTTGTTTGCTATGAGAAAATAATATGGGATTCGTGACACATGCGCAGACCTTTGTTTTTTTGCATAACCCAAGGTGTATGAGATAATAAATGCCGACTGTTTAAAACTTTTATGAGCAACTCTGTTCATGTGATTAATGTAGCATAAGGAAACAGCCATGACCAAATACAGATAAGAAAAAAATGATGAATGCCGAAATGTTCATGGAAACGTCCCATTGGCTTGGGAAGACAAGACCAACTCAGAATATCATGTTTAGCAGGACACAGTGACACTAAATAAAATTCCTGCAAATCTACTTTTGATGAGTGAAAACCCTCAGATGGTCCGTATGTGTGCTGAGCTCTTGTCCCCCCCACCTCCCCCCCCCGGCATTGAGTGTACTCACGCTCTCCAGCGCCGCGTCCCACAGCGTGATCTGGGTGTGCCTCCAGCCTTGCCCCCCCGTCCTGCCCCAAACGGCCGGGCTGTCCTGCCCCCCCCTCTGGGCGAACACCTGCAGCGCACCCACGCGGTGTCCCGACAGCTTGTGCCGGAAGGAGAGGCACAGGTTCCCCGAATTCCAGGCCTTGCTCAGCGGGAGGACCAGGCGCGCCCCGCGTCCGCTCCTCTTGCCCCCCACCTCGGGGATCGTCAGATATTTCCCGCCTAAAAAAAAAAAAACACAGCGTCGTAATCACTGTAATCCCGGCTGCGCTGAAAGAGCCTCTTTCGGGCCCATTCTTCTTCCATCCTGCACTTTAAGAGCGGTCCCTGCAGCCTGAGTCTTTCCCCCTAACTGTCGAAAATCGCTGAAAAATCATAACCTGCCCGTCTGCTGACAGTTTACTGAGCGGGAAATGGCTGCTCTCAAACGGGACCTACAGATTCTCTCTCTGAAAATGACATGAATATCGTCTCTTAGCGTGTGTATGTCTGAGGCAGTCAAATAATATTTCATACAGAAACCAGGGGAGAAATATTTGGTAGGACAACACGCAAAGTAGATGATAATATTCCAACTGAAATATGTCTGGCGTGTAATCCCACTTGGGGCATTTGGTCATTTATATTAATTCCATTACATTCCTGTGTGTTTTGTCTGCGTAATAATTCACTGCAGTTGTTTTTCCACGTTGCGCTAAGAGAGGCCGCTCTGTGCCGGTGCTGGAGTAGAGACGGAAGGTATTGTCCTATTTCTCCAGCCCTAAGGCAGAGAACAGCCATCACTAAATCTCCGCATGTCCACCCAGCTTAAATACCTCCTGACATTAAGAACAATAAACCACAGAACCCGGCCTGACAGTTTTACAGCTTTCCGTGTCTCGTTATCCGCTGGTGCGTGAACACTTAGTGAGACATGCACTTGTGCACAGAAACACAAGCTGCAATCTGACTGAAAGCTTGCTAGACTGAAAGATTTGTTTTTATAGTTCTGAATACCACCAAGTTGTGCACAGCTGTTCCAATGGGCAAACCTATTTTTCAAAGCGACACTTCTTAATGTAGAAAATGAAGATGGTATCTTGTTCAAATTATGTTATACTGCAGAGAATGTTCTGTTTATTACATTGTGGTGGATGTATCTTGTAGGGATGCACTATAGGGTTCTATGGTCTGTTAAATGTTTATGTTTAACCCCTTAGTGCACATGCCAAATCTGCCCGATCCTTGCCCATTTAGGGGGTACCCTATTTAAAAAGGGGAATATACATAAATGAACATAAGATTCCAGACAAATTGACAGACGCCATGATAAGCAATGATTCAAACCTTTTCTAGACAGACAACACTGCCTGAACAGGAATGTTTTTTTACCTGCAGGATCTGGTGCTGTTTCCCAGTGCAAGTCGCCGTCGCCGTCTCTGATCCAGCCGCACATGCCGTTATCAAAAGTACAGCTTAGAGAACTGGCATCTGGAGGAAGAAAGGCTTTCCATAGGTTACAATTCACAACCATTCTGGCTCCAGCCTGCAACAGCTGCTTGTGTAAAAACAGGAAGAGCAGCTGAATGTGACGAGATTACCCCTAGGGGAAACTCAGCATTAATAATGCATTGATATGAAATATAAACTGGTTTAATAGGCCAGCCAACAAAATGCAGCACACATTCTTGATTTGCATAATTTTTTTGCACAGAGGCAAATTATGACTTTGTCAGTCTGATCACCCACCGTGCATTCTGAAAGCAAAGTCAGTGGGACAGAATGAATCTATCATCCCACTGACAGAATAATCCATATGGCTAACTGAGCGTCTTCATTATGCCCGACGTTTCTATATTAAGCCTATATACTCAAACTGTACTCTGTACAGACGTATGCACTAATATGTCCTATGTTATTATGTAATTTGACATTACTCTTAGCAAAGAGCACCTTTCCCTGCAGTTCTCAGCTAATTAGAGCTGAAATGGGTTTCCATGATTACCTCGTTTCACCTGATTACATTTAGTGTCAGCCCAGTGCAGCAGTCCATTTTGATCAATTATAATTAATTTAATCAATAATTACAAACTTTCACGAAGAATACTGACATCTAACATTGCTCAAAAAATACAATTGAGAAGTTCCTCTCTTACACATCAGAAAATTATATGAACTAATCGAGTTTACAAATTTATTGAATTTTATTTTATTTTTTAAACTCAATATTTTCAAGCTCTCCTCAGCCCTACCTGAGTCATCTTTCAGTGCTTCTGCGACGTTTCCCAGTTCAATATCGAAATTGATATCCAAAACATTGCTGTCCCCATGCTTGCGAGGAACTGGGGGGGGGAAGAAAAAAAAAACACAAATGTGTCATTAGTTATGCGTTCAGTGATTCAATTTTCATTTGAGCCCATATCAAGCTACATTTTCATCTTTTGCCGATAGAACTCATGCCTTTGTTTGACTCCACATTCCCAGACTCCTTGTAACTTCAACAATGACTTCCACAACATGTAGAGGCCCAGTGACAATAGCCTTTAAATCAGGAATGAACGGGAAAGAGTGGCACATATTCTTGCACCTCATGAATGAAGCTCTTCACTCTCCTATTTAAACTCGACCAGAAGTGCTCCAGACCAGCCCAATCATTTATGTTCATTTCCTAATTTGGATAATTCCCAGACTGCTTTCGGACCTGCACCTGGAAATGATCAAGTCTGTATTGTCCCTTCCTCTTCATCTTGGGCTGCTCAGCTTCGATTGTTATAAAAGGAACACAATAACCATGGATTGCCTAATCCGTCTTTACTGGAGCTCACACACCACGATGACGTCATTCCACTTGATGTCCAGCCTCCAAAAGTAGGCTGGTTCTATCTATATCCAGAGTCCATCGCTGAGATGAGATCCAGAAGGCTAAATTGGCTCCGTCCGAGAGAGAGCTAGGCATCCCTGCCAAGCAATTTCTGAGCGGCATCAGCTGTTACTGATGCAAGAGCTGGGGAAACAACGCCAATCTCACCCTCAGAACCCCCCCCCCCCCCCTTTTTGGCAAACGCTGTAGCAGCACTCAAGTCACCGGGCCCTTCCAAATCTTCCCTGGAAGACGACGGATTAAAGCATCGCGCTCCCGTCGCTTCCGAAAGGACGCTGTCGAAGCCGAGGAAGCTGAGCGAAACGCCGCACCTCTTAGTTTCACGTCCCGGCTCCCGTTCGCTGGATTACGAGCTCTACGGGGAGGCAACGGCCTGACGGACGGGCTCAGAAATACGATTGGTTAAGATGACAAACACTACCGACCAACCACCGAAGGAAGGGGTTAAGCACTCAATGAGCTCCTTGCCAACTGAGGTGCCGTTTTTGTTTTTTCCCCTTTATTTAAACAAAAAGGTAGCAGTGACAGATTATAGGATTTGAGGCTGGCTTTCAGGTTATCATCCGGCTCCAATAAAGCACGTCAGGTGCGATCGTAGCAACTGACAAAATGACTGTTCTGTGCTGTGACGTCCCTCCCTCCCTCTCTGCCTGCCAGTGCTTGCTCCCTGTTCTTATCCTTACTGGTACCAGAGTCAAAGAATTACAGTAGCTCCTAGGTGCGCTCAAGCCATTTCCTTCTTACGTGATCCAACAAGGATGGAATTACACGGAATTACACATAGCGGATTTATTTAGAGGTCCGCTATGTGTTTACCAGAGAGAGAGAGAGAGAGAAAAAAAGCAGTTATGTAGCTGGAAGGTTTGTGTAGGCTCAAATGGTCTTCCGGTAAATTTATATTGACATGATTTCATTTCATTACCCGTTACTTTTCATTTAGCGTATACTGCCTAAAAGAAAGTAATATCGAGCAAAATCCACATCGCTTTTCATATCTTGACATCCATTCAGTTTCTCTCCCTGTTTTAATTTGAGTCAGCATTTTAGAACCGTGTTTCAAAGATGAATTTCACTGAATTTTCCTTCTCCTGCATTTGGAACGGCATCCTCTTAAAAATCAGACCCGTTAACAGAGAGGAAATCAAATGTGACAGGGAACCAACCACAGCTAATTTAAATGTGTACACTGCGGCAGCCATTGCAGCCAGGATGCACCCAATCCTGACCGTCCCACCCCGCCAAACCCTACCCCACTTCCCTGATGTGCATACTGACTGATATACACGCTGACTCTGATATACACATAGACGTGTGGAAGAGCGATGCACAGACAGAGAGATTGAGAGGGAAAGAGAGAGAGACAGCGAAGTGGAGAGGATGATCAAGCCTCTTCCAATCCTATAATTATCTCTAGTGCTTCCCTAGATAAAAATGAGTTCCTGTGTGTACTTTGGCAGGCAGCTGGAAATAGACACACATTGTCATGACAGGAATGAGACCGACTGGCACCATCTCCATCAGATATCTTTCAAAGAACTCCAGCTTTTCTTCTTATGCAGAAACAGAAGACAGTGCCACGGGTTATTCTCTTTGCCTTGTAACATTCACTTAAATCTCCCTCACTGCTGGCCACATCCCACTTTGCTTGCTGGGAACATAAATCCTTTTACCAGATGTGAGAAGATGCTTTAGGGCCATCAGTGTATTACCTGTGCATACAAACAATGTGCACTTTTTATCAGTGTGCATGTACGCCACAGCAACAAAGAGTAAAACACATTCATATCAGCATCTCTGCAAATGAATGCAAGCGCATAACCAGGCGGCCGATTTGACAGAGCCAGGCGAAATGTAGATCATTACGTTGGCCTCAGTTCAATAACAATTTTGACTCCCCAACGAATGCCAGCACTGAATTACTACTAAACGCAAGTGCTTGTTTTAGTCCTTCACGTGGGGTTGGCAGGCTGAGCAATTACGAAAATGAAACTGCGAGAATGCTCGCGATGAAAAAAGAAAAAAAACACAAAAAAAAACACTTCTCGCTTCTATGCGCAGTTCACATCGAGTCAAGGATGCGTTTTATCAAAGGCACAGCCTTCCAAGCACAATAAACACCTGCAGGAACACGTGTGCAGGTCTCTCTTTAAACCTCCCAGGGCTCCCTGCTTTAAAACCGCGTGACGTGCGGGAGATGGAGAGGTGGAACGGCGACTGCTCTTACTGTGCACGTCGCCTCTGGGCTTCTGCGTGATCTCGTTGTGGGAGCTGTCGTCCGGGGTCGTGACCTCTGGGACGGGAGGTCGGCGAGCGGTGGTTGAGGGGGCCTCCTGTACGGGCGTGGCGGTGGTGGGGGGGCGGTGAGTCGGAGGTGCGGGCTTGTGCCTGGGGGGGGCTGCGGGCGCCCTGTACGGGGTGATGTGCGGTCTGTGGGCGGGGGTGGGTCGAGGGGTCGCCCTCTTGGGTGGCACAGTCACTGCTGTGGTCGGTCTGGGCCTCCTGGCAGTTACTGGCGCCCTCACTGTGGTAGTTGTCGTGGTAACGGTGGTGGTCCTGGGATCGTATTCTGGGATTCTGTTGCCAAGGGAGACGTTGGACGTTGGGGTTTTTCCTTTTCCCGGCCAGGGGGGTTCAATAGTCACTTTGGGAATGGCTGAAAGGAGAACAGAAAATATTTTATTTATTTGCGGTTTCTGAGAATTCAGGACCCAGTTAAATGCTGGCTATAACAAATTCTGACAAACTGCTCCTCCCTGCAAGCTTCTAATCTGAGCGATTCTCATAAACAAGCTTTCACAACCCTCCATACCGCATTACTTGATGTCCACTTTATCACTCTCAGTCTCCTTGATAAATAATGAATTCTGAGTCAATAAAGTATGAGTCACTTTGCATCTGTTTGGATGAACCTAAGAAATGCTTATAAAAAAGGTGAAGCAATTTGCCTGCTGACTATTCAAGGCACAAAAAAACAATAAGTCCAACATCTGTCCATTAATGAGGACGAGGAAGAGGAGGTGAATACTAATTCCTTCAGGGCTGAATTCTCCCTCACCTCAGTTTGCCTCATCCTAAAACCGATTATTTAAAAGGCTTCACGTCCCAGCTGCCAGGGTCACTCTCAGAACCCACCAATATGAAAATCTTACTAAAACCAAACATCATTATGCAGTATTAAGTGCAAATACTCCCCTAAGTATAGTGCAATTTTGCACTTACTCCTCAAACTATTGTTGATCACCATGGCAACACAATGACAGAAATAACGACAAAATGGCGCAGGCTACAGTTCTCGCCGAAGTGATCAGGAAGCGCTAAGAAAGCACCGGCGCGTGGATGTCACAGAGGAGATCATTTCGCATGCATTGTGCTCCTCAGAGCTCTGACAGAGCAGACAGACAGCCTGGCGACTGGCAGGGGCTTCGCCTGTCTGAGGGCAACGGGGTGGTTTTAATGCACGGGACACAAATACAATATTATAATGCAATCGCCATGGCCACCGGGAGCATGCTGATTCAACGACACACACTCAGAGCTGATTATGCAGGAATATGTTTCAGCACACGATGCATATGATTTACTTTATAATGAGCCCAGCTCTGTAGTTTTTTTTCTCTTTTTTCCCAGTATGGGGGGGGGGAGGGGGGGCTTTGTTGTAAACAGACTGGGAGTCAACACAGACAGGGGCTAACCTCTGTTCCTGCTCTGCACCTTATTGAAGGCTTTTAGTACCGACATGATTGACAGATTCAGCGGAATGAATGAATGCTGCTTTCGCAGATCTGGGCGTGGCAGTTTGGTGTCACCATTAAATTCCCCATGAAAAGCAGAGACCACAGCCTCGCCTGCATGGGCCCCTGAGGGCCCGAGAAGGCGCTCAGCTTACCTTTGCAGTCGTGGCCTGACCCACGGTAGCCCTCCTTGCACTTGCATTTGTAGGAGCCCGGCGTGTTGTAGCACACGGAGAAGCTCCCGCACGGGGGCTGGGTGGAGACGCACTCGTTCACATCTGAAACGACACACAGGCCTGAGCGCTAACGACCGACGCCCCGAATCTGCCTCCAAACCCCACCCACATATACACATGGGGACTACATTTCCCATGATGCAAGAAAACGTGTCCACTCCAACTGTGCCCTCGGGCGCCACACAGAACGCCTATCTACAGCAGAAAGAGGACGCCGTTTCGCGACGGCCCTGGATGCCCCCCTCGTTACCGTTGCACTGGTATTTCCCCTTGACGTATCGCAGCTCGAAGCCGTCGTGGCACTTGCAGACATAGCTCCCGAAGGTGTTGACGCACTTTCTGAACCTCGGGCACACCGGTCTGCCGGCGGCGCACTCGTCCACGTCTGGAAAAAAACACACGTCCGCCCGTTTTATATCTTCCTGGCGGAACAGCTTAAGAGGTTTTTTATTTTTTCCTTCCCTATCCAAAGCTCTCACCACTGTCTCGCTCTCGAGAGGCAATCTTCATTCCAGTGTGAGTGAGGGTTTGTATTCACTGCCTACTGCTCTTGCAGAACACTCTGTGGCTTTATGGTTTACTATAGTGATACACACATACGTCATGAATGGGGGAAGATGGAAATAAATATAAAAAGTAAAGGTAGCAAGTTTTATTTTTCGAGTTCAAAGTGGCAGGAAAACACATTTTCAGTGTGAACCAAATCGCACAAAAGATATTTCAGACGCAGCTTCTAGGCTTATTTCCCTGAAACAAAATGACCGTTATGAAAGCATACATTTTTTTTTTCCAGATGTTGTCAAATGACTGTATGGTAGTGTATGTGGGGGGGTAAGGCTGGACGTGCAGTTTTAACATTGACCATTGAATCCTTGGATAACTCAGAGCAGCTCTTCTAGATTAAATCTTCGGATATCTGACTGCAGCTCGGAATAACAAAACTTTTGTCCCCAAACATTAACTTTACTGTTTTCCTAAAATGGCAAAACACTTTATGAAACATAAAGCCATAATAAAGAAACCTTTTTTATACAAGAGAATGTTTATCACTCCAAACTATTTAAGTAACACATATACATTTTGCTCACTCCATTAATCAAACTTTGATTTTAATTGAATTTTTTTTAACATATTGCAATTGTCTTGAGCATTCATAGCGTTGAGAACAAAAAGCACACAGACTTGTTTTTAGTTCAAACATTCTAGAGTTCAGCGCCTATTGAATGTTTAATCTACACCTCATTTCATTTGATTTATGTATCGCACATTTTACATCCCAAACCAATCAGAAGGAAAAATCCCCAAGGAAACACAACCAAACAGGGATACTGTACCTCAGTGTCACTGGGGCTGGCCAGTGATCAATCTCTGTACTTAAACATAGAAGGTCATCTACTGCAATTCATTCTACTCTGTCGGTGAAATATTGATCTATGTAACTGAAATAGCAGAATAGGCAATTCCTGAATCCAGGCCAAATTAATCTCACTGTATAATTCACTTAGAGTCATTGATGCGCATTACATAAATTAAAAAATTAGTCGCAAAAGTTTCTCCCTCCAAGCCTCCACCATGAGATAATCCCTTTATTTAAGCAAATAAGCAAATATACAATGTCTAATATATGCAATATATTAGATATTGCAATATTTATTTAAGCAAATAAGCAATATCCCATTTTAAGCAAATATTCATGACTCATTTCCATGATGGTGGCTGGGACATGTTTCTGAGGAAAACATCACATATTCTCTGTCACATCACAAAGCTGTGGCTCTTTCTGTGGGTGTTAGCCACTTTTAGTCTTGGTTAGAGTTCAAACATAAGCATTTGTTGTAATAATAATAATAATAATGTTGATTAGTATGGTTTTCCATTGCAGTAATGACATGGGTTATTATTCATTTATGCATTCTATTCTTCACGGTCTCCAGTGGAGCTGTTGAATGTTTATATCCAGAGAGACGGTTCATGGGATAAATAAGCCCATTAGAAATGAATGAGTGTCCCACGGTGCTATTTTGGGCACAGTCGCGTAGGGAACAGTGACGCAGGAGGAAGCGGGTACGGCTTTCACGCCCAGGCGCCCGTACGTACCCATGCAGGTCCTGCCATCTGGCGCCAGCCGTAACCCTGGCGACGGGCACTGGCACCGCACCTCGCCCTTCATCACCTGGCACCCGTACTGGCAGTTTGCCATGGCGCAGGTCCGGGTGTCTGGGCAACAAACACAGAAACAGGGGTGTGACGGGCCAGAACGCCGTCAGGGGCACACGCGTGTCTACAACTAAACGGTACTGCACTCCCAATTCATAACAAGTATATTTCACAACGCCTTCACCTCAGTTAAAACAAAATGCTATAAATATTATCCCTTTGAAGAGTAGTCTTTTTGGAATTTGTTTGTTTGTTTTCTTCTCAAAATTCCAAGTCAGTGATCTCAGTGTTCTAGAACAACGTTGCTTCCAATCACCAGGGGTGATTGTGACATCAGCATTAGAATGCTCAGTCAAGAACATGCCAATGGCATATGTGCATATGGCATTGTGATCGCTCACCTTAAAGGGTTAACTAAGAAAAATGCTTTTGGCGATCAGTTGACCAAGAGGAACATGGCCTTCCTGACTAAAGATGCCAAACTTTATTAGGTTCCTCCTTTCTGGACACAACCTCCCACACTCCCGTTCCCTCCCCATTCCTTTCCTCAAATGTAAACACAACACTGCAGTTCCACTTTTCAGACTACTACCCAACTGGCAACATTTTTACTATTTATGTATATAGTTATTACAATATGCAATTTGTATACAGATCTCTGTTTAACCAGGTAGAAAGTGACATGACGTTACATTTTGACAATATTTTCACAACTTTTGGGGACTTAATACTACATTTCCGTTCGGCAAGCACAGGTGCAAAGAATGGTGCACATTAGTTGAATCTTGAATATCGCTTTTAAAATATCATTTTATTTATTTTTGTTGTTGTTACGTATTTGAACAAATATGTCCACATTTTAATATCTGCAGGCGATCTAAACCCAACGCCATTAAATAGCCGCTCGCTATTCTGAGTGGCAAAGAAAGGCCTGCAGCTAGAGGCGTCAAACCGAGCTTCAGAAACGCTTTCGGTCAAAGAGACGGCGCTGTTCACATTCCCCTCCGCTCCGCCATTAGTGCTTCTAACAGACATTATAAAAAAGATTTTTCTTCTGTCTTGAAAAGAGTGCAGAAAGAAAACCTAATCTACCTAATCTTTAACCTAATCAACACTTTTCAAAAGTGTGTGTACTGGTCGCGCGGTATTCACATTCTGCTTCCGCTGAATTCCTTAAAGCTAGCAGTAAGAACTGTGTGTTACATGCAAGGTGAAATTCCTCTCCCTTTTGTATTTTTTTTCTCAGTGAAAGCCTCTACAGTCGGCCTGGAGGGGTGTACTTGATATTCTTTTGTTCGTCAGTATTGACACAACATCTGTTTATGAGAAGTTACTGAAATGCTTTGGGTTTTTTTTTTTTTTAAATAAATAAGTGTAGAATAACAATAAGGATTATGTATCGTTCACCCAGCAGCCCAGGTGAACTGGGTCAGAGAAACAGCCGGCAGTGAAGGACTCACTTCCACACGTCCCGTCGGGCATCAGCATGTACCCGTTGAGGCAGTAGCACTTGTAGCTTCCGAAGGTGTTCATGCACCTGTGTTTGCAGGGGCGTGGCTTCAGTCCGCACTCGTTCAGATCTGCGCGTGAAGGGGGCGGGGTTAGAGTTTACATCACACAGTAAACAGTCCTACTGCGTTAGCATGAATAGAGCAGGCAACATTCATCCCTGGCTCACACCCAGCATGCGTGTGTGGGTGTGTGTGTGTGTGTGTGTGTGTGTGTGTGCATGCCTGGGTGTGTGTGTGTGTGTGTGTGTGGGCTGCATGTGAGTGTGTGCATCAAGATTGTCTGTAATAAGCACATTGCATTGATGCACATAAAAGCAATCTGCTCATTATCTGTTAATGATGAAGAGGCTCCTTCAAGCTTTCCTTCCTGTCTTCAGAACCACCCCAGCATGTCTGTCATTAAGTTCAGGAAATGGCAGGTAACATAAGTGAGACCAGGTAAACATGAGCGTACTCAAGCTGTACTGCTACACCAGGAAAGGAAGGTTATTTACTGCAAAAATTATCATGTACTGAAGTGTCCTGCCGCCAAGGTAGCACAAAATTAATTATTAAATGTTAACAGAGAATATTTTAATGTAGAACCGAATAACCTGTTAGAAAGGTCTGACCCGGTCCGTGCTGCTAACCAAGATTGTGCAAATTCCAGACTCCAGAGGTCACGAATAGTTCAGGCATCAGAGAAATAACATCTAAGATTTCTGTCACATGTGCGTGAGGCCCTATTTGGAATATGAGGACCGCAGGGCTATTAGGAGCACCGTTCAGACACAGGATCACAGCTAAGAGCGAGGTCAGGAGCGGTGACACAGTCTAAGTATATCATATCTGCTGTACTGTACAAGCTAAACAGTCAGGTTTTCTAGGCCAGGCAACTCGTGTTTCTACAAGGTAGCCACACCGCTATGAAAATAGACCCAGCTTCGAGTACACCCCTGGCCAAGGCTCGGACCACGCCCCCGCATCTTAGCTCCGGAAAAATGTCCGGTATGCCGCGAGATGTATTCCACAGATGTTTAATATCTTAAATAGGGGGATGTATCGACTCTGGATTCTCAGCAATGACTGGCGATAACGCGATGAAATGCTCGTTTTCTGGGTTCAGAACTTTCTGTCCATATCCAAAGCAAATATTCTGAAACCTGTCAAAGTATCATCGTTTGCTATCCTTTCGTCATTATAAGTGAAAGACGTCCTGTATAATGTCCACTCCAGGTTCAGCAGGTTCATGCACAATAATTATTTGAACAAAACGATGCATTCTAATTTGATGTGAAGCTCTGCCCTTCACATGGCAACAGTAATGGTGAATGTTCTCCTTCATAGAATAGCTGCAGTAGTCCAACAAAACACAGGCACGGGGCATGTTTTACATGCAATCCTGCGCTCCGCGTTCTTTACGTTACACTTGCACATTCGAAGACCGGCCAGCCAGTTCAACCAATCATATTTTATTTACACGCCATGAACCCTGGAGTTGTGTTCTTCCAGCCCGGGGGGTTGAGCCCGGGGGTGCCGGAGACGCGCTGTGGAGGTCATACGCTTACGCGCGCCTTCCTCGGTTTGCCACGTTTGATGGGATATAGGATGTCTGCCTCTGCTTCATTCCAGACGCTAAGGTCATCTCAGAAAGGTCGTGAGGAGACTGACAGCCAAGCCCGCCGCAGCGGCTCGGCCTTCCAGCGGCTGGTGCTCACACAAAGAGAGCGGCGCTTCTGTCTGCGAGCCGATCGCTTCTGTGTTGACCCACCTGAACGCCCCGCAGACAGGCAGGAGAGGGAGAGACGGCTGTGCTCGTGTGGAAATCAAAGTGTTCCGTCGAAGAATGACTGACTTCTAAGCGGACCCCGTGTTTTCACAGGCAAACATAAGGTTCATTCAGATTCTTCTTTTTTTTTTTGTTCTTGAGTGTCATCAACCTTTATACTTTTCAATATAGACACATTAGCTGAAGTATCCTTGTGCTATCACAAGGTCTGAAGCTTAGGTTACCGGCAGACATATGAATCATCATTCAATATGGTTTACTGCTTCTTATTCAGCAATGTGTCACATGCAATACCATAGCTATAAATGGAATTCAGAAAATACATTTATAAATAAACAAATAAATAAAGGTGCCGGACAGATTCATCATGCATACTGTACATTACGGTTTTGTCAAGGCAAATTAGACTTGTTCCAGCTTAACCCGTTCCGTCTTCGCATGTCCGTTTGACGCTATTTAATGTCCCACTGAGCGTTTTAGTTGAGGCATCCCATGTTATCATAAATCATGTTGTACAACATTTCATATCTTTAAAATCAGTTCCTATGCCCCGAGGGCGAGGCCCATCTCCGGTGTTAGAAAGTAAAACGTGTTCAGTCCAATTAAACAGAATGCAGACAATGCATTGTCGGCAGAGACACACTCGAAGTACAATACATAAAAAATAATTTAAAAACAAATAAAGTTCCGATGTAACAGAAGAGGAATCCTCGCATTGCACAGCGTGTTGCGCCTAAACATTTAACAACACAGTCCTGTAAAGAGAAGTAGTCGATAGTCAATTAAAGGACAGAAAGAACGACGTGTACCTCCTGAGCCTTATTAAAAGGAGTAACAGAGGAACAGAGCGAGCAGTAAAGGTGAGTGCAGCAGGGTATTTAACGGCCTTCAGAAGGAAAGGGGATATAAGAAAAGAAACGCAGGACAGAAAGTAAAGGAGAGGGAGAGAGGGAAAGCGGGCTGTCTGGACGAACGAAGAAATGTCCGTAGCATCGGTAGCATCGTGCTCAGGCGTGGCCTTCCAGTGCTGGTTGGTGGGAGGGGGGGGGGGGGGTCTATTCAGTCACAGACTGAGCCAAGTAGAAAGGGGGGCGCCGGGCAGGGGGCTTGAGGTCATAAATATCTCACCCTCTGGAGAAACCCCTTTTGCTGGTGGTCCACAGGAAAAAAAATGGGGGGGTGTGCTGGGTGGTGACCATCCCTATACTGGGGGGGGGGGGGGCAGGGCATACTCCCCTGCTCATCTTCTCATGGGGTCAGAGGAAAATAAATCACATGGGAGAAGAAAGGAATGAATAGCTGGAATGGACATTAGCCTGCACCAGAATCCCAGAGTGTGTGCAGTCCCATCAAGCTGCAAGAGAGCGCGCGGGGAGAGAGCCTGAGTCACTGCCATCGCTGCCAAGACAAATAAGCCAGAGCCATCAAAATGGCCATTTGTTTCACACCGTGCGGCTAGCGTCACGACAGGGACGGCTTTCGTCTCTTCTGTGTCCCCAGATTCATCATCCAAAATTGATGAAATTGTGATGTTATGCATTTGCTAGACTCTCAAAACAGATGTGTTAAAAACAACACATAATGTGTCACTTTTTAAAAACACATCTCCGCATCACAGTATGTGCTAAAAAAGTCTCCCTTTGTGACATAAATTGTATATCTGTAACACAAAGGTAGTAACTTTGATGCAAAATGTGGTGAAGGTAACACAAAAAGCAGCAACAAAAAAGTGTGTTGGATATTAACACATCCTTTTTGAGAGTGTACTCTGAAAAAAGTACGAGCCAAGTCTGCTTTAGCAAATGTTTAATGCAGATGCTGCAACATCGAGGACACAGCACTTTCATGGTGCGTTGGGATTGTGATGTGAGCGGATTTGAGCAATATTAGGTCCTCATCGCTGCCTCCCAGATGATTCTCTTGATCAAAACAAAAGGATCTGTGAAATTTTCACCTTCAGTTCAAGATAATACCTTCAGCTTACTGCTTTTTAAACTCCAGCAGGACAAGAACGCAGGCTCATTAGGGTCCAAATTCTGCAGATATATTTTTCACGGTTATCAACAGACAGGAAGACAGGATGAAAAATGTCTTACAAGGCTAACGTGCTATCGTGTGTTACCGTTCCAACTACAGACGCCTGCAGCTCCTCCAGACAGCTATGCTAACCTCTGCCCCCTGCGTTGTGATTACTCTGAAAGACAGACATGAACCTTGAGCAAAGTCTAGCTTCATTGAAAGAGTTCAGAGATTTAAAAAAGTTTTTCTTTCTTGTTTGAATTACACAATTATATGTACACTGGCTGTTTTAGGGCCAATCATGGTGAAGACAATGGAAAAATGACATTCGGTTTCCAAATGAACAGGCCTTTCTCCTGTTTCCTTCCACAGTCCAAATCATACAGGTAGGGCAACTGCAGATTCTGAATTGCCCATAGGTGTGTGAGTGAATAGTGTGTGTGCCCTGTGATTGGTGGCCTGTCCTCTTGCCCAACGCACGATGGGATAGGCTCCAGCCCCCCACCCCGCGACCCTGCCCAGGATAAGCGGGTATAGATGATGGATGAACGGACAGGCACAAAAATAGATACCATCCCCGAAACCAAAAATGACGCTACAGCACGTAGGTGGCTAGAAATGGATACGAATGGCAATGTAAAGTTCAGGGGCCGGCTCCTGTTGAGTAAGACCGCAGGCTCTAGCTAATGTGATGTGAGCCGAGAGGCTAATGATGACGCTAACGGGATAATAGCCTGGGGTCAGGGGAGAACACTTTCAGAGCTAATGATCAGGGATGTGGAGCAACGGCTCTGTGGCTCTGCCAACACACCGGTTTAGATCCTTGCTCTATTTCTCATGAGGAAAAAACAAAATAATGGCATTCCTTATCAGGCATTTAATAACAATAAAAATAAATGGAAAAAAAACAAACCGTTTGGCTGCCTGTTCATTCAGGGAGCAGGGCGATAATCAGCTGGATCACACGCAGAAAGAATCGTCTAATTAAAACTGCCTGATGAGGCAGAGAATAATGAAGTCTCATCCCACACCTCCCTGACTGGATTAGCTTCCTAATGAGTTTATTTGTTCTAAGGAACAGAGCCCACTTGCTCTATAACACGGAGCTATTTAACCTATTTGAAGAGTAGGTTTTTTGGAATGTTTTTTTTTTCTTGTCTTTTTTTCAAAATTCAAAGTCAGTGTTCTGGAACTGTTAGATAGCATTAGAATGTTCAGTTAAGAACATTCTTATCACGTTTTTGTGATCTTACACCTTAAAGGGTTACAGTAAAGTCTGGCTGGACCTCATATCACACTGTTTAAAATAATTATTACCTCATATCTAAGCCCTCTACAAATACAAGTCTTTTAAATTAAACAAAAGAAGTATATCAGACGGTCTTTGCAGTGAATTTCAGATCCAAAGTAATCTTGTGTCTCATTTTCCTGGCATTATAGAGTATCACTGCACATGTAATCTGACTCAGTATTCTGTGTTGGAACTTGATTAAAGTTCAGCTCACTCCATTCGGTTTAAATGAGGGAATTCAACAGGACTCTTGGGATAGCTGCTTTGGAGGACATGTGATTTCCCCAGAGCAATAAAACAGAGCAAAGAGTAATTAATGCTTTAATATCGCAAACTAAAAATGGAGTCTCAATTTCTCTGTTAGCCCAGGCAACCATATCCATAAGCATATAAACATATGGAGGAGGTATGTATATTCTTCTTGAGTGCCATCAGTCTTTCAATATAGACACATTAGCAGGAGGAACACTGCTGCTAGTTAAAACGTGCCTGTGAGAAGTAAGATGCTTTCATTTTTGGAAGGCATTGCGCATGCCACTCAAATGGCTGTTACTGGATGTGGTAGAAAGACACGTTAGTCCCAAATTAGTTTTCGGTCAGAGGAAAGAAGTAGTGTCCTGCCACAGCCTTTGTGTTCTGTCTCAACATACAGTATTCATGTACAATACTCTCTTGACAGTCTCCGCCATGTTTTTTTCCCTGACATATGTCCTCTGGAAATGTAATGCAATAAATAATCATTGCAGTACATAGGCTCTGTTAACCTCAATAACGCTATTAGAAAGGTTGCATCTATCCAGGCAATACCACAACAGGGTAACCAAAGACAGATAGCTCATATAAATATTGCTGAAAGAATTTCTCATTTTTAATTACAGGGTATCCGATTTCTGTTTAACGGCAGGGATTAGTGTTTCAAGCAGCCGAATCCATTGGAGGGGATATTTAATAGGCCAAATTAAATGTGTCTGCTTCTCACAGCTGTATGGTCGTATCACCACACTCCGATCACAGTTCATTTAAATATATTTTCTTGACTTTATTTCAGGTCCCTGCTTTAGATGTTACCTTTAAAGAAACTGCCATACTACTGATACACCGATCTGTTTAGTCAGTTTCTGTGCAATATGGAAATTACACAATCCAGAATGAAAATAATATTTAAATCCCGACTGAATTTCCCTTTCAGAATAAAAGCCGCTCTCGTTTCTTCACTTCCCGTAAACAGATAAATTCCTGCTTTTGTAATGAAGTTGGACAATGAGACCAGACAGACGGAATCAACTAAAGTAGGATATTTCTTTTTTGAGACACATCCACGCTGGACAAATTGCTATTTATCAGTATCATAACTATTGTGCCTGAAACTCATCCATAATTCAGAGCCAAAATTTCTATAATCATGCCTATCAATCAGTGTTTTTGTAAGTACAAGTTGGTGCCATGAATTTGCATATATAACAGCAAACGAAAGCGAAGCTCGAGTTCCAGCCGGAACTCCTCGCTGTGTATCAATCTGAAATTCAGCCCCCCCCCGTTACTTCCTTTGCTCCAGAATTATATCTGTGCGCAAGCTGCGCTTCAGGACTAATGAAGTGTTCCCACACGCACAAGGTTAATAATGATTCAACTGCCTTTTTAAACGCTCAAGCTACTATGTCCGTGCTGGTCCGTCTCCTCGTTCTTAAATCCACAAGGGGGGTGGGGTAAAGGTAAAGAGACCCTCAAAGTGAAATTAATTATTTATGAAGCAAGGAGGAATCTCTCAACTCAGATTTTTTTTTTTTTCATGCAGAGAGAGCAGTCAATGTGTGGAATAGCCTGCCAGGTCATGTAGTAGAGGCAGAAACTCTGGGGACTTTCAAGACTAGGCTTGATACGTTGTTAGATACCATCTAGTCTGTAGGCAATCAGAGCACTAATTTAGTCAGGAAAATGGCTGACAGCACTGTTGGGCTGAATGGCCTGTTCTTGTCATTATATTATGTGATGCTATGTTATCTCTCTGTAGCATCGCTCTGTACCACCATGTTTGTACAAAGAGCAGAGTTGGGGTGCCCCACGGACCCTAAACGAAGAGAAGTTCATCCTGAATTGTTGGTCGTGTAAACACAAGTTGCTCTCCCACAAAACCCTTTCTCCGGCACACACACACACGGATCTCAGGCCTACCTTGACTGCAGGTCTTCCCACACACACACACACACAGACTCGGGTCTTGGGCCTACCCTGATTGCACGTCTTCCCGCACACACACACACACACACTCACTTAGCTCTTGGGCCTACCCTGATTGCAGGTCTTCCCCCACACACACACACACACACACACACACTCGAGTCTCGGGCCTACCTTGATTGCAGGTCTTCCCAGTGAATCCTGGGTAGCACTTGCATTTGTCCGGTCCAATGCACTCTCCGTGCTTACAGCCATACTGGCAGACAGCTGTCAGGACATAAAAAAACAACAGGACGACGAGTTAAACGATTTAATGGACCGTGATCGATAACATGAATAAAATGGCTAGTCCAGCATCCATATCTACTCAAAACAGCCTCTTTTTGTCAAATAAAATATGCCCAGGACAATAGAAAATGAACGTGTGAGCTGGTTTAGAGCATGTATCTGTTCATCATTTATTGTCTGCATTTAGGAGGCAAGAATGTGTAAAAACTAAAAGCTTAAAAGCTGCTACAGAGTCCCCTACTGTTCCTTGTTTGGCAAAATATTTTGTGGCAAAAGTTTGGCCTTTAGGGAGATAACAACGCCTCTACCCAGATAGAACCATCAATGAGCCAGGGGTCTGCATATCTCCTCAAGGAAAACATCACCTAATTTTCAGGGCTATTCTGTCAATGCTTTACAACATGGTGCCCGCTTCTTTCCTTTAACTGTGTTTAACTACTACTCAAGACGAGTATTGCAGTCCTACACATCACAGGCTTGCAGCCAAGTATTATAATTGCCGTTAAAAGATTCATTAAATATGTTGTGACACACAGTTTCAGCAATTAATTGACTGCGAGAAATATCCTTCTGAGGCAGCTTTGTAAATAAAGCAAGTATCATGCACTTTAAGTGTCCAGATATTCCTGGTAGATTCGGCCAGGTTAAAACCCCCAGAATTGTACCGCATACCAATCTAATGTTCTTACCCTTGATATGTACGTGTACAGAATATTATTATTCAGCGTGAGTATTCAATGAGGCTATCTTTCCTTGAAGAATTGCAGGATTCGATTTTGTGACATTGCTGTGTGAATTTAGAGGGCTATATGATGCACAACCTTGACACACAAAAAAATTGCAATCCTATGTACTTTAAGAACTGGTACTTCACACTTATTTTTTTCTGTATCTAGCCTTTATGACTTGTAGTTCTAATAAAACTCATTCTAATAAAATATCAGATGTTAGCTTTATATATATATATATGAATACGAGGAAATGCATCTCCCAATATTCACAGCAAACACAGGAGATATGATTTTGGCAATCTAAGAGAAAGTGTTTCTTTATCACAGGCTTTGTGTTCTAGAAACTTCCACAGCACATGGAAGGAATGCCTTCAATAATGCTAGTTTGCGCATAGAGCTGTAGCTTCTTCATAGCATCACTTAGCCTCCATCTTCCTCAAAACATCATAGTTCTCGTTTTGAAGCAAATTACCATATCCGGACTCAGCCGGGAAGCAGCTTCGTCCTGTATTTAAAAACCTGAATAATGGCATTCAGCGATGACATATTAATTTTCACTCTCGCTGTGCGTCTTCACGTCGTGCTCCTCGCTGAATGCTAAGTCGCTGAAACTGTTTTGCATGCCCACGTCACGTGACACCAAGCATGCTGATTGGTGCAGCCTTGACCTATTATCTCCTGGATGTATGCAAAGGCAGAGGCTTGAACCATCGCTGAAAGGGACCTGAGAGAACTCAGGCATTTCAAAGGCAAGGAACCACATTCAATTTAGTCAAGACTCGCACAGTAATTATTCACCAAGAGTGATTTCTGACAGAAGTGCGGTTCTGCCGCCGAAGGACAACTTTATAAAACAGCGCAGCGCGGAGCAATGTGTTGAGCTAACCTTGGGGCCGGCACCTTATCCCGACTACTCTGTGCCTTATGATGAAGGATGCTGCAGCACAGATGTGAAAAAGAAAAGAAAAAAACATGCCAGGCATTTGAAAAAAATGGAGACAAACATGAAATCAGGCTGTCATTATTTGATCAAGAGACATGCATCCATGAAGTTAAACAGACACTAAGACTCACAGAAACAGTCATGCAAAAATAAACGTATAAACACACACAGTCTTTATAATATTCCTCATCCAATACATGAAACAGCATACATGACAAACACACACATTTGCAGGGGTAATAACCTGTATATCTCTTCGAAGAAAGAAAAATCTATTAAATAATTAGGCAACTCATGCAAAAATAGAATCACGTGTTTAATATGGCAATTCATATACATTTGTGTTGCATACAAATGGCCAAATTACAGTTGTGCCTGTGTCTGGCTCCCGTCCTTCCGGGTAGTAGCGCCCAGCCTGTTTAGTAATGCCAGGGCCAATTTTGTGAGGGTGTATTTATGAGCCTTTTTCAGAGGGAGTAAAATGGAATACAGCATAGAGCATCAAATGTGCTGTTTTTATTTTAATTTTTAAAGGAATAATAATAGCATATATGTAGTTGCAACACTAACTCCTATTGATAAATTGGAAATAAAATATGTTCTGTGTAAATAACACAGTCTCGCCCCCCCCCCCCCGAACCCTGGAGAGATTGACAAATTCAATTATGACACGTGGGCGTGCGATTGGCCGTAACGCTCTCCAATCGCAGCAGCCGAGCGGGAAAACCGCCATGCCGTGCCAAAAATGCGGCGCGGTTTCCTCTGCCAGGAAGTCCATCAGTGTAAATGTGGCTTTGGCACGCAACCCTATCGCGCTCTGGCTAATTCCCATGCCACGCACCCAGCTCCTCGCCCGGTCCATCTTTCAAAAACAGAGTCATGCTGGGATATAATTATAATAACCCCCCAGTGCCCCCGGCCCCGCACCCCCACTCCCCCTACGCAATGATGAAAGGCAGCCTGAGAGACCTGGGTCGGCCGGCGAGAAGCTGACGGCACTCAGACAGACGAGGCTCGGTCCAGGCGATGAGAGGGAAAATGGCCGCCCTGGTCACTGTGTCCTGCGCGTATACATGCTAATGAGCCTGTCGTTCCGCTGGGACCTCAGTGACAGGATTGGCTCATTGGCCAGGCACCCCAAAGTGGGGCCAGTGCCGCCTCACACATCTCTCTAAGAGCATTAAGCCCTTTTGATGAGACTGGCAGGCTAAAGCACTTTTTTTTTGTTTTTTTTTTTTGTTTAATCTTCCAGTCAGCACAAAAGCACAATGTCGGGAAGAGCATATTTAAAAGGATATTGAACATGAAAGAGGAATAGAGGACAGAACTGCGACGGTCAATAACACGGGTGAAGTGGCAGCGTTATTAGCTGAAGGCCCAAGATGAATGAGGCGACGTGCATTGGACCTCATTCACGAAACGTGCGTACGATCACATTTGATCGGAAACTGTGCGTGGGAACAATTCGGCATTCATCATCTTTTTCTTATCTGTATTTGTTCCTTATGCTAGTCACATGAACAGGATTTGCGCATAAAATTTACAAACAGTCAGAAATTCATCATCTCATACACCTGGGATACACACAAAAACAAAGGTCTGTACATGTGTCATGAATTCCACATTGTTTTTTCTCAGGAACATTTTTAAGAACAGAAGTAAGAATAATTTAAGAAAAGTTTTGCTAATGAGGGCCATTGTCATTTTAAATGTACTGTACGCATAAACTCAGATTAATCACACGTTCCACAAGAAAATGTGCATGTGCAGCAGCCATGTATGCATCTTGCATATTCATATACATATATTATACATATTACTGTATGTTTTCCAGACTCCTTTGCATGCAAGTCACATCCTCAGAAATCACTCATCAGAACTAAGGCCCCCAAAGTTCTCTCCCCCTTTTAACAACGAAACCCTCCATTTAAATAAAAGCTTTTCAAGTTGCTGGATAAATATGAAAACGCAATTACAGTCATTCTTGTACAAGTATGTTCAAAGAATACATGCTGTACAACAAGGACATGTGAACTTTAAAATTGTTGAATCATTCGCAAAATTCTGCCCTGCTAGTATCTTATATGCCACTGTGATTATGTTTTGCTTCCGAATGCAAAAAAAAAAAGAAAAGGAATTTTTAAGCAAAGGCATTTGTGATCCATCAAAACTATCATTCCCAGTAGCAGTTACAGTGCAGCGCGGTTGCACCGCTCGGTGTAATGATGAGTAATGACACATTCGGAAGCCCCTGGGGGATTTTCTGCTGTCAGAATGCAGTTATGCTTCGCAAATCAGCTGACAGCCGGGCGCCCCGAATGCCCAGTGAACGCTCGCAGAGTGCCAGAATACCATTACTTACTTATTCATCGCTCTCTGCTGCTCGCTGTGAATCAGTCGTTTTATAAGTGCCCCCCCCCCCGCCTCAATCCCACAGTCTTCATTGGGCGGGACTCTGAGTGTGTGAGTGTGGTGGCTGTGCCGTTATGAAAAGTAGATGATAAGTCTCAGTGTTTGAGACTCATCATCAGACACTCAGACTCGTGCCCCTGGTCTGAGTGTTTCCGTTATGTGAGGACGTTTTAATCGCGACGGTAAGGTGTAGGAGGTCCGAAATGGACCCCCCGTGGACCCCCCCCCCCCCCCACAGTGGACCCTGTGGCCCCCCAGCGGGGACAGTACTCACGCTCGCAGCTTCCCCAGGACCGCCGGGTCCAGCCCCAGCAGCAGTCGATTCTGGTTCCGTAGCGGCACAGTCCGTTGGAGGAGCCCGTCTGTCTGGGCCACCTGTTAGGGGAGACCTCCGTCAGCTCACAGCTAAACCAGAAAACAAACTAAAACTAAAAGCACAGAAAACAATGATTTTATGTAGAGTCAGTTTTCACCCACTTAAAAAAAGCGGATTTTTTTTTCTTTCTTTAACATCCCATATTATTCCGGATTCACTTTGTCAGCCCAAAATGATTCACTGGTAAATTACACTTTGTTCACGACACGACCCGTGTTTTCTTTTTTTTCTGTTCAAAGAACCGTCACATTAAATGTGACCAGGAAGAATATGGCAAGGCCACCAACACAGGCAAATTCAGAACGATCCATCATGAGAAATGACATCAAACTCAATGAGATAAAAAAAAAGAGAATCCACAAGAGCGCTCAGTCATAGTCTTCAAGATTCCCTTTCAGGACATTTCCAAGGACTCGAAACCTTGATTTTTATTTAAAAAGAGCCACCCTTCAAATAAAGCGCAGAGGATTTAAATAAACACCGCCGCATTAATATTTCATGTCTGTGTTTATGCGGGTAACGCGTACAGGCGGCAGCGCAGACTGTTCACCTCAGCAGATGAGTTACGGTCCCCGGAGGTCAGAAAGAACTGAACAGTAAAACTTTATTTAACAGATTAGATAGGACAGGGAAACAACACCGACAGGACCTGTGACGCTGGAGTTCTCGTAAAGCTCGGCATATACAGTACTGCAGTGGAATGAAAGATTAGCCATGCGCCATTTTGAATGGTGTGAAAAATTGAAAGCCTTGAAAAAATAAATTAAAGATATAGCAAATACGTATACACAGATACACATCAATATCTTCTAATCAATCTTAGACAATACACATCAATATCTTCTCCTAACCAATCTTAGACAATACACATCAATATCTTCTCCTAATCAATCTTAGACAAGACACAGCTTATCAAATTACAATCAGTCAGCCTCTTACGGGTAGTGGTTGTTTTAAAAAAAAATTTTGCATTTTGTATTATCCATCTCATTTTATGTGTTGCCCAACAGCCATTCTAAATAAATAAATAAATAAATAGTCCCATTCCCTGGAAGTGACAGTTTGACAAGGCACAGAGCTGTTCTAAGCAGAGCCCAGCAGTGGTCAGAGTCTGAGGCTCAGGAGAGCAGTCAGCCGGCCTGTGCTCATCTACAGCTTCACCTGCAGGACGCCCCACCCCCCGCCCCGGCAGTCCCCAGAGTCCCCAGAGTCCCTGAACCAGTCCGCACAGTGGCCCTCACTTCATAAATAATGGATACATTTATGCAAATGACACCGAGAATATGATCTTGCGAAATATACAGCATATGGCATTTGGAAAGTGCCATTAACAAGGATCATTAAATTCTTAATAAGCACAGTTTTCCAATAGTTAATATCTTTACTGGCATCTAGCAGATGCCCTCATCTAGAGTGACTGACAATGCAAACGCTAGTGTAAAGATCAGCAGCAATTCACACACACACAAACATGCACATGCATACACACACACACGCATGCACACACACACACACGCATACACATATACGCACATACACTCACTCACTCACTCACACACACACACACACACACACACAGACACACACACACACACACACATTCATACACATTACGCACATACACTCACTCACACACACACACACACACAGACACACACAAACATGCACACACACACCTACACTCATACACTCACACACTCACTCACACACACACACACACACACACACACAACCCGCCCCCTTCCCCTTAAAGGAAGCAGATGTACGCCCAGCGTTAGAGAGAACGAGAGAACCCTGTGATTCAGGAGGCCGGCGGAGCCTCGCTCGCCCGAGGCGTGTTCGCGGCAAGGCTGTCGCGGGATCGGGCCTGTCGCGGGATCGGGTCGCGTCGCCGGCGAGGGACGCAAACGAACCCTCGAGCGCGCCTCGTAAGGGACGGGCGGGGGACTCGTCGCGCTCCAGCGGAGCAGACCGTCACCTCTGAAAAGGCGCCAGCTCAGGCGTCGAAAACAGCGATGAATGCCAAATGAGACGCGCACCGCGGGATTGTGGGATTGCGCGGTGGCAAGCGGCCGCTCCGTTCGCTCCGGCTGCAGGACCCGTCACAACACGCCGTTTCGCCCAATCAGAGCCTAGCCTCCGTGCAGCGGCCCCTCAGTTAGCCGCATCACGCCTTTATACGGGCGTATCGCGCTTCTTCATTCGTTTTTTTTCTTTTCTTCAAATGAACAAAGTTTAGGAGCAGGATGAACACGACCCGCTGTCGGATTTTTACTCCCGATAACACCGGGTCTCAAGAATGCCTTTAGATTCCATGCAGTTCTGTATGTGTACCTTGACTTTTCGTTGTATATGTTTTTTTTAAAAATCATTTTTGCTTCGGGTCTGCAGGGAACACTGAGGATATAGTTCATCTTTACAGTGCACTGTGATGAAATGGGCAGCAGCCCAATTCAGTCACACGCTTGCCCCCACCCCACCCCACCCCACCCCAACATCCTCACGAAGCAGCACCAGAAATTGGTCTGACCGCCAACAGCTCCAAGCCTGCACATTGTCAGTGACAGCTACCATGACATAAATTTCACAGAGGAAGGTTATGATTCTGGCCAATGTTCTCATCGATCAAACTTCAGAGGCGGATGTGGACGGAATTTTTTTTTTAAATAGGGGTTTTGGCCCTGAAATTCGAGTTTATCACACACAGGCTGTATTTGATTTCATGTATTCTCAGGAGTATAGGTGCACCTTGTTATATGCATCAAAAAGCATACAAAACAATGCTGAATTTGTACATTTATGTGGACATGAACATCAGAATTGAGGAAAATACTCTGCAGTCAAAATTACCTGTGAAATTGAATAAAAAGCAATTACATGAGGCTCTTCATAAAAAATTGAGCTCCAAAGAAATCCTTGTTTGACACTACAAGATGCAAAGATCAGCATGAAAATGCAGTTGTCAAATGCACACTATGAAAGATATGAAATATTTCTGTCACCTTTAATAAGGCTGTACATAACTTTAATATCAACAGTTTGCAGGTTAGAGATTCACTGGAAGAGCATTCTTGAGCGATTTGCAGCTGATAATATTTTCAATATGATATTCGATTTAATATATTTTTCATTCTGAAAGAACTAAATGCCACAAAATAGAGTTTTGATGGAAACTGTGATGCAGCAGTGATACCCCCTGACACTCACAAAATGGCTTAATCTACAGTAAACACATTTTTTCTACAAACCCAAAGAATAAAAAATATAGCCTATACTATTCGACCACAACAGACCATTGCCAAACAGGATTTTTGGTGCTTTGAATCCTGTCCACGGTATCTTAAATATGGGTCCCACATAAGTCACTCTCATACGAAAATGTGTTCCTGATCTTAGATACCTTTCCAGGGGCGCAAACAGTTCCATCTCCAAGGCAGGGGGCAGCTAAACTGTTTAACCTCAAGTTCCCCTATAATGGCCACCCCTCCAGCTGGGGATGGACACCTCAGTAAAAAGGTTCACAGTGGTTTACAAGTTCACCTGACATCCACTAAAGGCTGCACTGCAGTGGACAGTTAGCACCAATGGTATATGGAAGCATGCCTGAAAGGTGACAACATATACCTACAGCAAGTATGCATTTACTAAAAATAAATACCATAATTATGTACAGTGACTTTATTTATTTATTGATTGATTTTTGCGGATGACACTCTGGGATAGCTCCCACTCCGCACGACGAGCTGATACTCCACAGTGAACAGCTGACATAGGATAGGCAGTAACTCATTTTTTGACAGAATATTTTTAAATGCGAGTAGCCTACCGTTGCCGTACTGCAGTTGTATATGAGATTAATCTACGGGCTTGGTGCAAGTATGAGGATCTATCATGATTAATCTGCGGACACTTTCTCTAAAATGGAAAGTATGTCTCGCTCTAAGACGGAGATAAATTCACAGCAACGCCTGCCCCCGCCTCCAGTCAACACGAAACTAATTAAGCGTCGACCGTGAAACTTGTACAAGTGCTATCCATGGCTTTGCCTGCCTGCTCAGTTTGTCAACAACGATACTTCTGGAATCAGATCGCATAGGTTAAATTAGTCTAGTTGTACCGGGGGAAAAGCTATTATTATTATTATTATTATTATTATTATTATTATTATTATTTTAAAAGGCTACTTGAAAAAGCATTTAATATACTATTCCGGTTGTTTTTTTAATAAATCACTCAGCACTCATTCAGCATTTGGTTGAGAAGTAAAAGTTTTCTGCCGGATTAGGACGTAGCCCGGCTATATCCGCGTAAAACCTGAGCTATATTGGGCATACTGTATGTCAAAAACTCTCTCAACCTAGATCTCCGCTCCTCAAGGCGTCTAACATTCACCGGCTTTCGCTCACCGAGAAGCGCAATTCTGAAATGAGGCACATAATGCAGCGGCTGTAATAACGCATTTACACACTGCAAAAAAATGTTGTATTAGAGTTTGCATTGTGGTGTCTTAAAATTGCCACTTATGGCGACAAATAATTTGGTAAGCGCTAACGCTGACTGACACCCTCGCAATGTGCTGGCTCGCTCCACTGCTCGGCTTGCACATCGGTTAGGCTACAATTGTTTCACCCGTTGGTGTTTGCGTTTGAGCTACCTGGTAATGCAAAGACTGACACAGGTTTCAGCAGTGGAAAAACATGCACCCATTTTTAAAGATGCCTTTTGTATTTTCCTGACCATATCAACTGGGTGGACGCGTACATTTATTTGTTTGTCCGTAGGGAGTATTTATAATGAGCCTGTAAGGCACATTTGATATAGCCTACAACCAGGAGCAACAAAAGCTTCTTTAGCTATCGTGGCTGTGATAATTGTGCATCATGCTTGTGGAAAGCATGGCTTTGTTCTAAGGCAGTTATAAGAATCCATAAGTCACAGTTTAAAAATTAATTTGCTCCGAAACAGTTGTCTAAGCGTTCTGTTAATTTCAGGAACCAAAGTATACATTTAGTAACAGCCTATTTGCTATTAAGACAACCATATAGTTAATAAACTCCTTAACAATATTCGAACTGTAAGCCGTTTCACTTTCTACGCTTTGCGTTGGTAATTGACCATTACGCAGAACTGATCTACCTTACCCGCCGTCAAAGTCCGCACTTGATCCGAAACAGCAACTGCACAACAGCATCAACTTTATCCATAATTCCATGTCAGTATGTATTGTACTGTAGATGCACTTCAGGTCGTCTTAAAATCCAAAAATGGGCTCACAAAATGAGTCTTTATGCTTCAGATTTCGTCTTGAGGCAGAGAAGAAAGTGAGCTCCAATGGTTTTTGTCACAACCAAGACCGGAGATTTGCTGGTGTCCTTGAGACTGACAATTTACTATGTTTCCGAGGTGCTGAGGAAACAGCTCGCCGCCTCTGGGAAAAAATCCAATATATGAGGAACGGAGTGCTCTCTACCGGTGTTAAAGAGTCGTGCAGTTTTTTTCTCCCTTCCATCCACAGAAGTTATTTTGCAATTTAAAGAGAATTCGGATGCGCTTCCATCTGCTTGGTAAATAAACGATACCCACGGCTTCTGTTAATATCCGGTTGCTGTTCGATTTTCGAGTGTGCGCTCCCCAATGGCCACGCGCAATAATTAAGATTAACGCTTCGCGATTCCGCGCACTGTGCTCAATCGACAGTTTTGGTCGTTAGAAATTGAAGCGCGGCTTTCTTGCCCGCATAGCAGGTCGTGCCGTCGTGGAGTAGGAAGTGTTCCCGCTTGAATTATAGCACGCGGAGCCGCCAGGTGCATTCCACTGTGGCTCACCCCAACATTACACTGACAGCTACAAGAAATGTTTGATGTTCCTCTAAACACCAATTCCGAATTTACGCATTCCCGTGTAGTTGCATGCGTTACTTACATTTATGTTCAATTTTAGAGTAAAAGTAGGATCAATAAACGAATGGATAAATTTCACCAGTAATGCACGGTTTATACAGTATGAAATGCATGGTTTTACAAATGATTGCAAATATTTTAACGTTTACATTTTATCTCTTTCAGGGTTTCTTCTCTACTCTCTTATTTCCCTCAGTTTGCCTATCCGAATAAACAGAAAGATTCATTCATTTATTAATTCATTTAAATTTAGAGTAGCAGTTTATGCTGGTCAAGCCAATGTTGAAATAGCGGAACGTAATTGTTCAAGGATGATGATGGAAAAAAAAAAATCTTTTAAGGCCAAAACAATGGGCGGACTCCTGTCCAGTAATATTTAAGGCCATATATTTTAGTCCACAAACCTAACAATGAATACAATGTTAATAATTAATAGTTTAAATAAGTCCACCCAGTACTCCCAATTAACTAATTCAATCTATCATACAAGTCGTTTGAAACTTGTTTCAAAGCTGACAGGCATTGTTCTGAAAATAAATGCAGGGATGTTGCGATATGTCAAAGTTGAAGCTCAAAACGACCCAGTGCAGAGGATATTCAAGTTTATTGTTAAAGATGAATTAAAGATGTTGGCCATGTAAGGCCTCTTCATTTTGTAACGTGACATGGTGCATTATGGCTTATGTATATTCAATGTCCATGTACAACTGGCGCTGGTATCTGGAGAAAAAAGAAAAACCAAGGGCAGAAAACACAGCATAAAAATGAAATAGGAGTAATCTGATGATTATAAGACAGAGTACGTCTCATTATAGGACTCATTGTAATCCCCATAAAAAGGAAATTGCGATCAACACTGTGAGCCAGATGAAGGACAACAAAACACAAGGCAGGAACAGGAGATATAAAACGGGTCCTTTGAAGTAAGCCTACCGACTAGCTGGTGCATTTGCACCTTGATTAAGAAAATAAATACCTTCATTTCAATGGCTCTGTCTGAAGCAGGTGGCCCACAGGGGTCAACGTTCCCTTCCTGTAATGGGAATGTGTATGTTGTGTTTAATTCCCAGACACAGTATCCCCCTCCCTCATGTCACGAGCTCTTCACTCTCAGCTCCGTTGTTTTTTTTTGTTTTGTTTTGTGTTTTTTTTCCCCCAAGTTCACACGGACACAGCTGTGCGTGAGGACGGGGAACGTGACGTTTCCCTTCAGTATTTTCTCCAGCTCCGGGGAGTGCTGTTGTGTCTCTGTTCATTCATGTTCAGACAGACAGCTCGCACGCGCAGAATTCTGATGAGCGCTGCCGTACACCGTACCTCAAAACCACCTCCGCTCCGCTTTGTCTTATAACCCCACGGGGGTCACATGCGCACTCCACAGCCAATGGCGTGCTCGGACAGCGGAGGCTCTGATTATGGTGCTGAGTCTGAGTCATAACTGCGATGATAATATGCATCCTCTTTCTGCTTTTTGTGTTGTCTAGATGGACAATTTCATACCATTGTCACACCACTTAGAGCACCACAAAAGAGACTTAGGGACATCACAGCAAAATGGCAGAGACGATCGTGCGCTACTGTTTTTAGATCTCCTCACCCCACTTTTTTTTTTCCTGGCTTGAGTCTCTAAAACGCCAGTTTCTGTGTACATCTGAATAGGCTTGAGAGGCCGCTGTTCACAAACACAGCTCTCAGTACATAATGGATATTGCTTGCAATGCAGAGAGTGCATTACATTTTGATAGAGCTCATGGATTTGAGAGAGTACTATTGGATTCTTATAGTCTGCAGGAGTTGGATTTGTATACTGTTATGCAGAGAACATTGTGTTATAGCGTATTTGTTCATCGTGTTGACACCTGAATGCACATTGTTTCTGTTGCACATTCATACATCTTCAAATATTCCATAATAAAATTGATGAAATATAGTTATTTCATTCTTTTCTGCTTCAGAAGTCACTGTTTAAACCAATTTTCTTGTATACAAGGACAAGAACAAAAAAACTGCATGGTAATGCATAGGAGCTCATTCTTCTTGCAAGTAAACAATTCTGAGGTTAACAGTGATATATCATCTGTTCTCGGGTACAGGAGTACGTCGTGATGTGAAAATGTGTTGCTCTGGCAAGATTTCATCTTTATGAATGCTGTCCATGGTGGTGAAATGCTAAGCAGTTTATAGGATGATGTGCCAATCAGCATAGCCCTTCATATTATGAGGTCATTAACTGCCACAACGATTATCACAGAACTTAATTGCTTCGATGCTGAGTCCATGTTATCAGCATTAATTGTAATGTTTATGACCACATTTATTCTTATTAGGCAAATTATGCCACCATATTTTCATATCTGAGCGCCTACAAAATATGAATTTGTAATATTGCTAACCAGCAGCACACATCCAACAGTGAACAAAAGTGGTGCTGCCTAGCTACATCAGTATAAAAATATCTAATTAATTATCACAGTGCTCAAGGATTTTTTGGAAAGTTCAGGCTGAGACTTTTGAAGTTTTGTTTCACTGACCATTAAAAAGGAAGCAATATGATTTATATCCTGATTTAAGTGTGTTGTGCAATGTTAGGGGCCCCTACAAAGAGCAGCTGCATTACTTACTTGAGTCGTGAAGGTCAGAATTAATATGTATGTACTTACAGAATTTATGCCAGACATAGTCCATCCATCCATCATCTATACCCACTTATCCTGGTCAGTGTCACAGGGGGTGCTGGAGCCTATCCCAGCATGCATTGGGCGAGAGGCAGGAATACACCTTGGACAGGTTGCCTATCTATAGTTGGGCATGCCGAAGGATGGATTACCCAGAGAAAACCCACATGGACGCAGGAAGTACATGCAAACTCCACACAGAAGGGCCCAGGCTAGGATTCGAACCCTAGGAGCTTCTTGCTGTGAAGCGACCACCTGCCACCCTTGCGTAGTCCAAGACCAATTCTAGATCACTGCCACACCCACCAGGGAGCAGCTGCAAGGACGAAGAGCAGAAATTTGGCACAGATCAGTGATAAACATTCCAGAAAAGCATTTTCAGCATCAGACAATACAATTGTAATTACTGTAATGTTGCACAGGCTCAATTTAGTCATTAGAAATGCTCGGTTGTTATTGCTAATTGGTAGTTTTTATGATAGTTTGTTTCAAACGAGAGTTTCGCTAGGTTAGTTACATTTATTAATTTGCAATACAGGCTACAATTAAGGTAGAAATGGTTAATAAAAGTTTTAAAAAATCAATTGACCGTGTATGCTCTTGAGACAGCTACTGATAATGAATCTGACAGATTCCCATGTAAAAATGTATTTCGTGCAGCACAGATTTCAATCAGCAGAGAGGCCACATTCCAGAATTAATAAGCACGCAGAACCAATTTTAATTTGGAAAAAAGAGGCCTTGTATGACACATCACAGTTATGATTTTCGTGTCTCCCTGTAGTACTGTGCTCATACTGATAGGCAAGCTTTACAAGACAATAAACAAAGAATACAATATCCTTATGTCAAAATCTAGACAAGTTAGCTGGCAAGTATTAGAATTATAATTATATGATAAAAATAATGAAATAAAAAAAAATGTTTATATAGTGCATCCACAAACAATTGCCACAATTTGCTTCACAGACAACAGTGCAGTGGGGAATTTATTTGGCTGAGCCCCCAACAGAAACGCAGAGCACTACCAGAATGCAGCTGTTTATGAAATGGGAACAGTTATTTTAAAAACAAGTCTGGGCTCGCGTTTACACTGAGCAGAAATTTGCTATAGATCAACTGGCTGGGTTCATGTGGTTGAAGCCTCTTTTTCTCAATGGCACTAAGTCGAGGTACTGAAGAGGACTTAAATGAACTCTAAGACTGCGATATGTTGATTTTTTTTACATGCAAGTCATCATATAAAAATAAATAAATTACTAATACCAAAACTACAATTTTGCAGGTACTGTATGTGACAAGCTTGCTAATGGACGACTCGTGCTTTTAGGAATGAGTCATTTAAACAAGAGATCACTGTTTTTAGTCAAAAGTTCAGGAAGTGACATTGAAAAATGAATAACAAATTAGGTTACACTGAATTGAATATTAAGTACAGATGCCACAATGCACACATTAGCAGTCAGCAGCTCTACAGATGTCTTGGTGAACTTCACAAAAATATTCTCTCAGGCCACAAATTTCCTCTCAGTCCAAAGTTTTTTTTTTTTTTTCAAGGCTCCTAAATATCTAAATATTCAATATTCAAATTTTTTCTTTCCCCATGAGTGAATTCGTGCTCACAGTTTGCTCTGAGGTGCTGTGTTGCTTGGAACAGGGCTGTTGATCAAATGAAAAGCTTTTGTAAGAAATGTCTGTTCAATCTCAAAAAAAGAAAAATACGGAACCATTAAATTATTCGCCGTTATGATGTGATAATTTTAGGGGGGAATGGGTCCCACTCTGGTCACAGTGTTTAATTTGGCTATTCGGGGTGAGAAGGGACCAATGAACGAAGGCAGTATAATACAGGCAGCAGAAATGGATCATTACGTTATTATTCAGAGTGATCATCCTAATGTGCGGTGATTTGTTCTCTCTTTAATCAATAGTAAAGGCTCAACGTTGCACCTCCTGGGGCTGAAAGCTGTACTAAGCAGATAGCCGAGACAGGCAGGAAAGTTTTGCGTGTAGAAAAGGATGTGGATACCAATCCTGTGCACCAAATTGGAATGTTAAGCCAAAATGCTTCGTAATTAATTTTTTCAAAGCATTTTTTCATCGCAGGGCGCACACACCATTCACTCAACATTCACTCACACACTCATGCCCATGGGCAACTTGGAGTCTCTAATTAACCTAACCTGCATGTGTTTGGACTGCGGGAGGAAACCGGAGTACCTGGAGGAAACCCACACGGACACGGGGAGAACATGCTAACTACAGAAAGGCCCAGGCCAGGATTCGAACCCACTGTGAGGCGACAGCGCTACCCACTGCACCACCATGCCGCCATTGTATATACTTCAGACTAATATTTTGACATTTGTGTATTAGTAGACGAGATTAGCCTCAGTGCCAAAGTTAAACTGATTTGCAACAGGGGTGGCGACTGATTACTGCAAGTTCAAGTTCGGTGAAAGCAAACGAACAGACGGAAATAGTCCAGGAGTAACTGCCTGTTCCCTGGTGCAGAAACTGGGGTTCACTGGGAAAACCAGAGGGAACCTGCACAGAAGGAGTAGCCAGGAAGTCCCTTGCGAGTTTCAGAAGGCATTCAAAGGACAGCAGGAGGCCAACCGTGTCCCCAGAGGGCACAGGGTATCCACTCGACTGGGTCCCTGCGTCATAAGCACAGGGTATCCACTCGACTGGGTCCCTGCGTCATAAGCACAGTGTACCCACTCCACTGGGTCCCTGCGTCATAAGCACAATGTATCCACTCGACTGGGTCCCTGCGTCATAAGCACAGTGTACCCACTCGACTGGGTCCCTGCGTCATAAGCACAGTGTACCCACTCGACTGGGTCCCTGCGTCATAAGCACAGTGTACCCACTCGACTGGGTCCCTGCGTCATAAGCACAGGGTACCCGCTCGACTGGGTGCCTGCGTCACAAGCACAGGGTACCCGCTGGACTGGGTCCCTGCGTCACAAGCACAGTGTACCCACTCCACTGGGTCCCTGCGTCGTAAGCACAGTGTACCCACTCGACTGGGTCCCTGCGTCGTAAGCACAGGGTACCCACTCGACTGGGTCCCTGCGTCGTAAGCACAGTGTACCCACTCGCCTGGGTCCCTGTGTCACAACATGTAAATAAGCGCAATAACAAACGGCGCGTGTTCTGCCTCGTCGTGGCAATAAACCGGGCGTTAAATTAACTCATAAATCCAGCAAACTCAGCGGACCAACGCGGGGAGCACGCTGTTTCAAGGACAAAGGAAAAGGGGGCCGCAGTTTGAATAAAAGTTTTATGACTCAGAGAAAGGTTGCGGGAGCGGCGTCGGAAGGCCCTGCAGCCGTCGTAGAGTTAGCGCGTCCAATCAGAGGCCGAAAGACCTGAGTTTCAACTGAATCGTTTACATTACCACTCAACGATGAGCGGTAATGTAAACGATTTGATGATCGCAAAATAGCTCGCTATCCCATAATAGCCTCCTGTAGCCAAGTTATAGCCTCTCAAGCAGGAGCAGGATAGTGATGTCACTGCATACAAACAATGGCGTGGGCCTATGGCTAAAGAGCAGAGGTGGCAGCTTGAAGAGTCATTTCATCTGAGGCATTTCTCATTTATGTTCACGCATCAGGCGGCTGGGTCATTTCAAATGGAAAACAGACAGAGCTCTGCCAATTACCCAGCCGCAGATCCGTAATCCACGACGAGGGCACTCTCCATTGTGGATGGCGGTTGGGTCAGGGACAACAGTTTCTCTTCTATTCAGCCGGCAACGGCAGCACGGAAAGCATCGAGCATCGTAAATAACGTACGGAGGGAAAGCCGAGGCGGCCATTTTCTCGTGAGGACGATGTTTTTAGTGCCCGAGAGGGAGACTAATCTGCAGACCCAGCTGTGGAAAGCTTGGGTACAGCCAGAGGGCGCGTGCCAGTGTGCGCAGCGGCGCCTCAGGGTGAGCCTGCCAGGGGCCATTTAAACCCACCCCATAACTCTACAGTTCCACCAGAACATTTCTCCAGAACGTGTCCAGGAGCGGCTCCAACTCCCTGTGGAAATGGCTCCCCACTAATGCGCCTCTTCGGCTATCACAGAAAAGGCCGAGTGTCATCTTTCATATGAACATTCTCTCGCGAAAACCTCACGTGTCTGCACCCAGAGTTTTGCAGTTTGAATTTTTTTAAAAACTACTGCGGACTTAGGACTCAGTGTGGCTGAGTTTCAGACCCTGTCCAAGGACTTACTGGAACCTTCGGCACTGTCACGTAACTGCGGAAGAATCTCACGGCATTTCATGCGCACTTAAATGAAAAAACTTCACACGGTCTCACATAAGCGGAATTATCGGTAATTTTCCTCCTAGGAGGGATGTGCTTTCCTTTCAAGTCACTGCCAGTGTATTCACGCCTTTTTTTTAAAAAGGGCAGGATTAAGTTTCCAAATCTATTATCTGAAATGGGTTTCAGGACTTTGAAGTATTTTAAGGTGTGCTGCACGTCAAGTCCCTTTCAGAGCGCATTATAAGGTAAAACATAATAGTTTTTTGACCCAATTCCATGGGCAAAGACAGCCTTCCAATCGTTAGGATCCCAGACTGCATTCGCCATAAGGTAATAACAAGAGAATAGTATTAAATAACCAGAAATGCTTTTCCTTCCCAAAGAAATGCGCACATTGAATATTGCAGTTATACTGTTTGTTGTAGAATGACTACATTTCCGCCAACATCTGTTCAATTCCCTTCCATCAAGGATGGAAAGCAAGTTTTCAGTTTTAATGTCCTCCCTTTAGGTCAGTTTCCATACCTAACAGATGGTGTCAGCAACTGAAGATCACACTGCTTCTCGCACTGGTCTTGCAGATGTACTGTAACTACGTATTCTGGAGATGCTGCAGCAAAAACATTTTCAAAAACATTATTTATTTTATTTTTCATTGAATGTCCCTTGTAGTGAAGGTTCCAGCATAGCAGAATGTATGGTGCTTGAGATAAAGACCACAAGCTCATGCCTCCTGCAGTATTTATTTTCGATCTCTAGTGTTAGGCAGACGCCCAGGTAGTGAGCAGTAAAATGTGTACTCTACACCTTTTTTGTGTAGAGACAGATCCACTTACAGCTCAACACCGTGACCCTCCCGCGTTAGGCACACCCTGTCACTCACAATATATTATATATTATATATATATAATTATTATTTTTTTATCATCACATGTTCCCAACAGCTGAGAGCAAATACATTACGCAGGATGTCGAGCAGGGTCGGGGGCGATCGAGGCGCCGGAGAGAGCGCAGGAGAGAGAGAGAGAGAGAGAGCGCAGGAGAGAGAGAGAGAGAGAGAGCAGGAGAGAGAGAGAGAGAGAGAGAGCACAGGAGAGAGAGAGAGAGAGAGAGGGAGCACGTGCCACAGCGGCGAAACGCGTCTCCGGAGACCGGGCGAGGCGCAGCGAGGAGAGGACGCGCCTCGTTAACTCAAAAGCGCCTTTCCCGCGTCCCCTGAGCTCGGTAAGTGGGCAGCAGCGAGCGGTCCGCCACGCGCTCGGAATTATAAATCTGCGCTCACGAGCGTTTAATTGGCCCCCGTGTCGCACTATAACATCCCCCCCGTGGGGCCATTTCAGAAACCAACATCCAGGGGTTTTTTTTCCTTTTCATGGGGCTTCAGGGAATTGCTATATGTGTAGGGATGAGGTCCAGAGTGGAGAAGGCAACCATTAGAGTGCAAGCAAGGTTTCATAACGGCATTATTTAATACTTCATATTTTTCATCATTAGGTGAACATGACACCTATACAAACTATAGAGAAATGAATGCACACACATCGGTTTTGCTGTGCCAGTATGGTGTTCGTAGTAAAAAAAATGTTCAGGATAATGTGTCCATTCATTACAGTCTGATACTCAAGCAGTTTTTTTCGCAGGTAACAATCACATGTTTCTCATTGTGGTCGACCCAAATTAAAAATTTCATGATTAGAAATAATTCCCCACGACTATAAATATTAAGATGAAAGATTAGCTGAGTTATGAGACCACTACATTTTAAAGCTACATTTCGTTTATCGCAAATGTTCATGTGGCTGTCCTGGAAAAAAAAAAGTAAGCAAAAGATACTTTAAGCGGCTAACAAGAGGAGAAAATTTCTGAGAAGAAGTAAACCTGATTCAACGGGAAGGCTGCGGTTTATAATCAGGCCGCAAATTACACGGCAATCTCCGCGCCGCTGGATCCAGGCTCTAAGGCCTCTGGGAGGAAGGCTGATTTGGCGCTGCCCGGGGAGAGCCAGCTGACTCACAGCTCGGCCCCGAGCCGCAGGGCTAAGCCTCGCGAAGGAGGAAGAGGAAGAGGAAGAGGAAGATGTCCATTAGCATTAGCGCGCTGGCGGCTTAGCACGCCAGAACGCGGCGTGCGTCTTCGCGCCGTCCGTCACGGCTGACCACGGGCCTCTAATCCTCCGCCACGTTCCGCTCGGCCGGGTGTTCAGGCAACGACGCGTCCGCTGCAGCGGCCGCTCTGTTTTTAGCTAAAGTAGTCAAGGCGGTGTCATAAAGATCCAGACCAAAATGCGTTATTGCGGGACATAAACCGCTAGGCGCTTTTAAGAAAGGCCGTAAAGAGTTATGGCCAAAATAAAACCTGTCGTTTCCCAACAATCTGGAGGACGTTTAGAGACTTCTGAAAGTCAGTCCCTTCTGGGCCCAATTATCAGTGGCAGCTCTGGGTGTGGCAACTGTGCTTTGCGCCCCCCCCCCCCCCACAGATACGCTATATGACCAAAAGTATCGGGACACCCCTTGGTCTGTTTTTCATGGTTTGGGCTAGGCCCCTTAGTTCCAGGGAAAGCAAATCTTAATGCTACAGCATACAGTGTAATCACATTGTAGATGATTGGCCATTTAGTGTATGAAGTACCCAATCAATGCTTTCATTGCATTTGATCCAATCCAGGGTGTTTCTGTCAGGGGTTCCCCATCTCTCTGAGCTCATGTGCCACTTTTCTGGGAGATCCTGTATGTTACCCGTCCCCCCTTATTAAACTGTAGCGTGACATACCTTCAAATATAGAATAACATGTTTGTTTTAATGAACCAAGTCAAATTCTTTAATATGTAGTATTCCTGAGTTGTACTTTACATAATAATAATAATAATAATAATAATAATAATAATGTGGCCAGCAGTACATGCTGCTGACCCTTGAAATATTGGTGACAGGTAAGTCTGATATTTTTTCTGTTTCAGCAGGTAAGTTGCTTAGCAACCCCGCATACAGAAAAGGAACATCTTGACAATACAAGACGCAAAGTAAAATAAAGGTTTCCTCCGACTGAGGTTGGCTTTTTTTCTTTGTTTGGTTTTTATGAGTTGGCGTCTTATGCCTGCTGTGTCCGTCATTTATAATAAAAAGAGCTGGACGAAATTGTGTCTGTGCACGTATCGCTGTTATTTTACAGCACAGCGCTCTGAAGTGCAAGGCTGACAGCCCATCGCATGATTACAGGTTTTACAGATGAATAAGAGCACACATTTCAACACATGATGGCTTTCAGTAGCACTTTTTCTTTTTCTTTCTTTAATGTCTGGAAAGCTCAGAATGGGTTTCGGATGTATATATGGGTTGGATGTTACGATAAAATGAAGTCTGAACTTTATGATGAACCTTGGCAGTATTTTGAACCACACCGAAGTTATAATGCACAGTTGTTTGTCTTGACGAGTTTCAGAGAATATTTTCTGCACCCACACATTCTCAGGGAACACATTCAAGCCATTGGCCCTCTTTTTAAACATTGGCTGTTTTATGCTGCCTGTCAGCACAAAGGAACTTCCTGTCCTTAAGCAAACTTGTTAATTGTAGATCACAGTGTACAAAGAGCGTCCATCTAAAAGTACAAGTGTACGCCACTTTTGGTGGAGTCAGAAATTAAAAGAGTCAACGCTTCTTTCCGTATAATTCCTGGAATTAAAGGTAAAAAAAGTCATCAGCCTCTCAGGAAACTTCTTAAAAACGCTTTCATCATCGCTGGCTTGAACCCTTTAGTGCCTGCAAGTGTTTGCTCAGGAGCAGTTTGCTAAAAATGTTCTTGGAAATAGAACAGTCCGTCAGGTCCCCGAGACATTCGGAGAAAATGTGGGCCGAGCTGTCGGTTTCTGTAAGATCAGGGTTTTATGTTTTATGCATTCACATATTTTAGAAAATGCATCCAAAGCTGTACTACTAGTTTTATTTATTTATTTATTTGTTTATTTGATTTGATTGTTTATTACAAAGTTGAAGGGTAGGTATAGATACTATTTTTTGTTGTGTGCTGGGATTTGCAGATGCGCCTTAGCAAGTTACAGGCAAATGTTTAATGAATAGTTATTGATATCTTGTGGATCTGCCTTCTACTGCATCCAAACCTCAATGTCATGCTTGGCGCTGCTCATAATGTTCTATCATACCCGCAGAAATGCAGGCAGCCCATTTCAGTTATGCACTGCTTTTTTTTCTACCTGTGATATTTTGGAAGTAGAATTATCTAATAATGAGAACCAATTGACCTTCAATTGACTTCCATCTTTCCATTGATGAAAGTAAACTGCACAGTGGGGTGCAGGGGACTCGCAGTGATTTTATCAGCATGTACCTGGCAGGATTCTATAAAGAAGTGTGCGATGGATGGCTGTTCTATTTCACGGTAACTCATGCGGGGAGAAAAGACAGATAGCCTGATAGTGGAAAAGGGATAGCAATCTTGGGTCTTTTCTTTTTACCGGCTTCAAGGTGCCTGGTTTTCTTCAAGGTCTTAATACCCTCCCACTGCTGATTTAAACTGTTTTTTCTGTTGTGCGGGAGCAGTTACAAATGGTCCAGTACGTCCAGCACAGTCTTGAAATATTTTCTCCCGCAAATAGATCTCCACACATTCATCGCAATGTTGCACCCGAGCCAAGAACACAAAGCTCAAAAATGTTTGATGTTGCGGAGCTGAAAATATCACAGTCCCCATAAATGCAACTTTCATCAGTTATATACACGAAGACAAACACAAAATGGTATGTATATACCAAGAGACTGCAGTGCAAGTTTCCATTCCACAAAAGGTACAGTTATAATTCCGTGTGAGAGAAACAATAGCACCGTAAACAATAACATTATAGACAACATGGTAAGCTAACATGAAGGCAAAGAACCATCTGCCAAGCTTCTCTCAGACAGCCCACACAACAGAGGGGGATGAGGTAGAAGCTTAGCCATTGGCCATCGTGGTGCCCATGAACAGTGCTTTTCTCCTGAAACAACACACAGGTCATGCAGTGGCATACTGTAGGCATTCATATGAGAATGATGACAGAAGGAGAGATAGGGACTTTTTCCCTAGACTGGCCACCCACCAAGATGGAAGGCTCCTTCTGTTGAATAAATACAGAGTAAATCCCCATGTTTTGATCCGGTCCCAAAATTTCCTGGTCAGCCACCAAGCAAGCACTCTGTGGATATAAACATATGAATGAACTGTGATTAACTATGATAAGCTATAAGATATAAATTAACTCCTTTTTGCAGTTAGAAAGCCAATTATTTATGTACTGTGTGTGTGTGTGTGTGTGTGCATCCAAAGCACTGCAGCAAACTTTGCTGACTTATTCCAGAGAAACATTAATTATAGTGAGGTTTCTTTTCAGACACTACTGCAGTACTGCAGATCACAAGGGCCATGAGCACAGTCTGAATGAAAACCACAGAGGAAGATAATCTCTCTCTCTCTCGGTCACTCTCTCTCTCTCTTTCTCTCTCTCCCTCTCAACTTCATATGAAACATTTTAGGATGAAAATGAAAAATATAAACAAGTACTTTCGTAATACTGATGAGTTGCAAACATTTTTTTTGGCTAGTCCTACAATAATTTGTTGATGCTGCCTCTGACAATTAGTACACAGAAGGGCGGCTGTGTCTATTAGGAATACCGTTTAAAGATGTCTGTGCGTGTATGCGTGTGCGCACACATGCTTGTGCGCATCCATGTAAAATATTAAATAAATCTTACAGTCTGCGCTAGCATTTGTGCTAATCGTACGCAGTGCTTATATAGTACCATATAGCTTTATGTACTGTTTTCCTGTAAATGATGTAGGTCCCATCTCAGAGTTACCCCAATCAATAAAAAGTTATGGTCGTGTTAAAAAGAGCAGAATTTGTGACAGACTGCCATTATGGGGAAACCCCTCAAGGATGCTTCAGTCACACAAATCAATTTGAACTTTCAACATTTTCATCCATATTGTCCCATTTCCATTTTCCTTTCAGTTAGTCTGCTGTCCCACAATCCCCCCTTGTGCCAAAAGAAATAACGATGCATGAAAAACCTTTATATCCTCCTGAGCTTAAGTATTTACATTTTTTCAGCTAAATCAGGCATATTGGCTCACAGAAAGGTTAGAGAAAATATTTAGAAAAATAGTATTTTATTTTTATGGAACGTGCTTTGTAATGTAGGTTTCAGCATAGTAGAATATATGGTTCTTGAGACTAGGTCTGGAAACTCTGTGTCCCCTACAGTGGACAAAAATGAATTTCTGAGTCTTAGGATGGATATATGGGTACCAGGTAAAAGTGGAACGATGTTCTGTAAGCCTTCCCTCTTCATTTTGACAGCCTGCCCTTCCTCTATACTCTGCAGTCTTCCTCTGAATTTCTGCCAGTGTCCTCTCTTTGCAACCGTAGGCTATCTACATTTACACGCTGGCTGTGTTGTAACTTAACTGTTTCAGGAGACAAACCACAAGCAGTATTCTGCCTTTCTTTTTCAAGTCAAGGTCTATTGTTTCATGAACATTAATTATGGCATCCTCAATGGCAGACAAATTGAACATTGCTTCCATCATCTTTTGTTGCAAAGACTTTTCAGACGTACATCTTGTCATTGCTTTGTTACCCCCGACTGTATGACGGCATTGTTAGAGCAAAACTAAAATAGAAGCAGATTGAGTTATCAAACAGTCTTCCATTATCAATGCAAAACAGCAACACAGCCTGCCTTGAAATTCTGCAAAGAAGTGAAAAATTATTCTTTCTACACAGTCAGTGAGAGATAGGAAGGTGATGGGGGAGGACACATTAGAGACTGTAAAGAAGGAGAAGAAGAATCAAAACAAAATGCTGTTTCAGCATTGTGGATCTCTTGCTAGCTTTCCACATTAAATATTACAAGGCTCTTGCCTTGGCAAAAGTACTGCATGTACAATGCCAAGAACACTTAGTTTGACAAATATTTCTAGTTTAAAGAAGAAGAAGCATGCACGGATTATGTTTTTTATGGCCAGATTTAAAACAATCCGTAAAATTAAATGATGATACTTGTGTGCGGGATTTAGTTTTGGCTGCATCGTTTCAGAAATATTTTAGTGCTCTTATCCCATGATATGTAACAGTTATATTTGTCCTTCTTATTTTTTCCATGTTTAAAAATGTGGAGTTGTTTATAGAATTTGGTGGGCATTTACATTGCTTTGTAAAATTCCAGAGTTCAACGGGATATTTGTTTTATATACAGCCCTGCCTGCATTGAAGTGGTTGCCACCAAAAGTAAAATAATATTTATATCAGCTATATTTAAAAATGAGAAGGCATAAACATGTCTTTTCTGAGCTGCATTTTGCAAACTTTGCAAGGTGCTCAGCAGTGCTCGCCCAATCAGAAATGACAGAAGGGCGAGAGAGCGTACTTTCAAGTGAAGGGTGGACTGTACTACAGATGATGTTTAAATGAATGGGACTCGGTTGTTCCATAGCAGCCACTGAATAGAGAGACTCCTAATCTGTCTGACACGGAGTAGGATCAGCAGGGGAATGGGACGCGATTGTCCCTCTCGGAAGATGTTTGGCCAGGATCACTTCCACACAATCCCAGCTCTTTGATAGGCTGAGCCGGGATTACTCACACGATCCCAGCCCTTTGACAGGCTCAGCCAGGATCACTTCAACACAATCCCAGCTCTTTGATTGGCTCAACCAGGATCACCCACATGATCCCAGCCCTATGATAGGCCCAGGAAAAGATGGCACACTTATTCCAACGCTGACAGCATAATTACAGTTGCCAACTGAATTTCCATTTCTAACATTACAGTGTGGTGCATCTCCAGCATAGTCCTTTGTAGAGGTATTCGTTGGGGATAAACACCTCAATTTACATGAAGGCTCAAAGTGTCCTTAAAATCAGGCTTAAATGCAAATGGCATTCAGTATATCTGAATGTATCCTATTCATGGTGACTGCAGAAAAAGACCATTGTACATCAGACAACCTTATTTTAGATACAGTTCTCAGCCAACCAATGATTATTGTGAGTAGGCTTATTCATTTGTTGGTAGTTTTGTCACCTTTTTCACGCATTTTTAAAATAGTGAATAATAGGTTCTGGCAAATTCTGTAGTATACAGAGGTTTTAATATAAATGCTACATTAGCTAAATTCCCTGCCTATATATATTTAAATTCTAAAAGTGCTTGTTTTCAGTATTCATTTTGTGCATCTTACCATGCAGACCGATACATAAGGAAAAAAATGCAGATTGCATTTCTCTGATGTTAAATTCATGATGATGAATGACGAATATATCTTTCTCTTTGAAAGATTCCATGTTGCCTGCAAACGAATATGTTGCCTTAGTCTACAAACCTGAATGAGGAAAATAACTCTTTCAGATAAAGCTCATGGAAGCCCTTTCTTTCCACTTCCTGTTGTGGTAACACTGGTATCGCATATAGCTTTGTGAGCACATAATGAGGAAATTGATGGTTGTTATGAGGATCCTAAAGCTTTATCAGTGTTTGAATCCCAACATTTAATTTGAAGGGAAGACCTGAGTTGGTGCTCCTTGTTTTGTGTACTTGTGCAATCAGAAACAGGATCTCATAATCATATAATTTCATTATAATGTTATAATCATTACAAACTAAATTTAGGGTATTAATCAGTTATTTGACATTTAACCAGATGGTAGTAGTCGTTTGCGGTGTCAGAATCAACAATATAAAACAATAAAATATTGGTGTAAAATAGTAATCCACACTGTTTATAAAAGGTAGTTCACACTGGGTTTCCAATAAAAAAAGAAGCATTTATCTATTGTTATATGGTTGCTTAGGGCAAGGTCTCCACAGCTATGTTGTATAGAGACAGAGCAATGCAAGGTCTCAGAATTAGTCACCTTTCATTATGGTGTGTAGCTCATTTTGAAAAACGGTCTGTGTTTCTTTCATAATTCAGAAAGGATAATGCTAAAATGGAAAAAGAAAATATCTCACTTGTCCACTTGCATCAGGCCCTTCACTGTTTTCCTTTTCATACTGGGCAAATTATTTTTTGATGTGCTTACTAAGAATAATGTTCATGCAATTGAGCATGTTAGGCATTTTGGATTTTAAACCGAGCACAACAAACTCTGAAAAACATGTTATTTTTGTGATGTGGTTATAAACACTTATTTTGCATGAAATATATATATATAATGAAGCAGAAATTAATTTAATTATCTGAATGTTAAATATTTCCCTGATTTTTCAAACTAGCTATTACAGCTCTCTCGAGTGGTAAAAATTCCATAATGTTGATGATTATTGTGAAAGCGAACTTCGTTTCAGTGAAATTTCCATTTAAATCTCCAAATGACAAGTGCAGAATATATCCCCAAGCACAATAATAATAATCATAATAATAATAGTAATAATTACCTGCCGTTTTCAGGAAACAAGCTCAACCTTTCATGATTTTGCTTTCAGAACCATGACCTCTCTGTTGGCAGAAAGTGGCACTAATAAAACATAAACAAGGCATGGTTATCAAGGAATCAGGAGTGAAAAAAGAAACTCGAAGGTTTTCTCTCAAGCAGGTCTTTTTGGGGTATCTCTAAATCTTCAATTAAAGTACATAATTGAATGATGTGGCTTGAGACACACACACACAGACACACACAAACAGTTCCCTATAACCCCATAAGACCTGATACCCAGCTCCACTATGATAAATACTGTGATTACTGAGCAATGCTGCCATGGAAACACAGCCCTCCTAGTAGTGCCCATCGGTGCCTCCTAGCAGACTGGACTTCAAGAAGCAAATTATTCTAATTAGTTTGTGTGTTTGTTGCTGTGTGAAAGGTCACTAGGGTCTGCAAATCTCACAGTCATTCTCAGCACACCTTAAAGAGACCTGAACAGATGTGCATCAGGTCTTCTGAAGAAACAAATCTCTGGTCACTGGCCTTTGTAAGCCATTTGGACATGTGCTTGTAGCTGAAGTAAGCCTCATCATCCCAACATCCACTGCTTCATTCCACTGCACAGACAGATTTCCCAGCATCTACTGCTTCATTCCATGGCACAGACAGATTTCCCAGCATCCACTGCTTCATTTCACTTCACAGACAGATTTCCCAGCATCCACTGCTTCATTTCACTTCACAGACAGATTTCCCAGCATCCACTGCTTCATTCCAGTACATAAACAGATTTCCCAGCATCCACTGCTTCATTCCACGGCAAAGACAGATTTTCCAGTGCTACGAGCAACGTACCATTTTGTGTGAAGTCGATCCAATGACACGGCTTATCTGGCTGATCATAATAAGCAGCTCTATTTGCTGACTAAGCACTTGCAGTTAGTAGCACCTGTCAGCTGTAAGTCCAATTACACAGAGGAGGCACATCTATCTGTCTCTGTCAGGAACTGTCAAGAGGAGATTTATCTGTCAATCTTCTTACAGGAAATGTCTCTGTCATTCCTACCAGGTTTATATGATGATGGACTGTATCGAATGCGAAGGGGATCAATTCACCGAAAAAAAAAAGAATTTGCTCAACAGACAAAAAATGAAAATTACCAGTGCTATCCTTTAATGGGGTTATTGTCTATTTACCTTCTCCCCAGTGGTGTTCCAGTGACTTAAAACCACACCATATGGAATGTATCATTTGGGAAACTTATAATGAGATTTTGTTTTGACATTTCTTTATTATAATTTATAGACCCTGCTTTAATTCAGCATTAGTACATGAAGTTGCCATTTTATCCATTCAAATAAATACAGACTAGATCTAGTGACGAGGACACGTCACTAGATCCATTCAGGTGGATTGGCTATTATGCCCCTCCTGGTTCAAGGTCCATGTGCTGATGTTACCATGGAGATCACTGAGTGGATAAATTATATTTAAAAAATTTTTTTTTACAATAATACATTTATTATTTCTATGCACTCACAGACATGATAATTAAATGCCTTATTTGGAAGAGAAAAAAACAGCTGGATTAATGCACCGGCCTCCATGGCTAATGTAGTGCTACTGCTCGTGCAGTTATGTTTCAGTAAATTACTATTATTTCATGTGACATCGCGCTTGTTTTTTGCACACACACACACACGGTACTGTAGTATTCTACAATATAAAAGTTTATACGGAAAACATCTACAATAATAAAACAAAAGGTCAGATACATTGACATATGGTTTACAAGTCATTAAAAAAGTAAAGTGTATGCTGTGTTTTTTAAATCAGGAACTGTGCCAATGCAAACACACGGAAAGTACAGCATATGTTTGAATGTAGCATCTCTTCTTAGGTCTCGGAGGGTTCTACATGGAATGCAGAATAGGTGCTTGGTTATTCGCCTTGATCATTTCCAGCACAATGCACACAAATTGCGCTTTCAGTGAAAGCATCACTGTTCATGTGAGCTGTGGGTGTTCACTAATCAGACTAATCATCTGTTCACTGGCCAACAGAAACAGTGCATTGTGCTAATTCAGGAGGTAATACCTGGTATGTATCACAGGAGAATGTTATCATAGCTGTAGTGTAGTGTAGTACAGCGTCTAGTGTTTTGGAGCTATGAACTTCTAAATGCTTAAAGATGATGTATCACATTTAACGGTCGGGTGCAATGACAATTAGTTTACACGAGAGTGTCAGACAATTTGACGTTGTCACTATCATGGTTGTGTCCATAGCTGAGACTTAAATTGTATTGAACTTTGACCCCATGGTTGGCTCAGTTGTCATGACAATATCATCATAGAACATTCACATCTTCCCTTATGATCTTTAGCGAAGTGGAAAGTGACCAACTAGCCTAACCTTAAAATAAATAAAATGGAAGACCACAGAGAGTTTTTTGAGAGTTTGATAAACACAATGACAAATGTTTCCGTGCCTGTGTGCTGCTGACCAGGCAGACTACAAAGATTAATGACTCTACCTCGGCGGTGCGTTCTTATCAATTATGTGTTTTACATTGCCTAACAACGCCCTTTATCCGTGACTATATTTACAATATATCATGGTCTCTCCTGCCTTATTGCTTAATTATGAACGACAGTGTTCAATATTAAAGTTCAGCGATAATGGAATGTTGGTGGCATTGCATCATATCCATCGGCCGATCGATACATCGCCTAACTGTAAACTGGCCATAAGACTGACTAGAAGAAAAATAACTTTATTTGTACAATGGTTTCCGTAACCTTTGTCCAATGGACAGCCTGTATTACCATATCTACTACCTCAGTCTAGCTTGGCGATAAAGCTTTACCAAGCACGGCCAAGAGTTTATAGCATTGTCGCATTATTTCCTCTGAGCTAATGCACATTGAGAACATCAGTAGCAGATGGACTTTTGGGCATAGTGTGTACAAACTAATCACGGTGGCTTTAGTGCTTCCTCAGGCTGATTAATTAATTAACAAAGGACTTTACCAAAACTTAAACTGTACAAGATCAGCCTCATGAACACAGTCATGGGAGAATTATTAGTGGCATTAACGTGGATCAAACAAAATGAGTCTTTAAGCTGTAACATTTCACTGAGGGGCATGATATTAATATCACACAGTCTTCAAAAGCCGGTTGATGCATGTGATTGGAGCGCTGTCAGATTTCAGACTTTTAGAATATTTATTTCCACATTACTCCTTTCACATCTGAGGGAGCACATTATGAAACAACAACATTGAGAGGGCTAAAAAAAAACTTGAATGAAGAAAATATCTGCACAAGTTAGATAGAAACACAGTCTATTGTGAGACGTGACAACCAGACGTGACAAAACAGGTGGTCTTTAAAAGAAATATGATTCAGTAGCAGGAAACTGTGACTGATTATATGACAAATTTAAACAAGGTCTTCTTCATTGAAATGAGAAAATGGAGGTGAATGAAAAAAATATATATAATAATTTTGACTACAAGTTAACAGCATTCAGTATGGCCCTAGAAGGGTGAAAGAGCAGCCATTTTTAAAATGAGAATATTTAAACAACCAATAATTCACTTCAGCAATTCACTTTCATTTTGGGTCCAGTAAGCCTTGAACTCTTTCAAACAATGCACATGGAGCTTCATTATATTTCCAGGCCTTGGCAAACTGACCTGTAGTTTCTTTACCTGGGGACTACATTTAGAAGGCTGGGGTTTGGAAAAGCAATGCTGCTTCAGAAGTGTTAAAAGATGGGGCTTATTGACAGCAGGCAGGAAGTTGTCATATTAACCAAAAAATAGGACACATTTAATACCACAGCAATGCCACCAAATTTTCTTCTTCTAAAACCCCCTTCTACTGTTTCCCCGTCTAATTCATACAGCACACCTTTGGACTCAATTGAGAAAATATGCCAGGCCGAGAGACAAAGTGGAAAACATCAATTCACAGCTGACCCTGAAACCTTCCATTGTGGAAAAGTGAATTCTTCCCCTAGCAGACATGAAGGCTGGGGGCAGTGCAATCGGCACATAGTAAGGCCTGAAAATCCAGCTTCGAGAATGGCATGATGGTATGTCACATTAAAAAGAAAAGATATAGATCGAATATGCTTAAAAAGTAAATCTATCTTTAAGATATGCCAAATAGACAAGGTTTACTGTTTCTCTTAATCAAAACATGTAAAAAATAAAGTAAATGTAGGCCTTGCATTATTTGTTGTTGAATCCACAGTGGAATTGAAAGCACACACCGTGGTTTTGCCAGAGCATCCTGGGTCATGGGAGAATAGAAAGGTACATTACGTCTGAATCTCACTAGAACTGAAAATGTCACTAGAAGAAAGAGGAGTACCGGAAGCAGTGGGATTGCAACAAGTACAAGTTCATTCCAGCATAATATCGTGTCTGTGAAAATATTGGTGGAGGAAATATGATTTCATGCAGACGGAATAATGCAAATGTCATGCTTTAACTCTCAAACAATTTGTTTAAACACAGAATAGGGAAAATATGGGGTAAGCACCTGCATAGGTTTCTGAAAAATGTATATATATTATGTGTGTGTGTGTGTGTGATATAAAGGATTGCATACTCACCATCAGTGAAAGGCTCATGCATTTTGCGAGGAGAAAACATCAGGAGGCAGGCCAGCCAATGGAATCTAAAATAAGTAAATAAGGCATTGAAATCTCCCTCAGGTCCTGTGGCTGTTTAGTCTGGAACACAACAGAGGCTGATGTTCTCCGATGCAGGTGTCTGTCACCTGCTTCCACTGAATGCAAATGTTTTGGTAACAGACTGTGTCAGGATTCATGGTTATAAATGAGGAAACTGCTCATTATCTATTATTAAAAAGTATTGAAACCTTGCATTATTTCTAATATTCTCAGTAATTCCCTCTTCAAGTGACTAGAAACTGAGTCATTCAGTTCATCTTACAGAATAATATAAGACACATAAAGATTGGGCAAGGTCTGACATTATGCACTGAACCTGCATGTAAACAAGTTAACATATTCAGTAGGCCTACTTATCTTTGTTCTAATATGGAACTAACAGTAGTTGTCCTTAAAATACATCTCTGACCGCCGTGTCCCAGTGACTGTCATTCGCATGGAAAACGCAATTATTCAATTTTCTTATGGAAGAGTGTCCCCTGGTGGTTGCAGTCAACATCTGTAGTTTTTCAGTCCTGGAGTCATCCCCAAAATCATGATCAAGAAAGGTTTATGAGAGAAAACACGTGTTTAAGTGCTAAAATAATTTTGGTTATTGCTTATTCAAACATAAAGCAAGTTTGGCTTATTTTGCCAAATGGTAGCTGTCACTGAACTCACTTTTTCACAAGTAGTTTGACAACCAGTTGACCATCAGTTTAAAACAAAAATCCTCAAAATGCTCGATTGGAACTTGTAGGTTCTGTAGTTAAAATGTGTTTGAAAGATACATCAAATAGAATGTCCCTGACTGATCAGAACAGTAGGCTATCTTGTCAAGGCATCTCAATTTCAGTAGAAGTCCACAGAACAAAAAGTAACTTGTAGTCTTGTGTAACACCAAACAATGTCCCCTCGTTTGTCACAGCGTATGTTCTGTATACAATTTATCGTTTGCTTAACGTAACAGCTACGTGTTATTCTGATTATATATAGGACGTGTATAACCGATTAATATCCATTTATATTTTCTGACCTCAGGTAGCTGCTGTTCGGGTTTATAATACGTATTGCACACGGTAGCTACGTATCTTAAAACTCGTGTTTCCTGCGAACAATTTAAGAGCGGGACAGACTACAGATGTTCTAGCTAAATTAAATGTATTGTGTCATGAGTTACAGTGCGACGGTTATATAATGTGTCAGTGTTTACCTCGTTAGTTAACTATGTGACATATTTTATACATTTCGTAAGCTACTTATCCATTCGTGAATGCAGAGAAACTGTAGCTATTAAAGGTACGATTAGCTAGATCATAACAAATTACTGTATACGAGAACAGCTAAGTTAGCCAACGCTATCATACCCAACTTGTATTAGATCCAGTTGAAGTTTAATGTTCGCTACCGATAGCTAGAAAGACTAACAGTTTCTGCTCGTTTGAGAGATATGTCGCTATTTCCATCTCCAGTATCTATCGCAACGTGTACTTATAATATGACCTGTGAAATAAGATAGCTAAAAAACGCTTGATTTGTGTCCGAAGCGAGGTAGCTCACTGTAACGTTGTATAGGCTGGATCTACTGTACTGTAAGTAACAGTAGTTAAGAGTTGGCTGCCTCGTTAAGTTAGTTAGTCTACGCTTTAACAAAGTCCTGGACTTCAGACTTCAGAAAATGTCTGCAACAGTAAATCTTGAGCTGGACCCCATCTTTTTGAAAGGTCTGGGGTACCTTCATTCCAAAAGTAAAGATTCCGCCGAGAAACTCAAAGCTCTGTTGGACGAATCTTTAGCTAGAGGAAGCGACTCGCCTTACAGGACGTCTCACAAGGTATTCTGATTTTAATCTATTCTATTTTTTTCATCTTTATTTTCACTTTTTCGCCCATCGTGATGCCAACATTAACAGAAGATTTTGTTAAACGCAGCTGTTTTTATTTTATTATTGTTATTAATCTTTTTTAACCCATTGACAGGAAGTGGACGTCAGTCGCGGATCTGTCACAAAAGTGACCTTGACCAAACCCGAGAGTAAATCCTCTTCCGGTTCCTCATCATCAAGCATCAATAATGGGAAAACTGGCAACTTGGAGAAGAGCAAGAAAGAAGCTGAAAAAAGGCCTTTGGAAAAGGTTAGAGGGGAAGGGTTATGTGATTCTGTAATGTCGTGGGGTACATATTGCTGGCATGTGCTTGGTCCATTCATAACCTTCAAAGGCAACTTAAGCATTCCTTTAAAGCTGAAAGGAGTGTCTTTCAAGGTAACAATATTTATGGTACTGTCACACATTATGGAAACATTGCATTTATAAACAGTTCGATGGTTAATGCAAAAAATTTTCAACAGTTTCTCTTATTGACATTATAATTCCAGTACGTAATATCAACATAAAACAAAAATGAAAAATAGAAATAATAATAATCATTACACCTTCCTGTATGTATCAGTGCATACTTATTTATTCATTTTTAAATTAGGTCAAGGTGGATGTTGTCGATGGAGCCGAGCCACCAAAGAAGCCTCGTCTGGAGAAGCAGGAGAACCGCTCCTCTCCCATCACCGTCCAGATCAGCAAGGAGCTGAGCATGCCCGACCTCTCCAGCTTTGAGGAGACCAGCGCCGACGACTTCGCCATGGAGATGGGCCTGGCCTGTGTGGTGTGCCGGTGCGTGTGCCTGCGACGTCAGCCAGAGTTGGCGTGTCTTAAATAACGAGAGTGCTGCTGGGATTTGTTGTCGTTGTTGCAGAGGCTACAGCTCCGGGCTATGAAAGAGAAAGAAGAGCTGGTCCAGCCAGAAGGAAGATGCCACTGTTCTCAGGATTGTGATTAGCGATGTTATTAGTTCAGTATAAATGTATTTATCGGAGGTTTTTTGAGTATCAGGTGAAAAGAAGTGAGCGGTTCGACGCCTGTCTGCCTCCGTTGTAACGTCATGGCCTCCTCTCGCGTTACCTCAGGCAGATGACGGTCACCTCGGGCAACCAGCTCGTGGAGTGCCAGGAGTGCCACAACCTGTACCACCAGGAGTGCCACAAGCCGCAGGTGACGGACAAGGACGTGAACGACCCGCGGCTGGTGTGGTACTGCGCCCGCTGCACGCGGCAGATGAAGCGCATGGTGAGGGCGTCTCTGCGCTCAATGGGAACGGTTTTTACCCATAAAAAATCTGCGTCCATTTGTGGTCTGAAGTGATTGGACCTCACCACCAGAGACAGTACATTACAGGCACTCTTATCCAGAGCGACTTACGTAACTTTTTACACAGCGTTTACACTGCATCCATTCATACAGCTGGATATATACTGAAGCAATGCAGGTTAAGTACCTTGCTCAAGGGTACAATGGCAGCGTCCTACCCGGGAATCGAACCTATGACCTTTATGTTACGAGCCAAGTTCCTTACCCACTGTGCTACATTACCACTGCTTTTTGTTGTTTTTGTCAGGCCCAGAAGACTCAGAAGCCTCCGCAGAAGGCGTCTCCGGCGGCCGTGACCCCCGCCCCGGTGGTGAAGGATGCCCTGCTGAAGAAGGCCGAGGCCAGGCCAAAGCAGGACACGCCCAGCACCTTCCAGGCCTTCAAGAGAGCGGAAGTCAAGGCAAGTTTTTCCCCCATCCTGACAGGATACGAGGGGTCGTTGTTTACGCTAGCGCTGTCGATTCGGGGTGAGGAGATGCCGTTTCTCACGATTGCCGAGCTGCTTTCTCGCGGTGCGGTCGGGGTAATCAGTGCTCGATAGCGAGCAGCCGCTTGACTGGGTGTTGAAAGGCCCAATCCGCATGTGAAATGGCTGATTCTGTTAAAAAAAACAAAAGACAGTAATTCTGTTTCCGCTGGGTGAGTCATCAGCGATTATGCAAATGCACTAGTTGTTCTTGTTGCTCCTTTGACTGACGTGTTTCGGATTTTACCGTGATGGTGTTGTTGGTGTTTTTGTGGAACTGCAGTTCTGTACATTGAGTTTTAGTTTGAGCCTCATTTGCTGTATTTGTCGTATTATATCTGCTTAATATGATAAGATGTCTGCACTAGCGCCTCCAGCTGATTTCCCAGGAATGGGGAGTTGTGCTGTAAGGGCTGCTGGGTATGTGTGGCCGCAGGCTGCAGTGCTGATTGGTCCGCCTTTGCTCTCCCAGGTGTCCACGGCGGCGGCGGCTAACGTCTCTGGCGGCGGCGGCGGCGGCTCCTCCGTCCCCGCCTCCAGCGGTCTGACGGGGTGGGCCGCGTTCGGCGCTAAGACGGCCGCCGCGGGTTCGACCGCCGCCGCCAAGCCGAGCTCGGTCCTTCAGAGCGGCGGGGGGAAGGCCGCCGCGTCCGCATCCGCGTCCTCCCAGAAACCCGCGGGGCTCTCCGGGCTGGCCGTCGCCAAGACGGGCCCGTCCGCTAAGGCCTCGGCGGGGGGCTCTGCTGGCGAGGCGTCCGGCCCGGTCCCCCTCAGGCCCCCGCCCCCCCTCACCCTGGGCAAGCCGGGCCTGAACCGGGCCTCCAGCGGCGACAGCGGCAGCAAGGCGGGCGTGTCCGGCGCCAGCGGCGGCCCGCCCAGCGGCAGCGGTAATGGCGGTTCGGGGGGAAACGGCGGCGGCGGCAGCAGCAGCAGCAGCAGCAGTAGCGGTGGCGGTAACAGTAACAATGGCACCAAGGCTGGTGGCGAGTCCTCCGCCGGAGGTAAGGGGGCAGGGCAGACTTCCCAGGAGTCTCAGCTCAGCGCTCTGAAGCGTCTGCAGATGGTGAAGAAGAAGGCCGCGCAGAGGAAGCTGAGGAAGTAGCGGCCGGCTAAACGAGCTAAAGGATACGGTGCCTTCTGGGATAGATTTGGGGGTGTGCTATCGAATATTTATATTTTATATGTTTTTTAAGTATCTAAAAAAACAACAAGAACCAACGTCAGGTTATATTTACTTGAATTACACTGAGAATCTGCTGCTGGCTCTTCTGGACTGGTTTAATGCTATGGCTAGAGCCACCATGTGACCTGCAGGGATTTAAACTTGTATTTCAGTGGTTGTCCTCCAGGGGTCCCCATAGGCACTCCAACAGCACAGTCAAGTGGCTAATAGGAGAACTGAGTTTCTGATTGAGACATGTATAAAAACAAAAAGTTTATCTAATATGGGGAGAGGAAGGAAGGAAGGTGAACGTGGAGGGAGGTTTAAATGCTACAAAAGAGCGTGTTAAACCAGTTGATTACACGGTTACACCAGCGCTGTAGGACGGAGTGTGGCGCAGTGGGTAAGGAACTGCGCTTGTAACCGAAAGGTCGCAGGTTAATCCCGGGTAGGGACACTGCCGTTGTACCCTTGAGCAAGGTACTTAACCTGCATTGCTTCAGTATATATCAGCTGTATAAATGTACAATTAAAGTGCTAAGTAAGTTGGTAAGTCGCTTGGATAGCCTGCTAAATGCGTAGTAATGTGTAATGTAATGGTTAACTATGATTAACTAATCCGGTTAACTAATTTCTTGGGCCTGAATCGGTCACCGATCACTGAAAAAACCAAAAAGGGCCGTTGTGAGTGCAGGCCTTTGCATTAGCCCAGCACTTAGACAGCTGATTATACTTCAAGTCTTAAGTAGTTAATTAGTTGAATCATGAATGATTTTTTTATTTAACTTTTTTTTGTGCACGTTAAATAACTGCTCTCATTTTTAATGTGGGCATTTCCCACTGCTTCTGACAAAACCAATCATGTACAACCCTGTATAAGGGGACACAAAGTGGCCCTAGGAATGGCTCAGTTTATTAAATCTAACGATTACTGAATTCAGTAAAATAATAATAATTTAGTTAATTAATTGATTTTTTAATCAAGAGTTCACGCTAATGATAACAAGCCGTTGATCCATACTGTCAATCCATCCTGTCTAATATATAGTCCTTTTTCAGGTTCGGGAAGTTCTGCAAATTACTTGGACGCAAATTGTGTGTCAGATCTTCTGTCATTTTTCAAGTGTGCCTTTCATGATGTATGTATAATGCTTTCGTAAGTTCCAAACTTATGTAAACCTGTGAATATCGCACTTTATTCCCAAACATTAAATGTTGGTGGTAACATCTTCCATCGAACCTGGTCTACAGATAATTACATTTTTACAAGCAAATTTTTACAATTATTAATTTCATTTACTTGAAATGAAAAAAAATTATCGAACACCCATATCACCCGTGAGAGAAAATAGTTTCCTGGCTATGAAGTAGCGCCTGTAAAAGTTTAATTACCATTCACCACCACTAGGGTGCAGTAAGGCTCTTTTTTGAGCAAAGTTTTATTTATTTATTTTTTGTGTGCGTGTGAGGTGACGTGCTGACTCCATGACACATACACATATATTATGTACATAGAGCCTGACCGGTCACTTAAATGTGGAAACCTATTCCATCAGAAATGGTGATGAAAATATTATTTCTACTTGTAGATAGATTTTTTGAATGTGTCACTCCCTGTCACCCTATAAAGGTGTGTTTCCTACTTGGCATCCGGCTCAGGTATTAGAATATGGAGACAAAACAATGTACAGTATAGCATTCAGATCCGTCAAATAAATATAAAGTTTATTAAAAACACCCACATCTCAGCAATATCAGGAATGAAATAATAAACAGCTCTCAAATAAACTGCATTCAGTACATTGCAATACATACAGTATTTATACCCATCCGCAGTTTCCCCCCCTTTATGAAGCACACCACAAATCATGGGAACAAGGGAGACTTAAAAACAAAAGAAATCAGAGACAAACGCAGTAAGAAACGCGAAGCCTTTAGCATCTGCGCTAAACGCCGACGCGTTTCCGCTAGCTTAGTACAAGAGCTATGCAACCCCATGCGTAAGTCGAGCTCAGAAAGTCATTCAAGTAACGTTGACTGCACTCAAACCACTCCGAAGCGTTTTTCAAGTACGGCTATTGTCTGAACATCCACTATTTCCCAAAGATCCTTCCTTTTTATTTCCCCATCACAACCTGCTACTGATGCTGGGCCCAGTACATTGAAAATCACATTGCTTTACTGCACAAAACCCCAAAAACTTTTTACCAAAAATCAAAAACAAAGAAACAAACATAATAATAATAATAAAATTATAATAATGGTAATGATAAAAAAAATCTTACATTATTTCTATATGAATTAGGAGTGACATACACATACACACTGTATATACAGGTACATATGGTGGTTAAATTTCCTTTAGCAATGACATTCCTTGAGTATAGTCTAGGCCTACTGCCTGGTAAAATCCTTAGGTAGGATACTGGGGTGAAACAAGATGTTTATTTTTGTTTTTATTTGTGATTAAATCCATGGGTTGTGGGTACATTTGAAACTATAAAACACACGCCAATTGCAGGAATTTTAAACATAGCCATAGTAATAATTTATATTTCTGTGTCACTAATGCATGGTCATTCTGTACGTGCATGTACACATACAAACACACTGTGTTATCGTTTATTTCAAACACATCTACATTTGTCTTCAGGTGCCTTTAAAAAACATTTTTTTCAAAATGAAGTGCTGCAAGAAATTCATCATAAAAATGGTAAATGGGATGCCGTTGTATCAACCATCACCCCATTAGTTTTAACAACGAAAAAGCATATTATAAACATTTAGTGGTTATTATAAATATGCTCTGCTTTTACTATATACAAATACACAGTGTGCATCATATCTGTTCTGTTTTTCATTTTAGCTTTTTGTAAGAACCAAGCACACTGACATCAGTGCTAAAACTTTTCCCTTTCGTCAGTTCAGTGCATTCTGTGTGTTCAAATCATTTATTCAAAGCTATTAAACTATGAAATGGGCTTAACATATAATTTTTTAATATGTATTCAGGTGATTTTATGCCTTTTGTAAAAAAAAAAATTGTTGGTTTGAATTACAGTATAAACAGTAAGTATATGGGATTCAAATGGCGAAATCCCTGAACAAAAGAAAATTGCAAAAATCAACAGAGGTTATGTTGGCATACACACAAAATATAGAAATATATTCTAAAATATGTAAAAGAGCTAACGTATCCCTGATTTTATTATAAAATTGAAGTGTGACATTCAAGTTATACTTCATTGCTCGAAAAAATAAGTGAATGATGTATTTCTTTTGAAGTTATGTTATTGTTTATTTTATTAATTTACGTATGTGTATATAGTATTTATGCTTTTTATAATAGTACTATTGCCAAACTAGATCTGAGGTATATAAAAAGAAGTAGAATGATCTTCCACTAATCTTGTCGTCGTCCATGAAGACTCTCACATTATGCATGTTTGTTGCAAATAGAGTAGCACCATTTGAAATAAAATCAGCTCAAACCAAAATAAAAAGTAATTGCTTTTTACAGTATTAAAATTAAGTGTTACGGCTGTAATTTAATTTACTGTACAAATATCACTTTTCTTTAGCTTGCTATTACCAGCTATTTAAAAACACCACAAAAAGTCAGCTGCCATTACACGAACATACTGCTAACCACATGTACTCTGTGTAGCACCCCTAGTAGAGAGTCTGTTTATGAATCTGTTTTTTGTATTTTATTTTATTTTATTTATTTTTTGATGGACTTGTTATGAATTTTTAAATAATTATACCAGTCCATCACAGACATTATACTGCCCCTGACAAATAGAAATTATTGTACAAACATGACAGGAGATTTATTTATTTTCTTTTTCATTCAGTGCAGCTTGATAGCTGCCTTTACAATGGCTTAATATTCACTGTATTTCATTACGTTAAAAAGATATACCTTAGGTTTTCTTTAGAAGCACCAAAACACGCTAGTGTAAAAATTCTGTTTGAAACCAGTAGTCTCACTGCAGTGAATATTTTTGTAAAATAAAGTTAATTTTAATAACACAGCCCATTAATGTTGCCAGATTAATGCTGGAAATAAATGTGAATGAATTATGGAATCTCAAATGTAGAAAAATAATAATAATAAAATCTGTTCGACGCTCGGTACACGAAGTGCACAAAAGCACTCGCACTACACGATACAAAACCCAGCACAGTTTGTTGATGATATCATTTCTTTTAGTATTTCTACATTTGCAGTGTGTAAAATGCCATTCTAAATAATTACCTCTGCATTAAAAAGTAACATATAAAGAGACGTTCATAGAATATAAAGGCATTTAAAACGAAATTTTATATTAAAGACACTTCAATTTAGCACCGTGAATTAAATAACCCATGAAGTCAGAGTATTACACCACCTACTAATTACCTATATATTAGATAAATCTATTCAATACAAAATTAAACCACCAAGCTGAAACTTTGTTTCCAGTAATGTACATCCTGATGTAGAGGACACGGAGCACCAGAAGATTAGAACAGTGTGTATCTCACAAGAGTAACAAAAATAAAAAATAAATAAATACTGCCTTAATTTCACACCAGTTAGTAAAGCTCAATTGTCTATGTGTAACTGATGGTACGGCTTCCAACCACAGTACAACTCAACCACAGTATTATCATAAGCTCATAAACTTTTTTTTGCATAGAGTCATATTTTGCTGTTGTCGGACTACCACTCCCTTTCAGGAAGAGCTTCTTGAAGATTGCGTCGACTGGTTGCGATAAGGTTTCACATAAATACAACGCCTCTAGTTGCAAATCGGGCTCCTGTGTGTTTGTTAGTATAAACCTGAACACCAAACCTAGACGTAGTGGTTGTAAGGCCCCGTTACCTTGGTGAAGGCGTAGGGAGACGTACTGACGTAGGTGTTTGTGGTGCAAGACGAGGACTTCGCCGCGAGTGTCTCAATAAAGCGCTTAAAAGGGAGCTCTGCGTTTTCCAGGAACTCCGGAGGTTCCCTCTTCGCCTTCTTGTTTTTGGTAGGGGTGCCCTCGGCACCGTGCTTCTCCATGTCCAGCTCTTTCTCCCTGGTTTTCTCCGCCATCTTGGCCTCCCACAGCGCCAGGCCGTGCTTGGCCTCGATCATGTTCTTGTGCTGGTAGAAGACCAGCGAGATGCGGGTGGGGTGGTTCCGGTCGGGGTTCTTCAGCGGGGTGGTGGCGTGGAGCTCCCGCTTGGCGCACTCGATGAGGATGGAGCCGTGGCTGGGGGCCACCGCCAGCCCGCCGATCTCCGGATCCAGGAAGCTGTGCTCGTTGTCCGACCACACTTCCTCCTTTTGGTTGGGAGTCGGCGCCTCCCCGGGTGGGTGGCACTCCTGTTTAATCGCGATCCCCTGGGTGTTCTCGCTTGGCGGCCCGTTTCCGGGCCGGATCAGGGTCGGGCACGGGGCACCCATTGCCGGAGGCCCCTGGCCCATGCCGTTCGCATCGTGAAAATTCATCTCAGGTTTGATCTGAGTGTGAAAATGACGGTCTTTGTCCTGAAGGTACATCTGGGCGTTCTGGGAAAGATACGAGTTGGCGTATCCATTGTACTCAATGCTTTTGCTCGCTGGTGAATAGTCCACGGTTGGATGGGCCGAGGGTGGCCGGGGGACGGCCTCCAAAACCTGGCCGTCCGGCCCACTGTTAGGGCCGTAGGTTGAGTAGGGACCCATGGGTTGAACGTTGGGTCTTGTGTTGCAGTTGCTGTAGCCGTTCACGTGTAAACTGGGCTCATTGTACCGAGGCGGATAGTCGACTCTGTAATGCTGATGGGGATAGTACTGCTGATCTGTGCAAAGCTGTGGTCTCTGGTGGGGGTACACGTCCATCTGCTTTTGATTCGAAGCATAGTATGGGCGAAAGCCGTCCAAGGGAGCGCTTCCATTGCACTGATATCCTGGGTAAGAGGAATTTGGGTTTAGAGAGCCGTGGTAAGGGTTTACAGTATTCGACCCATTTAAGTAAGGGTTTGCATGTATGGTAGAGGGGTGAGGGCTCAAGGGTGCTGGTGACTGTGGGCACAGGTTTAAAGGGGAAGTGCTCGAAAATGGATTTGCCGGATTGGGGAACCTTGGATAGCTTTGCTGGGACAGGTGTGGGGAACCAGGGGTGGTGTTTGGGGGCCGCAGTTGCTGCTGTTGTGGATATGGTGTATTGAGAGGGTGTGGGGGGTGACCCATCTGTGCTGCTTCCGCATGAAGTTGGTCTGGGTGAGAACCTGTGGAAAGAGAGAACACGTGGGCCTTGGAATTAGAGTTCTGTGTGAAAAATACTGGCACTGAGTCTGCAGGTTTAGAACAGAATACATTTGGTGGATCACAAAAAAGTATATGCAGGAAGATAATTGCGACAGTTGTTTGGAATAGCAAAAAAATTGCTGTACCTGACACGTCCATGTTTGGGCCCGGTTTCTCCAAAGTGCTTTGTTTCGGAGTCGCTTGAGGGTTCTTCTCGGCCTTCGAGTTCGGGGTGTCCTTGTTTGCGCCCCCTCTTTTGGCCTCCAGGTTCCGCTGTCGGCACGACTTCGCCGGCTCGGCGAGCATGCGCACCTTCCGGCGGTAAGCGCTGAGCGCCTGGATGGCTCCGGACCGGATCTTCTCCTGCTGCCCTTCCACACTGCCCAACTCGTCCGTGGAAGAGATCTTGTATAAAGGCAGAACGTGGAGCTGCTCGTCCTCCGGGATCGTCCCAATTTCTCGATTGTCCTCTCTTGTTAGAGTGCAAACCTTGTAGAGGGACAAAAAAAAATGTATTTTAGTGTACGCATACACATGCACACGTAGGCAAGAACATAAACATACACGCACATGTAACACACACACACACTCGAAAGTACACAAACACACTCAAAGTAGCAGAAGCATATTTCTGAAACTGTGAGTCTTGCATGAACATAGTACACTATGTTTCTTGTTTTGGTCTCTTCGCCAACACTTTTAAATAATGTTCTACGTTGTACAAGACACACAGTTTCATCTATCAATGTGAATCAATGAAAGCACGCAATCGGACTTCAAAGCGTAACCACAAATGGCACATGAATGTGTTTCCTTGGTAATCTTTCCTTTAAAACCACTAAAAACGAGGTAAAAGATGAAAGGTTTTTTCCTCTCTTGATCTCAAAAGTATGCTGAAAGTCTTTCACCACAAACCTTTGCAGTGAATAGAAACAGCTCAATCGAATTAAAAGTTAAGGCCTGCCATTAAAACTGCTTCATAAACCATTCAAAAACACTGAAGCCAAAATGAAAATCAAATGCAGTAAGGTCAAGCCATCTATCAAGCAGTTTTCCAGTGATGCCGTTTCGGTTCATATAAACAGCAACTTTATTATTTATTAATATTGCATTTATTAAATGCGTTTATAGACAAAGGAACCACGGCACTTACCACAGTGCTGCCGCCCGGCATGTTATGGAGGTCTCTGTGGGCGTGCGCGCAGAAGTCCAAACAGGCCGTGACCCCTGAGAACGGACGCCCTTCCTTCAGCCCCAACCGACAGTCCGGCGCTCTGTGTTCGTACTCCACCTGCCGAAAAAGGCGGGAAAACGGCGACTGTAGCGCATCCGCTTCACGCCGTTCATCGTCTCGATGCGGAGCGCGGCTCCGTTGGTTGTTCCACGATTAAGACGGGACTTTGAGAACAGCAAATAACGCTGTCTGCGCATTTATTCCGTTTTAGCTCCAACAAGGATGATGCGCCGAACACAAAGTGTTTGCGATTGGAAGACGTACCTGGTTTGCATGAGCATCGGGTGCCATTTGCTTGTACTTCGGGCCCACCAAGGTGGCTAAATTCTGTAGATGTTGCTCCATTTTTTCCTCCTGAAAAACAAAATATTAGATCATTCAGGCCGTGACGTGTTTATGGTTGCAACTGTTCTCCAAAGTGAAATTTACGTAAAAAATATCAGTTGTTAAATTGTATAAAATACTTCTCGTTTAATATCTATACTCCCTAAATTACCCCCTAATTGTTAATTCACTGTTAAATTTTACTTCTGTCTTTTACTACCATCTGTGCATTCTCCTTTTTCTAACTATGTTAATGTGTGGCATATACAGTGCGCTGAATTGGGACGTTGTACCTCTTTATGATCATCCCCAAGGAGCCTAAATTTCCTGGGGACTTTACTCCTGGCAAACTTGCATCCATTGTAGTACATACTCCATGAGCACCCAAAGGAGAAGGAAGCACCACAGGTGTCTGGGTCTAGTCCTTGACAAGCACACGTTCTCCTGGGGGGAAAAAGTGGAGTAGAAATATCCCATCTTGACAAAATGGCTTTATATTGAAGGCACCTGTTCTACACATTTCTTTTTTACAGAGTCCGGTGTGTTAGGCCTCGGAAACCTGCTTTAAGAAGACAAAGAAGGGTGTGTGGAGGCTGCTCATTCAAATGAGAGCACCAGGGTGCCTACTTTCTAAGGGTCCCGTAACTTCACAATTACACGCGCCAATTGCTTTTCGACAAAGCATAAAAAACAGAAGATACTGCATCTCTGGCAGATGGCTGATGGGATTGAGTGTGACATCACTGAAGCACATGTTAAGAAAAATAGAGATACAAAGAACAAGAGCAACACGAAAAGGTCTTTAGAATCATTGATATCGTTATTGGCTGGGACTCCGGTGCACGTCATTCTCTTGTTCGTCCTAGCAGCAGAGTGGCAGAGATTAGCGGTTGGCAAACCCTTACTCTTCGTTGAAAGCACACTGGCGGTTGGTGAGGGTTAGGGTTCGGTACTTAACCTGCATTGCTTCATATAATGCCTGTAATGTAATGTAATGTGAAGCAGAGGGGCAGAGACCCAGAGGAGTTGGCAGTTGGTTGGCGAGCCCTTACTCTTCGTTGAAAGCGCATCGGCGGTTGGTGAGGGCGCCGTGTCGCTGCAGCGTGCCAGCCAGGTCGGCGTAGAGCTGGTCTGCCACGGTGGCGGGGATGCCCTCCCAGACGATGATGACCACCACGATGGCGGCCGACTCACAGGTGTGTCCGGGTCGCTCCCGCACCAGCACCAGGACCTTCTCCTCCACGCTGGCCCGGCGCATCACCTGGTACAGCACGGAGAGAGAGAGGGGGAGAGTGAGAGAGAGAGAGAGAGGGGGGGGGGGTGAGAGACCAACAGACAGACAGCAAGAGAGACCGAGAGAAAGGGAGAGAGAGATTTTTTTTGCTGCTATCAACTATGTGTCAACAGAATTATAACAAACACAGACCACACAGCCTTCGGTACAGCTAGGATGTTTGGAATGATAAGGAATGAGAAAATGCTGAAGATCTGATAAGCATATGGTGATCATGTTGTCTTTTTGTGAGTTGTGAGTATTTCAAGCTTTGTGAAGTACTCTCTTGTTATCATTTCACTTGATAGATGCTGTCCATTTTGGCCAATTAGAAAAAAAATGCATAAACCTGCACATTGTCATTGTATGCATTGTGTTACATGCATGCCAGTCTTACCCATTTGGCAATCGGGCACCCTAGTGCACTCTTGCCCTCCTTTCCCGTGTACACAACCTTCTCAATCCTGATACAGCTGCCAGATTGACCAAACCTTGAAAAACAATAACAATAATACTTCATGAATTACATTCCTATTGCATATCTGAAACTGCATGACTAAAGAAATTAAATTAAAATCATTTTACCTCTTTTCCATGAGCTCTCTGATTCCTGCAACACTGGGAGCAGCTCCCAGATGAGTGTAATATGGACCATCATCTTTTCCACTGATTTGGTCTGGTTAAAATAATAAAAAAACGCATTACAATCTAAAACACAGGTAAACCTGCACAGCTGTGAAAGCCTAATAGAACTTTTTTTTGTACTATATGTTATCTTAAGACTCTTGTTTATCAAGGACCACTCTTTTCCGAACTGACAGGTCTCCTGATTACTGATCATAATAACCCCCCAGTCTTACCAAAACAGTGACACGATGGAATCTCATATTGTGTTTTAATAGGGGTGTCCAACAGGTTTTTGATTGGAGTGTCCAGCAGTTTCAAGGGAGATTCCAGAAAGCTGTTGATGTTGGGTTCCATTTTCTTTGTCGGGGTGAGGTCTGAGGTAGCATTCGACTGCGTCGCAGCGCGAAAATCCTCACCGCCGAGGGTTGCGTTGGTCGACAGGACGGTCACCGGGCCCGAGGTCTCCACCTTGAATTTGTGGGGACTCTTTATGACCAGCGATTTTCTCTCGAACACAGGAGAGAGTTGATACCGTTTCAGCTGATGCTCCATGGTGGCGATGATGCTCTTGTGTTGAGCCTGCTCAAAGGTCATCTGCGGATGTTCCTGCTTTATCGCGGCCTGCGTTGCAGGGGTCGCCAGTTCCTTGTCCTGCCGAGGTTCGGTTCTCAAGCCACGCTCACACACGATAGCCTCTAGGATGTGCTTAAAGTCATTGAGGTTTTGCTGGTGCCCTTGTTTTTCCTGCTTCTGCAGCAGGTGCATTCGCAGAGCAGCGTGTTTCTGGTACTCTCTGTAGTTTTGGTGTTGAAGCTGCCCTTGTTGTAATTGTGCATGGGACATTTTTTGAAATTCCGATGCGGGGTACATCTGCACTGACGGCTGTTGGTTATGAGCACCTTGTGGAACCTGAGGTGGTCGATGCATTGGTGGTGTCTGTGGGAACTCTGTGTGATTCACTTGCGGTTGAGTTTGATGCTGATGTGAGTATTGCTTTTGGGTGACCGTGCTCTGTGAGTTCTGAAGCTGCGGAATCTTCACTGTTTTCATCTCACAATTTTCGCGGACTTCTGATTGGGTGTACGGAAACATAGCATCTTGCTTAGTTTGTACTTCAGGTAGTGTAGAGTTTAAAAACAGAGGAGATGTTCTGGCAGTTGGATTTAGTTGAGTCTGCTGTTGCATTTGGTGGTTTTGAGATCTGCAGTTGGATGAATTCAGCTCTGTTTCAAGCCCGATGTCCTCCTCCTCCAGCTTGACTCTGTTAAAAACCTGACAGTTCAGCTGTCTCTGGGAGGAATCTTGAAACTGATCGATAAGCTCTCCCATACTTTGGGAATTCTGAGATTGATCATGCGGGAGTGCACTGCCTACCATTCGGCCTTCAGATTGTGGGGTGGGCACTGGCTGCTGTCGCGAAAACCCAGACTCCTGAATCTGCTCAATGTCCTGGGCGCCTTCCAACAAATGCTGTTGCTGCATTTGCGTGTGGAACTGATTTTCGACCTGATGTTGAGGAATACCATACTGTTGGGAAAGAGGTTGTGATTTATTACTCTCTATAAGCTCTTTGTGTGGAGTAGGAATTTGGGGGGGTCCTGGATGTTGTTGTTGCCATTCTGGCCTACTTCTGTAGCCAATTTGACCCGGTGCCAGCTGAGGTTCGTACTGATTTTGCGTCTTTCTTTCCTGTTGCTGGAAGCTAGATTGATTGGATTCCTGGTTTTGAAATCCTTGCATGGGGCCCAGGTTCTGCATCTGGCCCGCACCCTGAACATCTGCCTGCTGTTCCCGCTGCGGCTGTGGCAGGCCCGTTTCTTGGGGAGGCTGGGAAGAATTCAGGTCAGTCCAGTTCACATCAGGATAAGGATCTGTTTGTTGTAACGTTTCCTCCACCTCCCCTTCAAAAGAAACATGTCCGTTTGTTTCGTTTTTGCCTTTTGCATGAGGTTCTGTTAAATGATTCTCAGGTTCTTGATTTGGAGCACCTTCGCTTAACCCTGGAGGGTTTGACACTGCTGGGTCAGGAGTGCCCTGTTGACTGTAGCTTTTGGGTGAGCTCATCAGTTGGGTTTCTGGCTGAACATCAACCTGCACCTTCTCTGGACTCACCTGGGAGTTCAGTTTTGGACTGAGGACCTGTGAAGGGTAACTAAGGTCTGTATCCTTATTTTCCACCACTGCTGCTATATTATCATTAATAAGATGAGTAAGTCCTTCACTTTCCTTTGGCTGAAGGGGACTTCTAGGACAGGAGTTTTGACTTGGCTGTTCATCTGAATGGTGGTTCTTTGAGGACCCCTCAGGGCTGCTTTGACCATTTTCACTATCTGTAGGCCTCACCGGTTGTGGCTCCTCATCAGCATTTGGGCACGGGTCCTGTGATGCCAGGGCATCTTCGAGAGGGAACCTCTGGCCATGCGGCTCTTCCTCATCTGTAGCCAATGAGGCACAGCCATCGCCACTGTGTACTTCCGAGGATGTTCTCTCTTGCTCCCTGGATAATGAGTTTGGGGATGAAATTGGCAAACCTGAGCTCCGTGCTGGGGAATCCGTGGTCTCTTCAGGCGTGTCATTCGAAACTGGGCTCTCAGCTGAATCGTCTTTAGATGTGTTCCGTGAAGCAACCGATATGTGGTCTGGGTAACACTGAGGCAGTTTTTTCTCTAAGAGGTCACTGTGCATGTCTTCCATGGAAGGCGAGTTCACTATAGCACCATTAGTAAAGGCTTGCTTCTTGTTCCTCGGAAGCGAATAAAGGTCCTCATCAGAGAAGCTGCGCTCGTTATTATCCAGTTTCTGCTCCTGCGAGCCGTCGCGCTCCTCTGCTGAAGGCTTCGGGAGCTCCGGAGGGCAGTCCAGCTCGCTCGCCGTGCAGTCGGACTTTGCTGCCTGCCCCGAAGGAGTCACGCTGTCATCCTGTCCATTTAACTCCGCGTCCAACCTGAGTTTTTTTGACGGGTGAAATTCCAGCAGCGACGGCTCGCTGAGCGCGTGCTTCACCCCCCCGTTTCTCGGGTGGGGGCTTTGATCCAACAGGTCCTGCGTTCTGATGGGGCTGGAACACTTCTTCCCAAGGCTCCTCCTTGGGTTGACCCCCTCATTGGGTTTGAAGTGGTTCCAGCTCGCATCCCCATTGGTCTGCTGAGGGAGCGCCTCCTCCGGTGATTGGTTTCCATTCTGGACCGCGGCGATCGGGTCTTCCATCCGGGGAACGGCATTGGGTGGTGCCGGTGTCAGTCTTTCTTCTGCCTCATGACCGGCCTTTTCTGTTTCCATCTGGCCAGCGTTGAGTCCATCCACAAGGCTGCCCTCCGTGAGTCCTGGAAAAAACAAACCCCATTAGTGCATTAGTGACTGTGTATAAACAAAGCAAGAAAAGACTGAAAAGCTTCAGCTCAGATGCAATGCCGGCCAAATCTGAGCAACTGCCGTCCTTCTTGCTTAACATGAGTGGCATTTGCACTTGGCATTTGTTCATCAAGATACATACATACATACTAGTGGCTTCATCATTTATATAATGGTAAATAGGGAAAGGTAATGTTCAATAATAACCAAAAATACAAGGAACATATGGGCCTACACTATTTGGATATGATTTATTAGGACCTTTATGACACATTGATGGTCCAGGAAAAAGAAAAGCTTTTCTCCTCCGTACTGAAACAACAATTTTGAAATTCCCAGGTATGCCATTAAACTCAGACGATCACATTCCTTGGATGGTATAGAATGAAGACTTGTAATTCCACTGTTCAGTCAGGTTTTTCAATCAACAGTGCATGCTGCAAATGCTTCTTCCCTGAAGACTGGAGTCTCCTGAAAATTGAATTAAATTTCCAGAAGTATAAGGCTCTGTTCTTTTGTGGGACACTAGTATTGATGTACATCTTTAGATTAATCAAAATCAATTTCTGCCTTTTCACTTTTTAAAAATAACTAAAACGTTGTTATTAAAAGAGGTGAAACTGTGGTAGAAAAAAAGAACCAACAATTAAATAGCGTTTCTCTTAATCATCAGTCTTGGTTATGCATAAATTTTCCCCATCTATCCACTTAAGACAGCTTGTGTGTGTGTGTGTGTGTGTGCGCGTGTGCGTGCGTGTGTGTGTGTGTGTCATTGGCACGTTGTGACAGTTCTGTGAAGCGTGCAACCTTAGGCAAAATATGATTCATTAGAGGGATCGAATGCAGTGTGCGAAAGGGCTATGCATACAGGGTCAGCTGTTACGCCAGAGTGTTCATGACCTTTCACCCCAAAGAATTTCTCTGCTATACAGGGCCCAGTCAGGGGCTTCCTGTGTTTTGTCAGAAGTCACAGGAGCAGTCCTTATGCATTGGGTTTACTGGCACGCGGTTGTTTACATTTTACAGAGGACAGCACACACACACAGTGACCAGGTGAAGGTTTCATTGTTCTCTTCCTATGTTTAAATTGACACATTTAAAAAACTGTGTAAATGATCTGCAATATAGTTTTTTTTTCAACAGATATAAACGGTGCAACCTTTTGCATTCAGAATCTAGATACTGGGTGAAAAGCAAAAGCTACAAAATCAGAAGAACATTTGACCACAAGTTCTTCTCCTGTGGAAGTGTTTTTGAAATACTTTTTAAAATTCTGTTCTCTTTTTTAAAAAAAAATTGATAATCCATCAAAAACATATCAAAGACAACAAATGGATATTGTCTGTCCAACATCAACATGCAACCAAGCACAGTTCTTACTTGGATTTTTATACCGAACAGGTACATTAGGAGCTTGAAAAGGACCGGGCAAAACAATGAGTGTGTTTCTTTTAATTAGAAACAGTAATTCAGCTGTCATCAGAACTGACAATCACATCTGGAATTAATTTTGCCTGCTCGTGATCACAAGAGAGGTGCTGTCACTTTCTGACAAGGATTTTTTTCCCCATCCTTAGAAAATTTATGTTAAACCAAAGAAAAGGGGAAGATTACTCACAAAAGAATTATTCAATTATTCCCACTCCCCCTGTAAATATTGAAAAAATGAGAAACGGATTTATTGAACAGAATGAAAAAACCACTGAAAGATCGGTGATATTTTTTTCCATCTACATTAAAATGAACTTTAGTGGAAAAGCACACAGTGGAGTTGCGGTTGAGGCCAATACACATTACAGTTGCACCAACATATGTGATGTGAATCATATTCCATATGTTTGACTGGGGATAAAAAAAGAGCAAGGCTGCATTAAGTTAAAAAAGAAACCGAGTGAGACTGATTTACTGTAGTCAGACATTGGCACACAGAGGACTGGGTTGTGCGCATGCTTCAAACCAGCCTGCGTCTTCAGGGACAGATTCAGAGACAGGCCAAGATTCAATCAACATTTATCCTTAACTTTGAACGCAATCACATATAACCGTTATTTTATTTTATTTTATTTTATTTTTTCTGTCTTTACAAGCACAGTTCAGAGATGCCGGCCATCAATAAACTTAATTGCCGAACTGATTGAGAAGGGGGTGAAAAAAAGGTTTCAAAAAAAAAAAAATTTTTAGAAACCTTTACTTAATTTAAAATGAAATATAGTTATATTTCTCATGATTTCTCACCCACCCTACCCCCCAACTGACAAAGTATAATTGTCTTCTTAGCCTGGTTTTTTAAAAAACAGTCCAGCCTTTTGGCCGTTTGACTAAATCTTATCAGTCTGTCACAGAGTGCCTTCATTTAAAAGGAATGTCTGTCGTTTAGCTGCCGACTGACTGATACCAGCTCCGATCCACTCCCCTGCAGCGGGCCGTTCCGGGGTTTACCAAACACCGTGCGGCACTGTGCAGTTGGGAACGCCCACTCTGGGGGAAGGAAAAAAATAAAAAAAAGGTCTTTGAGACCGACAGATAACACAGCCAGGGATTCTTTCTGTCTGGTTAGCCCGCTGCACATACGTTCCCTGTGTCGGCTGTGAAGCAACAGCAACTCGTCGCCTGTGTATTGTGTATGCTCACTGTGAACGGCAGTTGACCCCATTCTTAAAGAGCTTTGCTTTTCTGTTCTGATATTGAGGCGATGGACATGAATATAAATTAATTTGAATTTCATCATCCTGTCCACCCTAGCCCTAGTTGTTTTTTTAGTGGCAGCCATAATTTTAATATTGTATATTATTTCCATAATTGGCCGTTGATAAAAAGTTGTTTCTCTGAGGAAGGGAATGAGTGGAATTCAATCATGCTGCTGTATTTGAACTCATCGCCATAAAACCTTTGCGTGAAAGCAAAGAGACTGATAGCTTGCCAGCTAAATTCACTAGAAAGTGAAGAAAGTAAAGGTTATAAAAGTACACCTGAGGTTCAAACTGGGACATTGAACCCACCAAGGCCTACATGCAGTGTGCGTAAAAGTGAAGGGGAAAGTTCATAAATCAGACAAGCTACAGTACTTCCTTTTTTTTTTTTTTTTTGGGCCATACTGACTAAAATAGGGCGTTACAATAATCATCCATTTCTCTTTCTTGGCTGTAAAGCGCAAATGTGTTCCTGTTTGAAATTCTACCAAATTTGACTTCTTATAAGCCGATTGGTCATTTTGATATATTCACCATAAATAGTCCAACATGCAAGACTGCTGTGTGACATTTGTCTTTTGCAAATGTGATGTTGAAACTTTGAGGACATGTACCAGTGTTGGATTACAAGGCTTGATTTGAGCCATGAAAGAGCAGCTGGTCAACAGTGATGCATGCTCTTAAAATGGTAGAGGCAGTTGTTGTGCACTGAAGAATACTAATCTTGAAAACCAGATAAACCAGGATGAAAAGCTTTGGCAACATTCATGCACAGTAATGCCTTAATGCACATATTTTTTTGTATGATTAGCCAGTAATCACCAAACACTCATGTGAGTTGGCTCCATTTTAAATGAAGGATGAGACCGGTTAATGTCTTCCAAGAATAGATCAATGCCCAGGCTCAGAAGCTCCATAAATCAGTGGTTCGCATTAAAGCGCAGCAATCGATTGTGCTTCCATTTCCACACAGTAAAAAGGAATCAGGGCCAGCGAGGGACTACAGTGCATCTGAGCCAGTGGTTTATGAGGCATCTTTGCATTTTTTTGTGGTGGATCTTTGCATTTTTGCAAGGCATCTTTGCAAGGCAAAGACGTGGATTGTGATTGCAAGCACAGTTTTGACAGGAAGCCCGTACCTTCCTTATAGTTGTTGACAGTTACATTTACGACCATCCAGTAGTTCCAGCGAACGAGAAGTGGCAAGGGCCTGTGGGCCAGTAAAGTACGACATCACTTCCTTAGCAACAGCTTGACAACCCCCAGTCCTTGCGTTTTTTAATTTGTTTTCTGCAACACTAATGCTCTACATTCTTATAATCATTTGTATAGTGCTATAGTGCTGGAAAAAATGATAACTGTAGGAATGTATGCAATACATTTTTTTTTTAAGTGTTCTACAATTAATGAAATAACGGGACAGCGATGTGAAATTGATCACTATTGAATGCCAATTCTGCAGGCTCAACTCTGATTGTGTTCTGTCACGTGTGGGCAGCAGACAGCAACATGGAGCAGAAGATCTAGACAGCATGTACTGCAAGTAAAATTGCACAGAGAGGATGACAGGGAAACATTGAGATCAGTACACGATTATTATTTGTGTAATTGTGCAGCAATGCACAGCATTGGCCATATCCCTGGAGAGCAGTGAGCTGTCACTCTCAAAGCACTCCAGCGTTGCTGGCGACAATAGCATTTTACTGAAATACATTATGGCTTGTTTTATCATCTCAAAATAATATCCTCAAAGCATCCTTTATGTAGAGGTTCATTTCTGAAATGTGTAGCTCAGCAATAATTTATAATATAATATCCTTTTTTGCATGCATAGCCTGCATGATCTAAACACATCTCCTTGAAGTGGCCACATACTGTCAAAATATCAATTTCTGTTTCACACATCAAGTCTTTTGAACAGATGTATTCATAAAAGAAAAAATATATAGGCCATATCCCTGAATGTTCACACACACCCCACACACGTAGTTTTGTTATAAAAGGCTATTATGTCAGAATCTGTCTTGCACCTTGCGTCTAAATAAGGATCATGGGCAAAAATAATCATGTGGGTTATCTAGTTTCCGCTGGACATTGCTGTACTTTTTCTTCACCTGACGTCATGCAGCCTTTTTAAACATCACATGACCCAAAGCATAGCTGGCGAGAATTCCTTTTGCAATTATTACTGAGTGCTTTCTCGTCCGCAGACATACTGTGCTTGTTCATTTCTTCGGTGGACAAATATCACAGGGTCATATGATATTATGGGATCAGATTTCTGGGTCAGTGTTTTATTTAAATGCCGTAGTAATGATAATAGCAATGCTTGAGAATCTTCCGCAAGCAGGAGATTTCTCATTGACATGCATAGCGAGACTCGGGACCGTGACATAACTTCGCTGCTGGGGCTGACACGCCCCGAACCCAAACTATTTCCAGTTAGTCAAGTCACATGGAATCATGCACACCTAGCAATTTTTTTGCAGGTTATATGCGTATCTCTGGGATGAAACCGACAGCTGTGGTTTTTTTTTTTCCTTCTTTTTTCTGTTGTTTACATTCATCCCCTCCCTTCCCTTGGCTCTTTGCTCACACAACCCGTTGAGCAGGCATTCCTTCACGCAAACAGCACACCTACGCACGGTTCCTACCCACGAGAGCTTCACACACTTTCAAACAAGCTCCCACACTTCAAAACACCGTGTCACACACTCACAATTCCATTAATAAATGCAAACTCCCTGTGTAAAGGACATAAACGCTTTGAGCCACGTAACACTTTTTTGTGTTATTATTCATTATTTGCAGGAATTCTGCAAGCATTTTTGATGCTATCCCATCAACTTTTAAAGTTTCTGTCGAATGTTTAACAAGCATATTTGAAATTCTCTGAGAATAGAGAATCTCTGCAAAGGGACTTGCATTGCTTACCAAATTTTCCAGTGAAGACATCTAGAAAATAATTCCCTTAACATCAATTTTTAGCTGTTGTTTTCATTCTAATCCTGAGACTTATTTACTTGGAAAAGCATGTTGAATGTGTATTGGCAGGTCACATTGCTCCCTGAGTCAACAGAGAACGCCTGAAGCTAATCAATCCCCAGACAATGCTATAAAATGGATTACCCTGTGCATTGCCTCTGCCGACCTCATTGAACTGACCTAGAAATGGCAAACCTGGACCATGTGACCCAGGGAAATCCATGTGACCCAGGAAAACCCAAGCGCGCTGCTGGAAAACAGACAAATCAATGCTCCCGTGAAGCAAAAGAGCCTGTCATGAAGTTATAATGGCAAGGAGCTCCAACACAAAAGCAGAGCTTGGCATGTCTTTGCTTTGCAGAGAGGACTACAACGCATACAGAGAGGTCATAATTAAGAAGCAAGTCTGCAGTAGCACACGCATGCCCATGCTCTTTCCTCCAATAAGCATTCTACTTGGCATCTCACCGTTCTTCCTTCCCCCCCCCCCTCAGGTCAATACATCTGACCGGGTTTTGATGCACTGCACACCAAGCAAGGTTAATTTCTTTCAGCGGGGACGGTAACCATGGCGACCACCTGATTCCTGCGCGGAGCCATCTGCTCCAAACATCGCCCGGGGAGAAGCAGGTATGGCCGCCTTGGGCGTCTATCCAGCGCATTAACTCCACTGCTGTGGGATCAAAGGGCCATTGTAAGTGCTTATTATAGTCTCACTCTGTTTAGACTGCACGATGAACTGTATTTTAAAAAAATGTCGGTGAATGTGTGTGGATAATCTGTGTGGTATATATCAGCCTGAACAATCGCTAGCTGTGACAGTTCCACATTTTACCAGTAATCTTTATACTGTATTTCGGCGTATGATTTGCGTCTCTCTTGAGGGTAAAATGGAGGAGGCCACAGGGCTCTCCCCTGCTCATGTGGTGTATATGCTGTGTCCTGTGAGTTATGTTCTGAAAGAATTTGCTTCTTTCATTGGCGATATGCTGTCAGTGTTCTGGCCATCCATCCAACAAAGGAAAATGATTTCTGCAAAGTAAGTATTTATTCAGCTGTATCGTCACTGAGGCAATTCAAACCAAACCTTCAAATCTTCAAACCTTTATGCTGCAGGCCCACTTCCCCAACCATTAATCGCAAACACCAAGGTAGGCCAAGGAATCGATGTGTTTCACTACTGACTACTTGTTTGATTATTTTAATGAGGAAATCTAGAGAGAAACACTCCAAAATAGTTTGTTTATGTAGGCCAGGCTATTTCGAACGGGACCTTTCAAATTCTCCCGCCTGCCGCCAAGGGGGAGAGGCTGGTTCCGTAAAAAGAATCCACCGGGTTTCGTCTCGTTTCGGTTTACTGGGATCGCCTCGTCCAAAGTCACGGCAATCTCTCTCTCTCTCTCGCTCGCTCGCTCTCTTTTCCTCTCTCGCTCTCTCTCCGCTGGCGGTAATAGCGGCGGTGATATTCAAATAGCGGGCGGCGCGCGGCGTGAGGGACGGCGCCTCGTTCGGGCCCGTTACGCAAGCGGCCCGGCGGATCGCCGGGGACGCCGCTGTTTGTAAACAGAGCGGCCATGTGAGCGTGCGCACGTGGCCCGGGTTCTTCAGCGTGACCTCACGGGCTCGCGCCGGAGGTGAACGCTGACGTAACGTCTGCACCTCCGCCCCTCCCGCCGAAAACCTGGCCCCGGCCCCCGGCCCCGGCGACGCTTATCACCGAAACGCCTCCTTCGCTAGTGGAGCGCGTTTTAAAACACTGGCGGGAAAACAGACTCACAAAAATAAATAAATAACGGTCGGCGTTTTCGTTTGAATGCCTCGGCTGCCATTTCTCTGAGTGGGATTTTCTTTGGCGCACTCTCACTGTAATCAGTGGGCTGTGGGTGTGATGTCACTCAACGACTAAATACAGAGGTACAATTCACAAATCCAACGCACAGGACAATTGCACACAGGCTACTGAACTTACTCATTGCATACAGATCGTTTTCATTCCCAGAGATACTTTTTTTACGCACACACACACGCACACAATATTTCTATATCTATTCTCTGAATGTTGAGAGATGTGATCAAATTTCAATGCTGTCTGGTTCAATAGGCTTGTCCTATGAAAGCTGTGTTGATGTTATCAAACGATGGGCATTGTTTAACCATGTAGGTCAGTTTCCAAACACATTCTATCAAGTTCATAGTGGCCTTGGTTGCACGTGTCAGAGGTTCAACAAGTACGCACTCACAGACAGACTGTCTAAAGGGATGCCACTGCAAAAGAGTCTGTCTGAACAAGCGGTTTAGTCGGGTATTAGTCTTTTTCCTCTCAAAATATGAGCTTGTTGGCAAATGAGTCAAACTGTCTCACCTCACTGGCAATATTTTTGTCACATTTAGCAAGTAATAAAAGTAAAAGTAATAAAAATAAGATTCTAAGCCATAATATAAGGCTAAAACGTTTAAGGCTGGTTTATGTATCTCTGGTTTTTTGCAATGCCTGCGCTTTGGAATTACACTGTTTTGGAGCCCTTGGCAACTCCCCAGCATCGTCCCGCAGCGGCAGATGCATCTCAGAGCCAAAAGCGGGGGGAGGACCACACACTTATGAAAAACATATGCTGCTTTTTTTTAATGCTCATATCAGAGTCAACAACATATTTTAGTTACTGTACATGCGCTGTCGGTTTACGCAGGGCGTGTTTTTAGTGTCGTGCTGTTACCAGGACTGCAATGACTGCGTTCTACTCTCTGCAGTTTGTTTCCTTGTGTATGAACAGATGTGTATCCAGCAGACCGGCTTGTCAATTCTGGCGAATGTGAATATAAATAACATCATTTTATAATTAAGGTATATCGAGTAAAATAAAAACCCGGCTCTAATTTCAGTAGTCGAAAATGAATTTTTAATTATTTATGAGTTAAGTGATATTTAAAGGCAATTATAATTCTTAAGAACTGCAGGGGAAAAAACTAACCAAATGCACAAGTGACAACTATCTTTTCAAATCAAGAAGATCATTTTTGGCCAATACTAATTTGATTACTATGGCTATTTCCGTGTTGTGCACAAAAGAACGACACACAAGACAGATCAATTCACAGCCCTCTTGATCACAATGAAAGCCATAAAAAATAAACAATAATAAAAATATTTTATAATTTCTCATCATTTATTCACTAAAAATATTTATTGCGATCATTGCATGAATCAGATATCTTACGTTTAACTGTACAGTATTTTGTAACTGATACATTTCAAATGCATCGGCATCAGCAAATTATGACAATAGTACCTCACCATCCCCCATGATCATTGCCTTCTGTTAGACATGGAAAACAGGGCAACAGATTATCACACAAACAACAGCAGCACAGCCCTGTTTAATATTTCCCTGAAAGTCGTCCATTAACAGTTTGGCATGCGGATCCCTCGCCTTTACATATTACTCCAGATCACTTTCAACAGTTTATGACCATGAGCGCGAAAGCATAACCAACCTTCCCACGAACAGGGTTATGAAAAAAAATATATATAGTACTGTCGAGAGTATATGTGATAGCGTTTTATTATTTATTTATTTATTTATTTGGACTAGCTATTATCTTTTGTCTGTTTAACAAATCAACACAGTGGTCTAACTTAACGGAAAATCTTCACGTTTATTTTAATTTTGTATTTTATTTTTTCCCAGAAGCGTGCCCTAAATGCCTTGATTAATGGCACGGGGGGGAGGATTAGGTCCAGTTTCATCTGAAGCCGTGACCTTGTGGTCCTCGTGCCACGGTAGTAGTTATTTTCCCTTCTGCGACCGCGGTCGCCTTTGTGTCTGTTTGTCATTCGCCGGCGAGCGCGACTGAGGCTAAAAACTCCGGGGACGCACGCGACCGAGAGCGACGGCTTTCTCCGGCAGAGCGCTGCCGCCGACTCAACACCCGTCACGCAAAGACTGTCAACAACACGCTCTGCTAGTAGACTACAGTTCATCGGGTCCACCCTTTTTTAAAATCCACTCTTACTACACCACTAATCGACAACACCAGCACACCGCTCTCATTAGGAAAAAAATACATTATAAATCTCAGGGAAAAACGCACTGAACAAAACTATGTGGGAAGAAAGAGAGAAAAAATCAACCAATGTGCAGAAAAAGTCATAGAAGAGGGAATTAATTACAAATAAAAACATTTCTTCCACTCAGCAGATAATGTCTCATTAAATATGTATGTCAAACAGCCTAGTCAAGACGCTGCATTTACTTAAATAGCCACAAATTCATTTTTCAGCTGGAAACTACAATGTTTCACCAACAACCATAACACTGGGTAATGCTTCAGAAAGAGTGCCTTTAAGCCATTTAAAAGTCACAATTTTTTCTTAAACAGCTGAAACCAGAAGAAGACTGAGCTGGGGCATTGGGTTTGTTTGCCTTTTAAACTACAAAAAAAAAAAAATGTCAGCCATGTTGTATAAGCTTTAATATCCCCTGCTTATTATGGTAGCATTTTACTGGGTGCATTAGCATGTCCAGCCTAAGCTTGTCAGTCAAAATAACGACAGGAAAAAAGGGTGACGGAAGAGAAAAAAGAAAGAATAAAAGCAGGAGCGGCTCTCACCTCTTTTTTCTGTCCCTCCACTTTGCAGAATTCCAGAAAAGCCGTCCGGGGTCTGCTCTTTAACAAATCCTAAAGGGCAGCCATCTTGCTTCCTTCTGTTCCTCTGCGAAACAGACAATCCTCCACATCAATATTCATGGAGCGGGCTTGACGTCTGCTCCCCCTCTCTCTCCCTCTCTCTCTCATCACCGGGAGGAGAAGCCTGGTGTCGCTGTCGGGCTCTCCCGGGGTAAACACGCAGCTCCCAGCTCGCAGAGGCAGGCACAGGCAGCGGCCGGTGGAGCCTATTTGTGTCCAGCCTGCCTGCTCTTTTTTTGGGGTGAGTTCAAGTGATCGTAAATCACTTTCCTACTCAGCCCTGGCCACACAAAGGGCAGGTTTTTTTTTCTCTTTTCTTTTCTTTTTTTGCACTGCACAATGGTGAGCGCTATGACGGCTGCCCGGAAGCACCGGAGCGGATTTCGCTGGGCCTGGCTCGGCTGCTGCCGGTGTTGAGTCCCCCTTGCTCCAGGCACCCGGTGAAGACGAGCTGGTTTATCTCACAGCACAGACGCGCACGCCTGGCCAGAAGGACAGACCAAACCCCGAGAACAGAAACCCTGCAGCGCCTCTCTCTGCTCTCTGCTTCTCCTTTTCCTCTCAGACTTCCTCCTCGGTCCTCTTCCTTGTTCTGCCTCCTGTGCAAGTGCTCAGACTCAGCGCGGTTGCTTTACTCCGATTCCTTTTAACAACCTTCTCTTCTTCCATCACTCCGTCACAGCTGCGTGCAGTCTGAGGCGTCCCTGCCCACCCCCCCCGGCTTCATTTCGGGGCTGTAGCCCGGGTCTTTACGTTAGAGACAGCGGCCCCAGACAGACAGCTCCCCTCCTCGGTCTCCTCCTCGGTCTGCCTCCTGTTTACGGGGCCTCACGTGGGTGGGGGGGGGGCGGGGGGAGGGAGGGGTTTAAAGACAGACTCAGCACTCGTCCGCAGATACACGCAGACCCGTCTACACCCACAGCACTTCAACCATAGTGCTGCAGGTCCTTTAAAAACATGCCCCCATATTGCCAAATATGAATTCAAATAATGTTCCATTTTCCCCAATGCAAATAGGTCCTATAATCTCTGTAATTTGATTGTATCTATTAAAATATCTCTCTTTTTTACAGACTGCATTTTACACATCTGTCCTGATATAGAAAAAAATCTATAAATGCCTCTCATGAATCAATGTGGTGAGTTTATAGAATCACGGGACAGCCATAAATGCATGATTGAGATTCAAGACAGCCCTGCGTAATTGGTTTATACGATTCTTCTGCATACATGGCACAAATTTAAAGGTTCTTTAATGATAAATTAGGAAGTCAGAACATGATACTGCTAATGCGTTTATTTACACATCCAGGCCAAACTATGTATACGCATTCATCATTCAGCTTTTCAGATATTATTCGTTTAGTCCTGGATGAAGGCTTTTGGCACACCATTTTGTTTCTTGCGTGGTCTGAATCTCTCACCGCTCCTATACTGAAGTAACAGGTGGCTCTTGTCTGAAAATAATCTGTTTTTGGCGCTGGTCCAGTTTTCGAGGAGCGACACACAACCCCCCCCCCCCCCACTCTACCCCCCCTGACTTTTCACCGGCCTGAGTGCCCACAGTGCTGACATTTGTTGACTCACGCTCGAGGCACAAAACAAGATTTGTTTTTACGCGGCAGGGGGAGGGGCGTAGAAAGCAGAGTAGGCGCTCCGCTCAGATATCTGTGTCCACTTCGTGTCGCAAGTCTACGGTCTTTCCATTCACCGCACGCAGAAGCTGTTCTAGCACGGGGGAGGCTCACAAAATGTCACTTTCTCTTTACCCTTCCTGACATAGTCAAAGTTCTTCCTCTGGCTTTGACAGTGTCACTTTGCTAACATTCCACATTCCAGCCATATGAATATATTTAGCACATACATTTCCCCATAGTTCTGTTTAGTTTATTTTATTTCATTTGATTCACTGGATATTTATATAGTTTAGTTTTGACGGCTACAATACTTTCCCTACAATTTATTTGCAGTGGCTATGTCAAATTAAACTAGGGCCTAGGGATTCATGCTGATGTATCTGTATATCACATCAGTAGTAAACATAAAAGCTGCAAACGCTGTCCTACGTTGCAGAGAACCAGGCTGGCCCAGTGCAGCGGCTGCAGTGCCTGCCATCGATAGGAAGCCAGTCGAACGGGCGACTGTGTAAACGTTGGTGCCTTATTTCTTTGAATTAGGTGGCTGCACTTAGACCCAGCATCCGGCAACGGGCCAACTTTGCCTGATTTACGATGTTTGAAATAGCACATGTGCACATTTTCATGAAGGCACTCCGTGCCAACAGTAACACTCAATACAAGATGGAGCAGTGGAGTGGGTTTTTTTCCCCCAGTTTAAACAGAACAATGGCGTATCTGCCCTATACTATAGTGCCGTTTGAAACAGGCAGTGAATGATTTGAAACATGATGATGACTTCGCCATAACACTGTAAGTCTGTTTTAGCATTTATGATTGATATTTCAACTGGATTTAAGGCAAAAACATAAGAAGAACAGAATGTGGGGCTAGCAGTGGTTGCTGTGGCATCACAGATAATTACAAACAGAGGTTGTTTTTGTTTTTGTAAACTTCACAAAGCTTATCAATGGTATCCTTTGGTAACCTTTGACCTTTTATAGAGCACACTGCATGCTGTGCGGAATGCATGAGGGCTGCATCATAGGCAGCATTTGTTGGATGACATGAGCACCTCAGCTTTGAACACCACCAACCGACGCCTGGTGGAAAATGTCAAGGGCAATACCTGGAAATACAAGCTAGGAAATACTGTCAAACAAAACAAATGTCAACAAGACGCAACAAGAAAGCTGGAATACAGCTGATGACATCACATGTCACAGGCTAGTCAGTCGCGATTATAGAGTGAGATTTCATGGGGCATTAATTAGTGAATCTTCACTGAGATGCCAACTGACTTGGCATCTGAACCGATTGAAAGATATTGCTCTCCTCTGTGAAAACCAGCAAGTGGCTGTTAGCATAAGTTGCTCCTCCCATTTTTTTGGTTTAATTAAAAACCTTATTCTCCCACCCCCTGCTATTGACCCTATAAAGGTTCACCGATCTATACCACACATTGATTTCTCTCAACCGGACATGATTGTCTGCTGTGATTATTCTGGGAGATGTCAGGCTAGCGATCAATAAATTACCAGTAAGGTCGGCTCACTGCTGGCATTGGAAGACTACCAAGGGCTGGCAGCAGCATTTCCACGTTTATAGTGCTCTCTTCTGGGATCCCATATAGGTCAGGAGACATGCCTATGGTGCATCAAAATCAATGTTTTGGATGCATTTTAAGTGTGGTTCCTGATGCAAAGCAATGACCATCACAAGATCATATCTTCAGTTTTTACACTGTGGACTTTCACCATTATTGCCATAATAACACCGGCCCTGGTGGGGTTTGTGTTATTTTCCCAGTGCCCTCTTGTTTAGGGCATCATTAGCTGAGCTGAAGGGTTTTTGGCAGACCTGCAGCGCTCAGGTGTGCATTCAGGTGTGCGGAAAATGAATGGTACAGAAAGTAATTTAGAATTTGACCCATTTCTTTGGCGAC